>NC_053424.1:50267578-50621339 GCF_007990345.1 Gossypium hirsutum
GGCCGGCCATGTTATTAGTTAACATAAAATATATGAATTTTATTAGCATTATTTTAATTAAATGGCTTTATATTATAGAATAATAAGAAATAAAAATGGGAAAAAGGGTGAAGAAAACAAGGTGTTCATCCTTGTTCCTTCTTAGCCAATTTTAAAGAGAAAGGGGGCAAACCATTCGGTGATTTAAGCCTTAAATAAGGTAAGTATTCATGTTATCTCTTGGATTTTTAACATATTTTAAGTTAGGTATTAAGTTTCTTACTTAGGCCATGTTAAAATTTTGGATTTGGGTGGTGAATGGAGCATTCGGCCATGGTTGTTTGACGAGATTGGGTTATTTTCTTTATGTTTTGATGAATAAATGTTGATGAGAGAAGTTTGAATAGTTAAAAGTTAATTTGATAGTATTTATATGTGTAATAGCCGAACTTGGACTTGTTTAGTTACTTGAATAAATGTTTTGAAGTTAAATGCTAAAATATGAGTATTGCGTTTAGATGATTTGAAAAGAAAAGGTAGATGTTTGAATGTCTAAATGTTCGGTATTGTACATGAATTCTAATGGTATGATTTTGTAAATTGCCGAATGAGCTATAGGAGTTCGAAAATGGTTTAATTTTCATGTTTAAATTCGGTTATATCCAATCATGGTTGGAGTTATTTTGATATGCATAGTATAAGGTATGTATGATTTGTGTTTTGGTTGCATAACTATACATGTTTAAATGATATGAATGCAAAGAGTTGTGAAATAGTAAATTGTAATAATCTGCTTGGACAGCAGCTGTAATGTGATTTTGGAAAGTCACCATAAATTGTGGGAGTGGAGTAGAAGCTGAATAAACTATGTAATAAAGCTTAATAAGTCTAGTTTCAAATGAATTAACGAGAATATATTTTGACTTCTGTACAATTAGAAATTTGATTTGAAGTAAAGGGTGGTCAGATTAGTCAAACAGTGAAACAGGGGAAACTTTAAGAAAAATTTGGTATGATTGGCCAAGCTAAAAATTCTGAAAATTTTATGGATAAAAGATATATGAGTCTATTTTCAGGGAAATTTTTACGGCAATTGATTTGGAGTTAGCAAGTTGAAAATAGTTGAAGATATTATTAACCGAAGCTCTGGTTCTATGTTCAATTTGAATTGAGTAATGAATTTATGATTTTTCAATGATGCACTATTGAATGGATTGGAATGTATTTTATTACTAGAATGTAAAGTGATGATTCATGTTTTCATACGGTTAATGTCACATTAAAAAAAACTATTCAACCAGTGATGTAGAGACAATCACTTTATGTGCATATTGAGAATTTGGTGATATCGTTTATTCGATGAAAGGTGCCTCATGTTCCTTGATTTCAAGAATTAAAGTATCGAATGTCATAGAAAGATCTAAAGTTAAGATAGTGTTAAAAACTTTCATGAGTTCTCTATAACACCCTAACCCGGCCCAGACGTTATGGTCGAATCTGGCGTGTCACATTGAAGTGTTTTAGCGAAAACCATGTTTTCATTGAAAACCCTTCTTAAACAAAACAAACCTTAATTAACTTAAAAATAAACACACCTTTCAGTTGCGAAAGCCTTGTTTAAAACATTTTATTTAAGAAAACTTTATCATTTAAAAATTAAGTTGCGGAAATGTAGAAAAACATACTATAATTTAGGAATACCATTTCAACTTCTCGTAATTACAATGAAAATAATAATAATCTGAATAATAATAAGAAGGAAGCCTTATTACATTTCGGTCCGAAAAAATACTTAATAAAGTAAAGAACTTATATGCTTTTAAAAGAGAAACAAGTCCAAGTTGTCTTACTAGCTGGCCACCCAGAGTCCCTCCAAACATCGAACCTTCTACTGAGCATCACCTGAAAATAAAATAAAAGGGGGGTGAGTTTTTCGCAAACTCAGTGTGTACAACCCTCGACGGAAAACAAGCATTCAAAAAAAACATCATTCATCAATCATGCAATGCAATACCATCCAAATTATCCATCCGCTACACACCAGCTCCGTCCCTGTCACACTATGTGGGGATATAAATATCGACCCACCCAGCCCACACACCATGGTAGCCCGGTTGCGGAACTACCTTCATTTACATATTGGGCTTTAAAAGCTATCAATGAATCCACGATTGTTAGGCAACCATGCGATCCTCATATACTTCCTCTGTTCCATAATTCCCAACCCATATGCAACCTAAGCAGAATATCATCCTGTCCAAAACCCTAACTTCTTAAGTCCAAAATTCAAAATTCTTCCGGGTTTTGGCCAACACATGGGCTTTCCATAAGCCCATTTACACCCTCAATTATGAATTTCACAACCAAATACCTAATTTTAAACACTTTACCAAAATATCGAGAATCACGACAAAACTCGAAAATCAGGATTTTACAACTCTACCCTCCTTAAAGAAATTTCGGCCTCGAAAATTTTACCTGCTCCAAATAGTTGAGGTATTGCTGACGCATTGCTTCCTCGGTCTCCCAAGTAGCTTCTTCTTTGCCATGGTTTCTCCAAAGTACCTTCACTAATGGGACTGACTTCCTTCTCAGCACCTTGACGTCGTGATCAAGTATTTGCATAGGTTCTTCTTCGAAGGTCAAATCCGACTGTACTTTGATTTCTGCAACTGGCACGATGAGTTGGGTCAGAACGATATCGCTTAGCATGGACACATGAAAAACGTCATGAATACGATCCACCTCTAGAGGTAACTCTAGCTGATAAGCCACCGGCCCTATCCGCTTAATAATTCGATAAGGCCCAATAAACCGTGGACTCAACTTGCCCTTCTTACCAAATCTCAATATCTTCTTCCAAGGTGAAACTTTCATAAAGACCATGTCCCCAACCGCATATTCAATATCCTTACGCTTCAAATCGCATAAGACTTTGTTGATCCACTGCCTCCTTTAATCGATTCCTGATCACCTTAATTTTCTCTTCAGTATCTGCTACCAACTCTGGACCAAGTACTTGCCTTCCCCTAATTCTGCCTAACACGTAGGCGAATGACACCTTCGCCCATATAGTGCCTCATAAGGAGCCATCTAAATACTTGCTTGGTAACTGTTGTTATATGCAAACTCCGCCAATGGTAATAATCCTCCCAACTGCCTCTAAATTCAATAACACAACTCTCAACATGTCTTCTAAGATCTGAATGACCCTCTCTGACTGCCATCCGTCTAGGGGTGAAAGGCCGTATTGAAATCCAATCGCGTTCCCAACGCCTGATGCAATTTCTGTCAAAACCGAGATGTAAACCTTGGGTCTCGGTCAGAAATTATCGATATTGGCACCCCATGCAACTGTACTATCTCTGCCACATACAACTTGGCCAGCTTCTATAGTGAATAGTCGGTTCAAACAAGTATGAAATGGGCAGATTTTGTGAGCCTATCCACAATTACCCAAACTGAATCCTTCTTGGAAGGTGTCAACGGCAACCCACTTACAAAATCCATAGTTACCCTTTCGACTTCAAAGTTACTTAGTGGCTGTAACAAATCATGAAGGCAGTTCTGCTCGGCCTTTACTGTTTGACACGTGAAACATGTTCCCACAAATTCGGTCATTCTTGCTTAAGTCCTACCACCAATATAGCCAGCAAGTCCTCCGAACAAACTACTCCCTCCCTGACAATAGGCACAAGTCCATAGTCTCTTAAATCAGATCCAAAGTCAGAGTCCCCGGCATACAAATTCGTCTCAAAAGCAAAGAACCCCATCATGTATTTACCCAAAATCTGGATCTCCCCCTTCTCACTTGCTAAAACCGAGAAACCAACAACTCATCACTCCAACGTGCTTCTAACTTTCCACCGAAGCTCGGTCCACTGTAACTCTAAATAAGCTCTGGTAATCAAACTTAAACGAGCAGCATTTGCTTCAATTCACGCCACAAGTCCTTCAACTTAAGCATCAACACGACATGTGCCTTACCCTGGATGGATACTCAATCGAACAGTCATAGTCCTTTAACAACTCTAATCCACCTCGCTGTCTAAGATTCAGCTCCTTTGAGTTAACAAGTACTTAAGACCTTGTGATCGTATAAATAAAGCATCTCTCCTCCATACAAAGTAGTGCTCCATATTTAAGCAACGGAAATCACACTGCCAACTCCAAGTCATGCATAGAGTGTTACCTCGTGAGCCCTTAAGCTGTCGTGAACATAAGCGACCACTT
This sequence comes from Gossypium hirsutum, assembly GCF_007990345.1. NCBI lineage: Eukaryota > Viridiplantae > Streptophyta > Magnoliopsida > Malvales > Malvaceae > Gossypium > Gossypium hirsutum. Next base: position 50,271,791 of record NC_053424.1, read on the forward strand.
ACCCTCTGCAGCATCAACAACGCAGCCCAAACCTACATGTGACGCATCGCTATATACAAGTGAAATCCTTACCAGACTCTGGCTGAATCAACACTGGCGCTTCTGTTAAACCTTCCAGTTTCTCAAAAGCCTCTTGCTGCTTAATCGTGCCACACAAAAGGTGCTCCTTCTTTATAAGTTTCTAACCGGGCTGCCAATACAAGAATCCTTCCACAAACTCCAATACTAAACCTGCCAACCTCAGAAAACTTCGAGCTGTACGACCGGCCATCAAAATGCCTCATCGGGGAATTTCGGAAAACAAAGAAAGTATCTAAAATCCACAAACCATAAAGTCTGTACATTGTACAAAAAGATGTAAGAAAAAGAACTGAATGTAGGAAAAACATTAAATAATAATAGCCATATAATTGAAAATTATAGACATGTGAAAAATTTCAATGTTAATATGTTATAAATGAATTATAAATAACTTATAGAAAAAAAATCACAAAATAAGACAAAAAAAAAAATTATTACAAATACCAAAATAAATAGGCCATGCTATGGGTGAAACAGTGAACATTGGCTTAGTGTGTATGTAGAAAGAATAAATAAAGGGTAGTATAAGTAATGAAAAGGGGGGTGATGAAAACAAAGTGTTCTCATCCATCCCCCCCTCCATTTGCCGTAACTAGACAAAGAAAAGAAAAAAAAAGAAAGGGGTGTTCATCCTTTAACACTTGGCCGAAAATTTGAAGGAGGAAGGAAGAAGAAAGGTTGAAGAGATTCGGCCATGCATGTAACTAGGCTAAGTATGTTGATGATGTTCCATGAGATGCATGCAGTTTTAGTTGTTAGTTGAGTTCTACCTAGCCATGGTCTAAATCTTGCTATGTGATGGAGATGATATTCGGCCATGGGTGTTGTCTTTCTTGGTTGGTGTTTTGATGTTGTGGTGATGAGGCATGAAGATGATGAGCTTGGTGTTTAATAAAAGTTTGGATGTGAGAGTGTGTGAGGAGTAGAAATGAGGGGTCTTAGCAACTTCTTGAAGGTTCGGCCATGGTGCTTCAATATGCACTGGTGTTTAACCTAGGATATTAGTATATGGTTAGTATGGTATGGTGACCGAATATGAGAGCATGAATAGATGGAGAGTTGGTGAATCGATATGTGGTAATGTTAGTGTTAAATGAGATAGAAATGATAGATTAATGTGCACATTCGGCTATAGTAGGCATGTTGATGATCTTATCTTGACTTAGATAATTAGGCATAAAAGGGTGGTAATGAGGTTGAGGTTGTTGAATGGTTAGTTGGGTAACAAATGAGCATTCGGCCATCACTTGGGAGCTTATGTGATGTTGAGTTTAAAATTAGCAAAGGTGATTACCGAATGTCCAAGTATGCATATGCATGTGATTAGATTATTGATAGTATGGTAATTGCATGAGGTTATTAGCCGAATAGCTAAGAACATAAAGTAGCAAGATGAAAATTTTACCCATGTCGTTTCGTATGTCATAAAATCATTAAAATGTGGATACCAATATATGTAGCAAAGCGGTTAAATGAGTTAATTTATTTGTTTAAGCTCAAGACTCTAAAGGAGAGGCGTCCAACAAGGGAAAATCGAAGGTCATCGAGTAGCCGACTTGGAACTATTTACCTAACACAAGGTAAGTCATTAAGCATATCTTGGTATTGATTTAATGATCGTAATACCTATACAATTGTGTTTAATGAGATGAAATGTATACAAATGTAATGTATGTAGAGATGAAATTTGTCGAATGTAAAAAGGAAGTGAAGCCATAGAGTGGCTGGTTTCGGCACTAAGTGTGCGGGCAATAAGTGTTCACGGTTGTGAGATTGGCACTAGGTGTGCGAACTTGAAATGCATGGCACTAAGTGTGCGAGTTTAAAGTACATGGAACTAAGTGTGCGTGGTTGATTATTAAGCACTATGTGTGCGAACCCACTATATATATATACTTTCTATAATTATTTACATTAAGGATGCGACATTACCGAGTCGATTTTGGACAGCGGAAAAAGGTAAGTACCTTGAGTTCATGGCTAATAGGCGCTACGTTTATATTTGGAGTTGAGCTTGGTAAGTTTGAACCTATGTGACAATTATACTGAAGTCACGTATATAAGATTTATCGTGGAGTAGGTGAAAGGTCGTCTAGTTGTATGATTGTATGAAAATAAAGTGATGTATGAAAATGCCTCAAATATCCTATCAATTAGTATATGGAATGTGAATGCATGACTTGGTATGAGATGGAACCGATAGGCCTAAGGAACTATGGTATGGTTCGGTGTGGATGGAGTAACTAGCCTCGTTCCATTTTGTTTCCTCTTGTGATAATGTTATTAATGGATGTAGTGCATTGCTTATGACTTACTGAGTTATATACTCACTCGGTGTTTTCATTGTCACCTATTTTAGGCTTCTTGGATTCGTTTCCTTCGCGTGGTCGGGCCGTCATCGAAGTCATCACAGCAGCTAGCAGTTTTGGTACTTTCTTCTTAGTCGGCTTAGGAAACATTTCGGCATGTATAGGCTATTATGTTGTGTTTGAACTTGGTATGTAAACTTTTAGCCATGCGAAAATGGCATAAATGTTCGGTTGGATTTGGTTTTATAATGTTAGGTCGAAGTCTTGGTAATTCGATTTTTTTATGCCATATGTCATGGTTGATTATTTTGGCGTTAAGATTCATGATATGGCAATAGTGTATAGGGAGATGTTTGACAATGATTAGCCTTTGGTATGGCTAGTCATGATTATAATTTGTGATATGTAGATGAATTACTAGTTAGATCAATGAGAAATCACGAATAGGCATAGTTGCTCAGTAACAGATGCTGGCAGCAGCAGTGACGTGAGATTGAAAAATTACAAAACTTAGTAGGAATCGAATTAAATAGTGAATAAATTATGTAATCGAAGCTCGATGAGTCTATTTTCATATAGAAGTAACGAAACGATCATATGGACAGTATGTTAAGAGATATTCAGGTTCTCGTGAACAGGCCAGAACGGTTCTGGATTCCTGTTCCGAATTGGAAATTAATATAAATAACCAGAGATAATTAGAGTCAGCCATATATAAGATTCCTCTATGAGTCTAGTTTCTATAGAAACAAACTGCATCGGTATTGAAGCTCTGGCAGGGAGTTATCCAAATCGTAATGCATGAAGGTCAGTGTAGTGCACCCTGTAATAGGGGAGAATTAACTAATAAACTACTAATTGGCCCGACCAAAAATCTACAAAAATTCTACCATATAGGTATATGAGTCTTGTTCCAGGGAAAATTTATGGAACTGGATTTCGAGTTTCAGAACTCAAGATATGATTTTAAAGCGACTAGTACGCAGATTGGCAGCTTCTCTGGGAAATGTCAAATAAGTGGTTTGAAGTCTGTTAACACCTCGTGTTCGACTCCGGGCGACGGTCTCGGGTTCGGGGTGTTACAAAGATACTCATCATGCTTCTCTTAATTGGTCGAACAAATCATCGATTCTGGCAGAGGATACTTGTGACACCCCTAATTTGACCCTAGTCGGGAATGGTTTTGGGACCACTAAACCGAGTCATAAAAATAATTAACCGTCATAATTGATGATCATTATATGTACATGTGCATGTGTGAAAATTTCGTGTTTGAATTTTGTTAATTGTAAGTGAATTTTATCAAATAGGACTTATGTGAGAAAATTTAGAAATGTGCTAGGCAAATGCAAAGTGGCCTATTCAGCATATTGGTGAAAATGATGGGTTTGCATGTCAATTTACCCAAATTAAGGCATAGTGGCCGGCCATGCTATGAGTGGAAACATGTCACAAACATGTTTGTTAGTGATGGATGTTAGGAACAATAAATAAGGAGTATGGGATACAAAATATATGCCTTTATATTAATGAATTAAATGTTAAATGAATAAATAAAAGGGGCTTATGTGAAAAATCTTGAAAATGTCATAGGTTAATTGGTAGTGGCTAAAAATTGCATGGTTTGAAGCATGAGGGACTTGCAGGTCAAACATTCCTTTTTCTGGTAGTGGACGGCAAGGATGGGCATGAATGACACATTTTGGCATTTTGTATGTATATTTTAGTTAAATATTATCAAATAGTTTTATAATAAATCAAGCTATTATATGTCATAAGTTATAAGAGGAATGAAATAATTAAAAGGGTGAGAAAACAAAGTTGGGTCTTTCTTCTTCTCCATTGCCGTGAGTAGAAAAGAGAAAGAAGGGAAAAAAGGCTCAAGACACATTTGGCCATTAGCATAGATGATTCTAAGGTATGAGTTTATGTCATTTTTTTGTTGAAAACTTGTGAAATTGAGTTGTATCTTAGTTCTATCTTAAACCATGAGTTATCTCTTAGATTTTTTTATGGAAGCATGTACGGTTTGTATAGAAAATCCTATGTTTGAAATTTGTTGTTAGAAAATGGATTAAGAGTACTTAATTGACTCCATGAGGTTAAATTCACATGAATAGGAAATTGTGAACTTAATTTATGAGCTAGATGCAATCCCTTATAAACCCACGTTGAATTCGATTTTGGTCAAAGAATGTGTATTCGGCCAAGTTCTTGATGAGTTAAATTTGATTGCTTGAAGCTTTAATTTGTAATTAGTCATTAGGTGAGTTTTAAACTTGTCAAAGTTGATAAATTGGGGGTTTAAATGGCTTGTTTATATTGTTAAGTTGGTTATGGTGATTTCATCAAATGATGATTATTAATGATTTGATAAATTGACCAAAGTGTAATGATAAGTGTGAATTATATTTGACACGTTGCTCATGATTTTGTTGATTCGGTTATGTCATGTATTTAATGGTGGTGGTATAATGTTTGTGCATTATATGCTAAAATGACTTTAGGCTAAAGGGGTAATGTATTAGTAAATTCGGCAATGGAGGCTAATTTATAGAATTTTTTTTTTTGAAAAATTTATTATGTGTTATTTGAATGCCGATATACTCCCAAATTGATGACATGAATTGTTTGTAATTTTGAGAAGTGGTAAGGTGAATATGCCAATTGATATTTCTTTAAAAATATTAGTATAGCATTCGCCATAGGTAAAATGTCATAAGGATGGAATTTATGCTATTGTTGGTAGCCTAAATCCATAAAGGAGCATTCGGTTTTGGTCTAAAAGATAGTGAATTGTTGTTGAATGGCCTCAAATGAAATGTGTATGTTATAAAATGAGTATTTGGGCAGGCTAATTGATTGAAAAGTGTTTGAAGCATGTTTGGGTGGAACCTAATTGAGTCTTTGTGACTGTTTTAATTGTAGTAATCGGCTAAAGTGGTTATTGTGTAACTATTTATATATTTTATTATGATAGCTGAATGTAACATAAATAAGGATGTGAATAAATTGTAGTTTCAGAGGTTGTTAATGAAGACATGAGTGTGGAAGCATTCGGTCAAAGAAGAATGGTTGTATGAAAGTAAGATTATTAATGTTTATAGTGCCTTGTAAAGTGCGTAAATTACATGACTTTGATAAGTGTACTTGTGTTTTGAGACTTATCAATGTTTTTTTAAAATGTGCCGAATGTGATTTTTGTTGAATAATAGAGATGTGATAAGTTGAATTTGTTTAATTAAGCTCAAGGACAAAAAGGGGCACAAATTTCGGATAAGGGAAGAGGAAGTAGCTGAATAGTCGATTCGTGATAATTCGATAACATCCGAGGTAAGTTTTAAGTGATTAAACGTTGAGTAAATTCAATTATAATAGGACATGATGAGTTGATTTAATAAGATATGATGTGGCCATGATATGTTCTAAGCTCAAATGGTAAGTTCTTAAGTGTTTGAGCTTGGGAATTTAAGGGTAATTTGAAATAGTCTGCTTAGGACAGCAGCAGTAATGTGACTTTAGAAAATCACCATAAATTTATGGATTTGAATTAGAGGCTGAATGAGACATGGAATTAAAGCTTAATGAGTCTAGTTTCTTATAAAAGAAACCGTGTAAGCAAAGGGATTTCCGATAATGAGATACTTAAATTTGTGTGAGACAGCGCAGAATGACACTGTAATCCTCTGTTCTGTTTTAGAAAATCATTATAAATTGTACAAAAAAGGTTATAAGATAAAATTTATATGCTTAGACTCCTTAATGAGTCTAGTTTCAAATGAAATCAATACAACACATTTGAATTCTGTAAAATGAGAAATTTGATTCGTAGTGAAGAGTGGTCAGATTAGTCAAACAGTGAAACAGGGGAAACTTTAAGTAAAATCTGGTATTGATTGGCCAAACCTAAAATTCTGGAAATTTTATGGATGGAAGATATACGAGTCTATATTCAGGAAAAAATTAACGGCAAGTGATTTGGAGTTTTGTAGCTCCGGTTATAAATAATTTAGTGACCATTGCTCAGGAAAACAGCTCGTAGTGAATATGTGATTTGTTGTAAACATGGATAAAACTTGTTTAGTTGCTCATAAGCTATTGATTAACCCATACTGAATTCTAAATAGTGATATTGTAAGCTTATGAGTATTCGAATATGAAATGATAGTATGGCGTAAAATTGAATTATTCATTGGAAAGTGATGGATGTAGATTCGGCCAAGACCAAGTCTGTACATGATAGTATAGGTGGTATGTGAACTATATTTGAATAAATATGAAAGTGTATATATATGTGATAAGGCCTAATGGCCGATGTGATGAATGTGAAAGTGTATATGTGATAAGGCCTAATGGCCGATGTGATGAATGTGAAAGTGTATATATGTGATAAGGCCTAATGGCCGATGTGATGAATGTGAAAGTGTATATATGTGATAAGGCTAATGGCCTATGTGATGAATGTGAAAGTGTATATATATGTGATAAGGCCTAATGGCCGATGTGATGAATGTGAAAGTGTATATATGTGATAAGGCCTAATGGCCGATGTGATGAATGTGAAAGTGTATATATGTGATAAGCTAATGGCCGATGTGATGAATGTGAAAGTGTATATATATGTGATAAGGCCTAATGGTCGATGTGATGAATGTGACAGTGTATATATTTGATAAGGCCTAATGGCCGATGTGATGAATGTGAAAGTGTATATATGTGATAAGGCCTAATGGCCGATGTGATGAATGTGAAAGTGTATATATGTGATAAGGCCTAATGGCCGATGTGATGAATGTGAAAGTGTATATATGTGATAAGGCCTAATAGCCGATGTGATGAATGTGAAAGTGTATATATGTGATAAGGCCTAATAGCCGATGTGATGAATGTGAAAGTGTATATATGTGATAAGGCTGAATGGCCAATGTGATGAATGTGAAAGTGTATATATGTGATAGGGCCGAGTGGCCAACGTGATGGATGTGAAAGTGTATAAATGTGATAAGTCCCGAAGGGCATTTGTGTCAGTACTATATCCGGGTTAAAACCCCGCAGGCTTTATGCGAGAATATTATCACTGATTAATGTCCGTAAGCTTCGTGCTCGTACTGTATCCGAGCTCTAAAGACCCGATGACTACGTGTGGGGATTTTGTCCGGGTAAGACCCGATAACTTCGTGTGGAGATTATGTCCGGGTAAGACTTCGTAATAAGAATTGCTTATAATATATTCAATGCGAAAGGTTAAACAGGTATGTACTCCAAGTTTATATGTGAGCTTGATTTGCACTAAATCATAAGGTAGTTATGTGACGCATACGAGAGCAATCTATGAGACTATTCCTATGATTATGTGACATCGGATCAGAGTGAGAGGTTATGTGAAATCATACGATATATCTATGTCACATGAGCTCACTTTTATGTGAAAGTTTATCTGCCTATTGTATATGATGAGATGTGCATATTCGGTAAAAGGGGTGGTATGCCCGAAGGAAGAGTGAAATAAAAATACGAACAACTATGTTATAATTTGATTGTTATCTGTTGACACTGCTTAAAACTTACTAAGCATTGTAATGCTTACTCCGTTTACTCTGTTTCCTTTATTTTATAGATCTCATTGCGAAGCTACAGGCTCGGGGATTGTCAGCAACTAGTCACACTATCACTATCCACTGTTTGGTACTGCTATGTTTTGGATTATCTTATGGCATGTATAAAATAGACTAGTGGCGGAAGAATATTTTGATTAATGTATATAGCCATGCAAAAATGGCTTATATATGTTTGAGCATAATGTTATAATCATTTGGTATGGAATGCTTAATCACTATCATAATTTGTGCTATTTATGCTAAAAGGGCTAGTTGAATCATGGAAACTATGAAATAGGTAAAGTCTACCTTAAAGGCAGATGCTGGCAGCAGCAGTGATGTAGATTTGGAAAATCACTAAAAATAGTAGGATTGGAATTAAATAATGAATAAATTATGTAAATCAACCTTGATGAATCTATTTTCATAGGAAAGTAACGAAACGATAATATGGACAGTATGTTAAGAGATATTCAGGTTCTCGTGAGATAGGTCCAGAACGGTTTCTGGACTCCCTGTTCCGACTTTGGAAATTCATTATAAATTAACCAGAGACAATTAGGAGTCATGCCATATATGTATAGATTCCTCTCTGAGTCTAGTTTCTATAGAAACAAACGGCATCAGTATTGAAGCCTGTGGAGGGAGATATCCAAGTCGTAATGCGCAAAGGTCAGTGTAGTCGATCCCTGTAACATGGGAGACTTTGACTAATAAACTGTACTAATTGGCTTGACCAAAAATTCTGGAAAAAAATATGTAGATGGGAATTTGAGTCTAGTTTCAGGGAAAAATTACAAAACTGATTTTCGAGTTGTGAAACTCAAGATATGATTTTTAAGGTGACAGTGTCGCAGTTAGCCAACTGCCTGGAAAATTTAAAATGGACTGCGATAGTAAGCGAATTTAGTCTGTGAACCCTCGTGTCCGACTCCGGCAACGGTCTCGGGTACAGGGTGTTACAGTTTTATAATAAATCAAGCTATTATATGTCATAAGTTATAAGAGGAATTAAATAATTAAAAGGGTGAGAAAAACAAAGTTGGGTCTTTTCTTCTTCTCCATTGCCGTGAGTAGAAAAGAGAAAGAAGGGAAAAAAGGCTCAAGACACATTTGGCCATTAGCATAGATTGATTCTAAGGTATGAGTTTATGTCATTTTTTTTGTTGAAAACTTGTGAAATTGAGTTTGTATCTTAGTTCTATCTTAAACCATGAGTTATTCTCTTAGATTTTTTTTATGGAAGCATGTACGGTTTTGTATAGAAAATCCTATGTTTGAAATTTGTTGTTAGAAAAGGGATTAAGAGTACTTAATAGACTCCATGAGGTTAAATTTCACATGAATAGGAAATTGTGAACTTAATTTATGAGCTAGATGCAATCCCTTATAAACCCCACGTTGAATTTCGATTTTGGTCAAAGAATGTGTATTCGGCCAAGTTCTTGATGAGTTAAATTTGATTGCTTGAAGCTTTAATTTGTAATTAGTCATTAGGTGAGTTTTAAACTTGTCAAAGTTGATAAATTGGGGGTTTAAATGGCTTGTTTATATTGTTAAGTTGGTTATGGTGATTTCATCAAATGATGATTATTAATGATTTTGATAAATTGACCAAAGTGTAATGATAAGTGTGAATTATATTTGACACGTTGCTCATGATTTTGTTGATTCGGTTATGTCATGTATTTAATGGTGGTGGTATAATGTTTGTGCATTATATGCTAAAATGACTTTAGGCTAAAGGGGTAATGTATTAGTAAATTCGGCAATGGAGGCTAATTTATAGAATTTCTTTTGGAGAAATTTATTATGTGTTATTTGAATGCCGAATATACTCCCAAATTGATGACCTGAATTGTTTGTAATTTTGAGAAGTGGTAAGGTGAATATGCCAATTGATATTTCTTTAAAATATTAGTATAGCATTCGCCATAGGTAAAATGTCATAAGGATGGAATTTATGCTATTTGTTGGTAGCCTAAATCCATAAAGGAGCATTCGGTTTTGGTCTAAAGGATAGTGAATTGTTGTTGAATGGCCTCAAATGAAATGTGTATGTTATAAAATGAGTATTTGGGCAGGCTAATTGATTGAAAAGTGTTTGAAGCATGTTTGGGTGGAACCTAATTGAGTCTTTGTGACTGTTTTAATTGTAGTAATCGGCTAAAGTGGTTATTGTGTAACTATTTATATATTTTTATTATGATAGCCGAATGTAACATAAATAAGGATGTGAATAAATTGTAGTTTCAGAGGTTGTTAATGAAGACATGAGTGTGGAAGCATTCGGTCAAAGAAGAATGGTTGTATGAAAGTAAGATTATAAATGTAGTAGTGCCTTGTAAAGTGCGTAAATTACATGACTTTGATAAGTGTTGCTTGTGTTTTGAGACTTATCAATGTTTTTTTTTAAAATGTGCCGAATGTGATTTTTGTTGAATAATAGAGATGTGATAAGTTGAATTTGTTTAATTAAGCTCAAGGACAAAAAGGGGCACAAATTTCGGATAAGGGAAAGAGGAAGTAGCTGAATAGTCGATTCGTGATAATTCGATAACATCCGAGGTAAGTTTTAAGTGATTAAACGTTGAGTAAATTCAATTATAATAGGACATGATGAGTTGATTTAATAAGATATGATGTGGCCATGATATGTTCTAAGCTCAAATGGTAAGTTCTTAAGTGTTTGAGCTTGGGAATTTAAGGGTAATTTGAAATAGTCTGCTTAGGACAGCAGCAGTAACGTGACTTTAGAAAATCACCATAAATATATGGATTTGAATTAGAGGCTGAATGAGACATGATATTAAAGCTTAATAAGTCTAGTTTCTTATAAAAGAAACCGTGTAAGCAAAGGGATTTCCGATAATGAGATACTTAAAGTTGTGTGAGACAGCGCAGAATGACACTGTAATCCTCTGTTCTGTTTTTAGAAAATCATTATAAATTGTACAAAAATGTTTTTAAGATAAAATTTATATGCTTAGACTCCTTAATGAGTCTAGTTTCAAATGAAATCAAATAAAACACATTTTGAATTCTGTAAAATGAGAAATTTGATTCGTAGTGAAGAGTGGTCAGATTAGTCAAACAGTGAAACAGGCGAAACTTTAAGAAAAATCTGGTATTGATTGGCCAAACCTAAAATTCTGGAAATTTTATGGATGGAAGATATACGAGTCTATATTCAGGAAAAATTAACGGCAAGTGATTTGGAGTTTTGTAGCTCCGGTTATAAATAATTTAGTGACCATTGCTCAGGAAAACAGCTCGTAGTGAATATGTGATTTTGTTGTAAACATGGATAAAACTTGTTTTAGTTGCTCATAAGCTATTGATTAAACCCATACTTGAATTCTAAATCGTGATATTGTAAGCTTATGAGTATTCGAATATGAAATGATAGTATGGCGTAAAATTAAATTATTCATTGGAAAGTGATGGATGTAGATTCGGCCAAGACCAAGTCTGTAATGATAGTATAGGTGGTATGTGAAGTATATTTGATTTAGGATTATATGTGATGATGAAATGATATATGGATAAGGCCTAATCGATTATGAAAAGTATAAGGTGCCTAATGGCCGATGTGATGAATGTGAAAGTGTATATATGTGATAAGGCCTAATGGCCGATGTGATGAATGTGAAAGTGTATATATGTGATAAGGCCTAATGGCCGATGTGATGAATGTGAAAGTGTATATATGTGATAAGGCCTAATGGCCGATGTGATGAATGTGAAAGTGTATATATGTGATAAGGCCTAATGGCCGATGTGATGAATGTGAAAGTGTATATATGTGATAAGGCCTAATGACCGATGTGATGAATGTGAAAGTGTATATATGTGATAAGGCCTAATGGCCGATGTGATGAATGTGAAAGTGTATATATGTGATAAGGCCTAATGGCCGATGTGATAATGTGAAAGGTATATATGTGATAAGGCCTAATGGCCGATGTGATGAATGTGAAAGTGTATATGTGACAGGGTCGAGTGGCCAACGTGATGGATGTGAAAGTGTATAATGTGATAAGTCCCGAAGGCATTTGTGTCAGTACTATATCCGGGTTAAAACCCCGCAGGCTTTATGCGAGAATATTATCACTGATTAATGTCCGTAAGCTTCGTGCTCGTACTATATCCGAGCTCTAAAGACCCGATGACTACGTGTAGGGATTTTGTCCGGGTAAGACTTCGTAATAAGAATTGCTTATAAATATATTCAATGCGAAAGGTTAAACAGGTATGTACTCCAAGTTTATATGTGAGCTTGATTTGCACTAAATCATAAGGTAGTTATGTGATGCATACGATATATCTATGTCACATGAGCTCACTTTTATGATAAAGTTTATCTGCCTATTGTATATGATGAGATGGGCATATTCGGTAAAGGGATGGTATGCCCGAAGGAAGAGTGAAATAAAAAAATACGAACAACTATGTTATAATTGATTGTTATCTGTTGACACTGCTTAAAACTTACTAAGCATTGTAATGCTTACTCCGTTACTCCGTTTACTCTGTTTCCTCTGTTTTATAGATCTCATTTGGAAGCTACAGGCTCGGGGATCATCAGCAACTAGTCACACTATCACTATCCATTGTTTGGTACCGCTACGTTTTGGATTATCTTATGGCATGTATAGAATAGACTAGTGGCGGAAGAATATTTTTGGTTAATGTATATAAGCCATGCGAAAATGGCATCTTTCGAATGTTTACTTAGGGAAGTTTAAATTTTATCCCTGACTGTGCTTAGTACTTATTTAAATGAATGATCTTTATTTCGAGAAAAAGTTCAAAATTTTACTGTTCTGACATGAGTTACAAGTCCGGTAATGCCCCTTACCTATTCCGGCGACGGTTACGGGATAGGGGTGTTACATTTTATTGGTATCAGAGCTACGGTTTAGTCGATTCTAGGACTAACGTAGCACGCGTGAGTCTATTTATACATGCCATAAAGTGATAAAATGATAGTGTGATGATTTTTGGCTATTAAAATGTGTTTGCTGTATTGTAATGAATCTTGATCCCGATCGAGCTGTAGCAAGCTTCTGACTATGAGAATTTGCGATATAACTTCATTTAGATATGCCTAAATTTTAAGTGATCAGGTACGTATCATGTACTCGTATTTGAATTTCGATTTGGATTGAATTATAAGGGTATAAGTGATGCAATTTTGAATGAGTGTTATGACTATAATGTGATTTTTGTATGTGGCTATGGAACTGGAAGTTGAATGGTCATAAGCATGTGTGTTTGTATTCAAGTAATGTAAATGATATACTAATGTGTATTGCTATATGTGTATATGTATGTAGAGACGAAATTGTCGAATGTAAAAAGGCAGTGAAGCGTATAGAGTGGTTGGTTTCAGCACTAAGTGTGCGGGCAATAAGTGTTCACGGTTGTGAGATTGGCACTAAGTGTGCGGGCTTGAAATGCATGGCACTAAGTGTGCGAGTTTAAAGTACATGCACTAAGTGTGCGTGGTTGATTATTAAGCACTATGTGTGTGAACCCACTATATATATTTTCTATCATTATTTATATTAAGGGTGCGACCTTACCAAGTCGATTTCGACAGCGGAAAGGGGTAAGTTTTGAGTAATGGACTTAAATTATGATTGATTAGATTATGTTTAAGCAAATAAAATCATGCTCTTTGTGGCATTGAGCCGAAATTGAAATGATAAGTGTCTTGTGTTTGAGTTTTGCTAATGAAAATGAATACGAATGTGTCATGATTATTGTTAAATGTGCATGGTTATTCGAATGATGTCCGGGCTAAGTCCCGAAGGCTTTGTGCTAAGTGACCATATCCGGACTAAGATCCAAGGCATTGGTGCGAGTTACTAAATCCGGGCTAAGTCCCGAAGAGCATTCATGCTAGCGATGTATCCGGGCTAAGTCCCGAAGAGCATTCATGCTAGTGATGTATCCGGGCTAAGTTTCGAAGAGCATTCGTGCTAGTGATATATCCGTGCTAAATCCCGAAGAGCAATCATGCTGGTGACGTGTATTCGGGCCTTCGTGCCTAGTAGGCTTCGTGCCGGTAATTTGAGCAAAGTGTACATACATGATGTTTATAGACTTGGTTAAGTCATATCAATGTGTATTAACGAATGAATAAGAGCACTATGTATGTGAATAATTAGAGGCACTGTGTGTGTGCGAATTCCTTTAACCGAGCACTATGAGTGCGAGATCGGTCAGTGGGCACTAAGTGTGTGAAGTGGAATTCATGTAAGACCTCGTTTGGGACGAAGGCATTGATTTGAGATAGTGTGTAAGACCATGTCTGGGACATGGCATCGGCTCGATATGTGAGAATATGTAAGACCATATCTAGGATATGGCATTGTAAGAGCTATATGTGCTATTGCTGAATGGACACTATTTTGTTAATCTTGTTTAAGAATTATTTTGATTAAGTTTCGACATTCGAAAGTTTGAAAGAATTTTTGATGAATGTTGATAATTTTGGATATACGAGTTATGCGCTAGAATAAATCTCAGGCCAGAGTATTATATTAGGCTTTATGCCTATTCGACTGTATACGGGTAACGTTAACTACGATTGAATGTGCTAAATGAGCTAAATGTTCAGGTACGTGGAAGTTGACTTTTCTTTTGGAAATGAGTTAAGTTGAATATTGAGATGTGATAAAGTTATAAAGGATATTTATTGGGATGTTTGAGTATATGTGTACTTTCGGTTAGGTTACAGCTTATTTATGAATGAAAACATGGGTTACAAATATGTGGGTTGATGATGTGAATTATACATATTAATATGTGCTTAATATGTGTTTGAGAAGCAATTGTGAATTAAATTAAGTGATTATTACTTATGAAATCAAGAAATGAGATATATGTGCATACTTGTAGAACTGTTTATGTATTTGTTTTAAGATAAGAAAATGATTTTATAGATCGATGCGAAATCAATAATGAATTACAATTGCCATCGATGAGCTAATGTTTATATGAATATAATTCAATAAGAGGACGTTATCCTAAACTATGCATCGGTAGAAATTTTCGGGGACGAAAATCTCTAAAGGGGGGAAGAGTTGTGACACCCCTAATTTGACCCTAGTCGGGAAGTGGTTTCGGGACCACTAAACCGAGTCATAAAAATAATTAACCGTCATAATTGATGCTCATTATATGTACATGTGCATGTGTGAAAATTTCATGTTTGAATTTTGTTAATTGTAAGTGAATTTTATCAAATAGGACTTATGTGAGAAAATTTAGAAATGTGCTAGGCAAATGCAAAGTGGCCTATTAATGCATATTGTGAAAATGATGGGTTTGCATGTCAATTTACCCAATTAAGGCATAGTGGCCGGCCATGCTATGAGTGGAAACATGTCACAAACATGTTTTGTTAGTGATGGATGTTAGGAACAATAAATAAGGAGTATGGGATACAAAATATATGCCTTTTATATTAATAAATTAAATGTTAAATGAATAAATAAAAAGGGGCTTATGTGAAAAATCTTGAAATGTCATAGATTAATTGGTAGTGGCTAAAAATTGCATGGTTTGAAGCATGAGGGACTTGCATGTCAAACATTCCTTTTTCTTGGTAGTGGACGGCAAGGATGGGCATGAATGACACATTTTGGCATTTTGTATGTTATATTTTAGTTAAATAATATCAAATAGTTTTATAATAAATCAAGCTATTATATGTCATAAGTTATAAGAGGAATTAAATAATTAAAAGGGTGAGAAAAACAAAGTTGGGTCTTTTCTTCTTCTCCATTGCCGTGAGTAGAAAAGAGAAAGAAGGGAAAAAAGGCTCAAGACACATTTGGCCATTAGCATAGATTGATTCTAAGGTATGAGTTTATGTCATTTTTTTTGTTGAAAACTTGTGAAATTGAGTTTGTATCTTAGTTCTATCTTAAACCATGAGTTATTCTCTTAGATTTTTTTTATGGAAGCATGTACGGTTTTGTATAGAAAATCCTATGTTTGAAATTTGTTGTTAGAAAAGGGATTAAGAGTACTTAATAGACTCCATGAGGTTAAATTTCACATCAATAGGAAATTGTGAACTTAATTTATGAGCTAGATGCAATCCCTTATAAACCCCACGTTGAATTTCGATTTTGGTCAAAGAATGTGTATTCGGCCAAGTTCTTGATGAGTTAAATTTGATTGCTTGAAGCTTTAATTTGTAATTAGTCATTAGGTGAGTTTTAAACTTGTCAAAGTTGATAAATTGGGGGTTTAAATGGCTTGTTTATATTGTTAAGTTGGTTATGGTGATTTCATCAAATGATGATTATTAATGATTTTGATAAATTGACCAAGTGTAATGATAAGTGTGAATTATATTTGACATGTTGCTCATGATTTTGTTGATTCGGTTATGTCATGTATTTAATGGTGGTGGTATAATGTTTGTGCATTATATGCTAAAATGACTTTAGGCTAAAGGGGTAATGTATTAGTAAATTCGGCAATGGAGGCTAATTTATAGAATTTTTTTTTTTTGAGAAATTTATTATGTGTTATTTGAATGCCGAATATACTCCCAAATTGATGACATGAATTGTTTGTAATTTTGAGAAGTGGTAAGGTGAATATGCCAATTGATATTTCTTTAAAAATATTAGTATAGCATTCGCCATAGGTAAATGTCATAAGGATGGAATTTATGCTATTTGTTGGTAGCCTAAATCCATAAAGGAGCATTCGGTTTTGGTCTAAAGGATAGTGAATTGTTGTTGAATGGCCTCAAATGAAATGTGTATGTTATAAAATGAGTATTTGGGCAGGCTAATTGATTGAAAAGTGTTTGAAGCATGTTTGGGTGGAACCTAATTGAGTCTTTGTGACTGTTTTAATTGTAGTAATCGGCTAAAGTGGTTATTGTGTAACTATTTATATATTTTTATTATGATAGCCAAATGTAACATAAATAAGGATGTGAAAAAATTGTAGTTTCAGAGGTTGTTAATGAAGACATGAGTGTGGAAGCATTCGGTCAAAGAAGAATGGTTGTATGAAAGTAAGATTATAAATGTAGTAGTGCCTTGTAAAGTGCGTAAATTACATGACTTTGATAAGTGTTGCTTGTGTTTTGAGACTTATCAATGTTTTTTTTTTAAATGTGCCGAATGTGATTTTTGTTGAATAATAGAGATGTGATAAGTTGAATTTGTTTAATTAAGCTCAAGGACAAAAAGGGGCACAAATTTCGGATAAGGGAAAGAGGAAGTAGCTGAATAGTCGATTCGTGATAATTCGATAACATCCGAGGTAAGTTTTAAGTGATTAAACGTTGAGTAAATTCAATTATAATAGGACATGATGAGTTGATTTAATAAGATATGATGTGGCCATGATATGTTCTAAGCTCAAATGGTAAGTTCTTAAGTGTTTGAGCTTGGGAATTTAAGGGTAATTTGAAATAGTCTGCTTAGGACAGCAGCAGTAACGTGACTTTAGAAAATCACCATAAATTTATGGATTTGAATTAGAGGCTGAATGAGACATGAAATTAAAGCTTAATGAGTCTAGTTTCTTATAAAAGAAACCGTGTAAGCAAAGGAATTTCCGATAATGAGATACTTAAAGTTGTGTGAGACAGCGCAGAATGACACTGTAATCCTCTGTTCTGTTTTTAGAAAATCATTATAAATTGTACAAAAATGGTTATAAGATAAATTTATATGCTTAGACTCCTTAATGAGTCTAGTTTCAAATTAAATCAAATACAACACATTTTGAATTCTGGAAAATGAGAAATTTGATTCGTAGTGAAGAGTGGTCAGATTAGTCAAACAGTGAAACAGGGGAAATTTTAAGAAAAATCTGGTATTGATTGGCCAAACCTAAAATTCTGGAAATTTTATGGATGGAAGATATATGAGTCTATATTCAGGAAAATTAACGGAAAGTGATTTGGAGTTTTGTAGCTCCAGTTATAAATAATTTAGTGACTATTGCTCAGGAAAAACAGCTTGTGCTGAATTTGAGATTGTGTTGTAAACCTTGATAAACTTGTTTTAGTTGCTCATAAGCTATTGATTAAACCCATACGTGAATTCTAAATTGTGATATTGGAAAAATGATAGATGTAGATTCAGCCAAGACAGTGTGTATACGTGAAAGTATATGTGGTATGTGAAGTATATTTGGATAATTGTGATGTGAATACATGAAAATCTATATTTTGATTTAGGATTCTATGTGATGGATGTGAACATGCATATATGAGATAAGGCCTAATGGCCGATGTGATGAATGTGAAAGTGTATATATGTGATATGGCCTAATAGCCGATGTGACGAATGTGAAAGTGTATATGTGTGATAAGGCCTAATGGCCGATGTGATGAATGTGAAAGTGTATATATGTGATAAGGCCTAATGGCCGATGTGATGAATGTGAAAGTGTATATATGTGATAAGGCCTAATGGCCGATGTGATGAATGTGAAAGTGTACATATGTGATAAGGCCTAATGGCCGATGTGATGAATGTGAAAGTGTATATATGTGACAGGGCCGAGTGGCCAACGTGATGGATGTGAAAGTGCATAAATGGGATAAGTCCCGAAGGGCATTTGTGTCAGTACTATATCCGGGTTAAAACCCCGCAGGCTTTATGCGAGAATATTATCACTGATTAATGTCCGTAAGCTTCGTGCTCGTACTATATCCGAGCTCTAAAGACCCGATGACTACGTGTGGGAATTTTGTCCGGGTAAGACTCGATAACTTCGTGTGGAGATTATGTCCGGGTAAGACTTCGTAATAAGAATTGCTTATAAATATATTCAATGCGAAAGGTTAAACAGGTATGTACTCCAAGTTTATATGTGAGCTTGATTTGCACTAAATCATAAGGTAGTTATGTGATGCATACGATATATCTATGTCACATGAGCTCACTTTTATGTGAAAGTTTATCTGCCTATTGTATATGATGAGATGTGCATATTCGGTAAAGGGATGGTATGCCCGAAGGAAGAGTGAAATAAAAAAAAATACGAACAACTATGTTATAATTTGATTGTTATCTGTTGACACTGCTTAAAACTTACTAAGCATTGTAATGCTTACTCCGTTTACTCTGTTTCCTCTGTTTTATAGATCTCATTTGGAAGCTACAGGCTCGGGGATCATCAGCAACTAGTCACACTATCACTATCCATTGTTTGGTACCACTACGTTTTGGATTATCTTATGGCATGTATAGAATAGACTAGTGGCGGAAGAATATTTTTGGTTAATGTATATAAGCCATGCGAAAATGGCATCTTTTGAATGTTTACTTAGGGAAGTTTAAATTTTATCCCTGGCTGTGCTTAGTACTTATTTAAATGAATGATCTTTATTTCAAGAAAAGTTCAAAATTTTACTGTTCTGACATGAGTTACAAGTCCGGTAATGCCCCTTACCTATTCCGGCGACGGTTACAGGATAGGGGTGTTACAGTTTTGGTGACTTCGTCACAATATCTGGCAGCCTCGCTGCAATCTGGTGGCCTCACCACATATATCTGTATCTGGTGACTTTGTCACAATATCTGGCTCATTCGCTGCAATTTCTATGTTGTGTAGCGGTTGGGTGGGTCCAGTAGTCTCCCCACAGTAAGGCTGGTACGGGGGTGTTATGGATGGCTCTGGGTTGGGATTTCTACATTCATGATATATTTGTTCTGTATCTGCTATGGGCCTATGAAAAACGGGCTGTTTCATTTTCTAGCGACCATGCATCAAATAGTAAAGAAAACAACTTACCTTGTTGATATTGGGAAACTAACTTTCTTCATCCTGTACTTGCAGTGTAGCAATCTCATGTTAAGATTTTGTGCCCTTAGTGTAATTATTTCGTTATTCTACTTGTAATCTTTCAAATTGATTAAACAAACAAATTTTCATAATTAATTTATTATATCTTTTTATGATTGCGCTAGATGGTTTTTGTAAGATAAGAAAAATGTATAACAAATATTAGCTCATTGATAAGTAAAAGGTTTAACTAATATTATGGTTCACTATATAAAAGGATTATGATACGAAATGACAATTAGTAGGTAAATTGAATTGTTTGTAGTCCAAAGGAATCAAAATGAACAACTAATTTATGGGGAGTATTATGTTGTCCATAATTCCAATTGAGGAGATACCTTGTCTTAGGTATTAGAGTAGTTGACTCCTAGAGATAAAAACATTGATATTATTGTCTAGATCAATAATACCTTGGACTGGACCCAAGTAGATTTTATCTTAGATCTATTTATGGATTTATTCTCTTATGTCATTCATAGTATGACTTACCTCAATCCTAAGTCACTTACCATGTGTACATAACTCATATACTTTGATATATTGAAAACTTGTGCTCACTTAGTGTCGGAGAGAAAAGTTGGTATATTGGATACATGAGTTATGTAATGTCTCGAAAATTCTGATATGACACATTACATAAATACGAGCTTGAATATTTTGAAAATTATTAAAATTTATGGAATGAATTGGATAAGAAAATTTATGAGATGAATTTGATATTTGAAATGGAAATATGTGAAAATAGTTTAAAAAGTGAGGATGTGTAAAAAAGAATAAATTGTAAATTTTGAAAAGCATGAGGATTAATATGAAAAATCATCTAAATATGGAAAATATTAATTATTATGTATTATTTAACATGAAATAGATTGGAATATGATTTGGTGTGATGAAAATCACTTTTGAGACTAAATTTAAAAATTTGAATAACATAGGGACTAAATTGTATTTTTACATTTTATCTAGAAAAGAGAAAAAGTGAGGTTTTCATTACTCATGGAGTTATCATAAATATTTATGATAAAATTTTAACTTAAATTGATCCAAGTATAGAATTTTTGAGAAGAAATCTCTAAAAAGACAAAAAGGGCAAAATTATAATTTTTCTAAAAGGGTAATTATTTTTGATCGTTTGAACCTTATGTTAATAGAATTGTGCGTTAAATTGGCATAAAATGAACTTGAAAAATGGAAGCGTGGGCCCAAAGCCCATTTTTTTGGTATTTTAAACATGGGAAATCAAGCCACTAACTCATTCTCTTATTTTCCAATGACAGTAGAAGAAAAACATGGAAGTTTCCACTTATTATGTTTTCTTGCGTATTTCATCAATCTCTTTCAAAATTTCCACTGCCAACTTTAAGATTTTGATAATATCTCTATGAAAGCTACCTCCTAAACTCATTACCATCGTAAATTTCACCAAATTTAGCTTAGGGTTTGTGAAGTTTTTGTAAGAAAAGATGAAGCTAGAGTGAGAAAGTTTAAACAAAGGTAAGAAATGATTTCTTACACCTCAATTAGTTGATATTTATTGAGGAATGATATAAAAAACCTTAGAAAGAATTTGTATTAATTATAGGTTATATTTTTGGTTTATGAAAAATACAGAAATATTGATTAGTGGGGATGTCCAAGATTCAAGCTTGATTTATGGTGGAATAAAGCTTGTGGAAACTTGATTTAGCATTGTAAAGCATCCACTGAGTTAAGTATCATGGAACCTAATTTAGTAAGCTTTGGAATAGTTAAATTAATTTTATAATGAGGTGTTTAAATGTGCTAGTATAAGTTTGAAATTTTATGGAAAGATGTGATGAGATAAGTTATTAAAATGCGGTAGAAAATTTGT
The DNA here is from genome assembly GCF_007990345.1 of Gossypium hirsutum. Lineage (NCBI taxonomy): Eukaryota > Viridiplantae > Streptophyta > Magnoliopsida > Malvales > Malvaceae > Gossypium > Gossypium hirsutum. The sequence continues at coordinate 50,293,471 of NC_053424.1, forward strand.
GTGACTAGTGAGGCTTTATAGTCAATAATGTGAAAATGTTATTAAAGTTGCTAAGGAAGAAAATATGAACTTAATAGGATTTGTATTATAACAGTCTGGTTTAGACCCTAGTCAGAATAGTCGTTTCGGGACCACAAATCTAAGTCAGAAAAATATTTTAATATTATTTTTCGTGCTTATAATATGTGAATTGACGTGTGAAAGTTTTGTACGAAAGTTCAATCATTTGTGTGCTTAATTTGATAAAAGGACTTAATTGCATAAATTGTAAAAGTGGCCTTCTATTGTTAAAGTGTTAATTTGCTATGTTTTATTAAATGCTGGGTCCTTATATTGTTATTTAACCATTAGCTTAATGGATGGACATAAATGGCCTTATGCTTATGGATTAAATAGTTTTACAACAAATGGTAAAATTGGTGTTTAGTTAATATGATAATTATAATAAAACAAAAGCTTAAAATTCCGTTCATTATCCATCATATGGACAAATATATCAAAGAAAAGAAAAGAAAAAGAGTTGTTTAGGGTTCGGTATTTCTAATATTTGATTAAGGTATGTTTTTGATCGGTTTTTAATAATTTCTACATTTTTGTGATTGTTGCTTAGTAATCCATTAAGCCCATGCTCTAATTTCTGATTTTGTTGATAATTTTGAAATATTCCATTGATGAAATTGTGAGCTTTGTGATGTTAGTTGTTGGGAAATAAAAGATATGTGTTGGGTTGATATATTTTATATTTGAATTTTTGATGAATTTGGACTAAATTGTAAAATTTTTAAATTTAGGGAATAAATTGTGAAATAAATGAAACATATAGGCTTATATGAATACTATGAGAATTTGGCCTAACATGGGTATATGTAAAATTTGTGTATTTTGTGATTTTTGTGATTAGGGAAGAAAATGTCAAAATGCGAAAATGTGAGAGCTAATTTGTAAAATTCCCTAAATGTATGTTTGTGGATTGATTTGAATGATTTGGTGAATAAAAGAGTTAAATTTGAAGTTATATAGATCAAGAACTAAAGAAAATGAAATTAGATCGGGGAAAGTCGAAAGTAGTAGAGTAGCCAATTTCGTCTATCCGAATCCGTACGAGGTAAGTCTATATACAAATAAATGTATTTGAAATGGTTTATTTATGCTTATATGCTATTGAACAATGATGAATGGCATTATGCCTTGAATATGAGATATCCGAGAAAGTATCGACAAAGTTCCAACATCCGAAAAGCCCCGTACGAACCCGAGGAATAGTTAGGATACATATGTCATGACATAGGATCCGATATGTGTTCTCGTGTAAGACCATGTCTGGGATGTTGGCATCGACTTATGATTTACGTGTAAGACCATGTCTGGGACGTTGGCATCGTATTTGATTTCGTGTAAGACCCTATCTGGGAAAGTGACATCGATATTTGATTACATGTAAGACCACGTCTGGGACGTTGGCATTTTATGAGCTTTCCAAGCTATCCGAGTATCTTTATGATTTCGAATGGTTCAAAGGGCATTCCGAGAAAATAGATGACTATGTGAATTTATATCTGACTCAGGTACGTTTGAATTGTATACGATGTTTGAGAATGAAAGGTAAGTATATGAACCTTGGTGAATATGTGATATAAGTATGAGTTGCTATGAGAATGAGTTTTGATATGTATATGTGAATCATGTTCAAATGAAATATAAGAGATATATGGCTATGTGAACGTATTTTACCTTAAATTATATGAATGAATTGATGTTATTTGTTAAGTTTATTTGTATATGCCTTACTAAGCTTTTGAAAGTTTGCTTTGTGTGTGTTTGCATTGTTTTTTAGATATCGTAACTTTCAGGAGTTCAGAGATCGTCGAGGATCATCTCCACACTATCAAACTCTATTTTGGTACATTTTGAAAGTGTAAATATTGGAATATGGCATGTATAGGCTAGAAGTATTCGAATATGTTTTGTAATTTATATATCATGCCATGTGATATTACTAGTTTGTGTTTGAAGTTTTGGTTTAATTTTGATATATGATATGTGATGAAAATGTGCCATTATGATGTGCATTTGGTTGGCCAAAAGAAATAATCAATTTTGTAAGTTTTAGTATGTACTATTTTAGAATTGGGTAAGGTTTTGGTATGAGAATGATTTGAATGTATCAAGGTTGTAAACTATATGCTTTGGTATGATTTGGTTGATGAATTGAGAATAAAATTTGTTGATAATGTAATGGCATGAATAGTGTATGATTTGGTTGTGAAATGGTTGAGAATTTGGTATAAAATGTTGTGATTTTGATGCTTGTAGGGAGGACCTTTAAAAGGGTGGCAAATTGGCCTTATAAATGGTCTATTTTTGTCCACACGGCCAGAGACACGGGCATATGTCTCAGCCGTGTTGCTCGAGAGCCATTTCAAAATGAGCCTGGCCAGACCACACGGTCGCATAGACGGGAGTATGCTAGGCCGTGTGGCCAAGTCAGTTTTGAGCACGGGCTAGACACACGAGCGTGTGACTGGCCGTGTTACCCAAGTCAGCAGCCTCCCTAATTTTCACACGGCTTGGCACACGGGCGTGTCTTGTGGCCGTGTAGACAAGTCAGTATGTATGCCCTGTTTTGATACGGTCTAGACACACGGGCGTGTCTAAAGCCGTGTGAGGAACACGACCTGTTAACACGGGCGTGTAAACTGTACAACTTTGAAAAATGTTTAAATTTTGAAAAATTTTGTATGAGCTCGGTTTAATTCCGCCCCCTTTCTAATTCGTGTTTAAGGTCTTGATAGCCTATATAAGGGACTCTATTGTTATGTATGACTACGATTATGGATGATATTTATGAATTGTTCGTAAAATATTTCGATTCGTCTGGTAACGCCTTTAACCCTAGTTCGGCGACAGATACGGGTTAGGGGTGTTACATTTGGTTGGTATCAGAGTTACGGTTTAGTCGATTTTAGGACTAACATAGCGTATGTGAGTTTAGCTATACATGTCATATTTATGAACTACGATAGTGTGATGAATCCTGATAATGAATATGTGATTTTATAGAAAATGGATCTCGAACGAGCGGTAGCTGACGATGTCGAGAGCAATGTACCCACTACCATGCAAGGGACAACGCCATCTGATTCTATACCGATTAGCCATGATGGAGAGGCTAGACAAGCCTTCTATCAAAAGATGAATGATTGGTTTAGTCAGTACATTAGAACTAATCTGGCTGTTCAACAACCCTCAATTCTGCCTAATCCTCCACAAGCCTCTGCTATGCCATAAGTGAATCCGATTCAGTTAAGCAAGCCACCAGTTGAAAAAAATAGAAAATATTTCCGTGCTACAACTAGTGATGATGCTGAGAGAGCTGAGCTCTGGTTAGAAAATACAATACGAGTATTTGATGAATTGTCTTTGAATCCGAATGAATGCATAAAAATGTACCGTCTCACTTCTGAGAAATACAACATATCACTCGTGGAAGACATTGATATCAGTGGTTCTAGGAGAACGAGTCACCTGGTCAGTCAAAGATTCATTGATCAGAAACGTAAAGAGTTTCTTGAGCTTAAACAAGGCTGTATGTATGTTACAGAATACGAGCGAGAATTTGTAAGACTGAGTCAGTATGCTCGAGAATGTGTATCTACTGAGGCAATAATGTGTAAAAGATGTGAAGATGGTTTGAAAGAAGATATTGGTTTGTTAGTCGGGATTCTTGAAATCAAAGAGTTTGTAGTGCTTGTTAAACGAGCAAGTAAAGCTGAAGAGCTCGGAAAGGAGAAAAGAAAAGCTGATTCAGAAGCTAGAGAAGTGTGAAAGAGATCATAGAGCAAGCCATTTCAATCTACATCAAAGAAGTTTCAAGATGATTATAGCCGTTCAAAGGCTAATGTGGGACATTCGAGTAGAGATCGTGCGAGATCCCATTCGAGTTTCAGAGCTCCAGCTACATCTGGTGCCAGCGTTGGAAATGTCAGATCTAATCGACCTGAGTGTAAACATTGTGGTAAAATATATCCCAAAAATTGTAGATTGTATGATCGGGCTTGTTTCAAATGTGGATCATTAGACCATCTCATCCGTGGTTGCCCTGAATTTGTTAAGCAAGAAATTGTACAAAATCCGAGGCCAAGTGGAAATGCATCTCGAGGTAGACCTCCCAGTAATACGAGAAATGTGAGTGGTAGTCAAAGAGGGACTAAAGATACTACTGTTCAATTTGAGGCTTGAGCACCTGTCAGAGCCTATGCCATTCGAGCACATAAGGAAGCTTCGTCTCCAGATGTGATTACGGGTACATTTTCTTTTTACGATACTTATTTGATTGCTTTGATAGATCCTGGATCAATGCATTCGTATATATGTATGAATTTAGTATCCAGTAAGACTTTTCCTGTAGAGTCTACTGAATTTGTGGTTAGAGTATCGAACCCCCTAGGCAAATGTGTTTTGGTTGATAAAGTTTGCAAGAAATGTCCGTTAATGTCTTGAGACATTTGTTTTTCGGCTGATCTAATGTTATTACCTTTTAATGAATTTGATATAATTTTGGGTATAGATTGGTTAACTTTGCATGATGCTGTTGTAAATTGCAAACAGAAAACTATTAATTTGAGATGTAAGAATGATGAAATAGTTTGAATTGAATCTAGTGACCGGCTGTGATTTCGTCAATGAAATCTCTGCGTATTGTGAGAAAAGGTTGTGAAGCTTATTTTACCTATGTGATCGATTTGAAAGTGTGAGAAAAGAAAGTTGAATCAGTTCCTGTTATCTGTGAATTCTCTACTGTGTTTCCTGAAGAACTTTTGGGATTACCTCTGATACGAGAAGTTGAATTTGGCATTGAGTTAGTACTGGGAACTACTCTGATTTCGATAGCCCCGTATAGAATGGATCTAACCGAGTTGAAAGAATTAAAATTTTAGTTGCAAGAGTTGACCGATAGAGGATTTGCGAGACTAAGTTTCTCGCCTTACGATGCACTTGTTCTGTTTATGAAAAAGAAAGATGGCACGATGAGAATGTGCATTGATTATCATCAGTTGAACAAAGTGATTATCAAGAATAAATATCCTCTGCCTAAAATTGATGATTTGTTTGATTAAATGAAAGGAGCTACAGTGTTTTTGAAGAGATTGGAGATCAGGCTATTATTAGTTGCGAGTAAAAGACTCAGACATTTCGAAAACTGTATTTAGAACGAGGTACGACTAGTACGAGTTCTGAGTTATGCCTTTCAGATTAACGAATGCACTTGCTATCTTTATAGATTTGATGAACATAATTTTCAGACTGTATTTAGATCGATTTGTTGTCGTATTCATTGATGACATATTAATTTATTCACGTAGTGAATCTGAGCATGCCGAGCATTTCAGAATAGTGCTACAAACCTTGCGAGATAAGCAATTGTATGCGAAGTTTAACAAATGTGAATTTTGGTTACGAGAGGTCAGTTTTCTGGGCCATATTGTATCAGCATTAGGTATTCAGGTCGATCTGAGCAAAATTTCAGCTATTTTAGATTGGGAGCCACCAAGAAATGTCTCTGAATTTCTCAGTTTTCTGGGACTTGCTGGTTATTATAAATGGTTCGTAAAAGGCTTTTCTATGATTGCAACTCCATTAACAAAACTGCTTCAGAAAGATGTGAATTTTGAATCATCTGAAAAGTGTCAGAAAAGCTTTGATCAATTGAAAGCCTTATTGACTAAAGCTCCAATGTTAGTACAACCCGAATTGGGAAAAGACTTTGTGATCTACAGTGACACTTCATTGAATGGTCTTGGATGTGTTTTGATACAAGAAGGCAAAGTTATTTCTTATGCTCCGGGATAGTTCAAGCCGCACAAAAAAACTATCCGGCGCATGATCTAGAATTAGCTGCGATTGTGTTTACTTTGAAATTTTGGCACCACTATCTGTTTGGTGAGAAATGTCATTTATATTCTGATCATAAGAGTTTGAAATATTTGATGACTCATAAATATTTGAATTTGCGACAGAGAAGATGGTTAGAATTGTTAAAAGACTACGAGCTTGTTATTGATTACTATCCGGGAAAGGCTAATGCTGTTGCTAATGCTTTGAGTCAGAAATCATTGTTTGCTCTGCGAGTGATGAATGTTATTTATTCAACAGATATTAGCAAAATGAGCCCAGTGTGATCTAGATTTTGATTCTGAATTTCAAATTGATAATGACGATTGTTTGAGATTTCAAGATCGGATTTGTGTTCCGAGAAATCCAGAGTCGATTCAGATGATTTTGATTGAAGCTCACAATAGTCGTTTATCTGTTCATCCGGGTAGTATGAAAATGTATAATGATCTGAAATAGCATTACTGGTGGTTTGGAATGAAAAGAGATATCTCTGACTTTGTTTCTAAATGTTTAATCTGTCAGCAAGTTAAAACTGAACATCAAGTGCCCTCTAGTTTGTTACAACCGATTATGGTTCTAGAATGGAAATGAGATAGAGTGACAATGGATTTTGTTTCGGGTTTGCCCCTATCTCTGCAAAAGAAAGATGCAATTTGGGTTGTGGTTGATAGATTGACGAAATCAACCCATTTTATTCTGGTACAATCCGATTACTCATTTGATAAGTTAGCTGAGTTATAAATTTTTGATATTGTGAGATTGCATGGTGTGCCATTATCTATTGTGTCAGACAGAGATCCAAGATTCAAATCGTGATTTTGGAAGAAATTGCTAGATGCTTTGGGTACGAAATTGCATTTCAGTACTGCTTTTCACCCACAAACGGATGGTCAATCCGAGCGGGTTATTTAGATACTCGAGGATATGTTGAGATGTTGCATTCTTTGCCATTAATTGATTTGCATACAATAATAGTTTTCAATTGAGTATTAAAATGACATCGTATGAAGCCTTATATGGTCGCAAATGTAGTACACCTTTATATTGGACTGAACTCAGCGAGAATAAGATTCACGGGGTGGATTTGATAACAGAGACTGAATAAAAAGTAAAAGTGATCTAAGATAGTTTGAAAGCAGCTTTCGATCATCAGAAGTCATATGCGGATATGAAATGAAAAGATGTTGAATTTGAGATTGGTGACAAAGTATTTTTAGAAGTATCTCTGTGGAAGAAAGTACTCCGATTTGGCAAAAAAGACAAATTGAGTCTGAGGTTCATCGGGCCGTCTAAGATTATCGAGCGTATCGGGCTAGTTTCTTATCATTTGTTGTTTCCATTTGATTTAGAAAAGATTCATAATGTGTTTCATGTACCAATGCTTCGCATGTGATTTCTCTGTCTGAGATTAAGATTCAGTCCGATATGACTTATGAAGAAGAATCGATCCGTATTTTAGCTCGCGAGGTTAAAGAAGTGCGAAATAAGAAAATTCTGTTAGTTAAAGTAATGTGGCATCGACACGGTGTTGAAAAGGCTATGTGGGAGCCCGAAGATGTTATAAGGCAGCAATATCTGAATCTGTTAAACGGTAAGATATTCGGGAACGAAAATCCCTAAGGGGAAAGAATTGTAACAGTCCGATTTAGAGCCTAGTCGGAATAGTGATTTTGAGACCACAAATCTGAGTTAGAAAAATATTTTAATATTATTTTTTTGTGCTTATATTATGTGAATTGACATGTGTGAAAGTTTCGTATGAAAATTCGATCATTTGTGTGCTTAATTTGATAAAAAGGACCTAATCACGTAAATTGTAAAGGTGGCCTTCTATTTGTTAAAGTGTTAATTTGCTATGTTTATTAAATGTTGGCTCCTTATATTGTTATTTAACCATTAGCTTAATGGTTGGACATAAATGGCCTTATGTTTATTGATTAAATAGTTTTATAACAAAAGGGTAAAATTGGTATTTAGTTAATATGATAATTATAATAAAACAAAAGCTTAAAATTTCGTTCATTATCCATCATATGGCTGAATATATCAAAGAAAAGAAAAGAAAAAGAGTTGTTTAGGGTTTGGCACTTCTAATCTTTGATTAAGGTATGTTTTTGATCGGTTTTTGATAATTTCTACGCTTTTGTGATTGTTGCTTAGTAATCTATTAAGCCCATGCTCTAATTTCTGATCTTGTTGATGATTTTGAAATATTCAATTGATAAAATTGTGATCTTTGTGATGTTAGTTGTTGGAAAATAAAAGATATGTGTTGGGTTGATATATTTTGTATTTGAATTTTTGATGAATTTGAGTAATTTGGACTAAATTGTGAAATTTCTAAATTAAGGGACTAAATTATGAAATAAATGAAACATATGGGCTTATATGAATACTATGAGAATTCGGCCTAAGATGGGTATATGCAAATTTTGTGTGTTTTGTGATTTTTATGATTAGGGACTAAAATGTCAAAATGTGAAAATGTGAGGGCTAATTTGTAAAATACCCTAAATGTATGTTTGTGGATTGATTTGAATGATTTGGTGAATAAAAGAGTTAAATTTGAATTTATATAGATGAAGAACTAAAGAAAACATAATTAGATCGGGGAAAGTCGAAAGCCATAAAGTAGCTAATTCCATCTATCTGAATCTGTATGAGGTAAGTCTATATACAAATAAATGTATTTGAAATGGTTTATTTATGCTTATATGCTATTGAACAATGAGGAATGGCATTATGCCTTGAAGATGAGATATCCGAGAAAGTATCGACAAAGTTCCGACATCCGAAAAGCCCTGTACGAACCCTAGGAATAGTTAGGATACATATGTAATGAGATAGGAACCGATATGTGTTCTAGTGTAAGACCACGTCTGGGACGTTGGCATCAACTTATGATTTACGTTTAAGACCACGTCTAGAACATTGGCATCGTATTTGATTTCGTGTAAGACCCTGTCTAGGACAGTGGCATCGATATTTGATTACATGTAAGACCACGTCTGGGACGTTGGCATTGTATGAGCTTTCCGAGCTATTCGAGTATCCTTATGATTTCGAATGGTTCAATAGGCATTCCAAGAAAATAGATGACTATGTGAATTTGTATCTGACTCAGGTACGTTTGAATTGTATACTATGTTTGAGAATGAAAGTAAGTATATGTACGTTGGTGAATATATGATATAAGTATGAGTTGCTATGATAATGAGTTTTATATGTATATGCGAATCATGTTCAAATGAAATATAAGAGATATATGGCTATGTGAATGTATTTTACCTTAAATTATATGAATGAATTGATGTTGTTTGTTAAGTTTATTTGTGTATGGCTTACTAAGGTTTTGAAAGCTTACTTCGTGTGTGTTTGCATTATTTTTTAGATATCGTAGCTATCGGGAGTTCGAGGATCGTCGAGGATCATCACCACACTATCAAACTTTATTTTGGTACATTTTAAAAGTGTAAATATTGGAATATGGCATGTATAGGCTAGAAGTATTTGGATATGTTTTGTAATGTATATATCATGCGATATGATATGGCTAGTTTGTGTTTGAACTTATGGTTTGATTTTGATATATGATATGTGATGAAAATGTGCCATTATGATGTTCATTTGGTTGGCCAAAAGAAATGATCAATTTGGTAAATTTTAGTATGTGAATATTTTAGAATTGGTTAAGGTTTTGGTATGAGAATGATTTGAATGTATCAAGGTTATAAACTATATGCTTTGGTATGATTTGGTTGATGAATTGAGATTAGAATTTGTTGATAATGTAATGGAATGAATGGTGTATGATTTGGTTGTGAAATGGTTTAGAATTTGGTATAAAATGTTGTGATTTTGATGCTTGTAGGGAGGGCCCTTAAAGGGGTGGCAAATTGGCCTTATAAATGGCCTATTTTTACTTACATGGGTAAGACCCAGGCGTATGTCTCAGCCGTGTTGCTCGAGGGCCATTCCGAAATAGGCCTGGGTAGATCACACGGTCACACACACGGGCGTGTGCTAGGCCATGTGGCCAAGTCAGTTTTGAGCACGGGCTAGACACACGGGCGTGTGACTGGTCGTGTAACCCAAGTCAGTAGCCTCCCTAATTTTCACACGGCCTGGCACACGGGCATGTCTTGTGGCCGTGTGGACAAGTCAGTATGTATGTCCTGTTTTGACATGGCCTAGACACACGGGCGTGTCTAAAGCCGTGTGCGGCACATGGCCTGTTCACACGGGTGTGTGACCTGTACAACTTTGAAAAATGTTTAAATTTCAAAAAATTTTGTATGAGCTCGGTTTAGACCCGACCCCTTTGTAATGCATGTTTAAGGTCTCGATGACCTATATAAGAGACTCTATTATGATGTATGACTATGATTATAGATCATGTTTATGAATTGTTCGTAAAATATTCCGATTCGTCCAGTAACACCTCTAACCCTAGTCCGACGACGAATACGGGTTAGGGGTGTTACATGTATGTATGTTAAGAAACTGCGTTAACAATATGAAAAATATTATATAAGGCCAGTATGGGAAAAATATGTCAAAGTGCAAATTCCTACTTTAAGTGGACAAATGTAGATACAAGCCTAAAATATCGAAGCAACCAAAAGATTATGTAAATATTTCATAAATACTTATTTTAATTTTAATTGATTTCTTTGAAATTATATAGAGTATAATATTGTAAATTTATATTCGTATGTTTGAAAAATGTTGTTTCAAACAGGTAAAGTTTGATTATATCGAACAATGATAGAATCCTGATTATTAGTGTGAAAATGACTATGAAACTTGTAAAATGTCTCCTTATGGAGATGAAAATGAAAGCTTTAAAATCTTGTGTAGTGGAATAATGCCATGATTTAAATTATTGATATAAATTATGGTGGTTTATGCCATGAATACTAACATTGAGTTGTAATTTGGTTAGATACATGAGTTTACTGGTATTTTGAAAAGCTTGAAATAAGGATCTGGTAGCTTGGATTAATAGTTGGGATATGATTGGTATGTCAATAGGGGACTTCTGATTTGCACTTTGATGCTCTTGTTACCTGCAATTTAATGCTCCTATTCTAAGCACTTCAGTGTGATCCAGATCTAATCTTAGGACATCTGCGCTTCAACACTTTTGTTATTGTAATTCCAGATAACTTATCCCTAATATCCCTTCTTTATTTTTCTAGGCTTACTAAGGGCTGAATTTAAATCAATTTTTTCATTGTATGAAAAATTCTTGAAATTTTCAGATGCCATTGTTTACTTATGAACTTTATGGAACTAAACTAGTATCTGTTTTTCAAACTGTTAAATTGACATTATTAGCACTACTTTCAAATGATTTATAAACCATTGTATGAAGTTTAAATTACCGTTTAAAAATGTATTAACTAAAAAGAACTAAATGGAGAAACAAGCCTCTAAGAAAATGCTGTGATAAAAAAAATTATGGTATATTTGAAAGCTTTAATGTGTTATTAAGATGAGTTAATAATTGTGTAAGTACTTTAGATGAAAATTGAAATTGAAATTGAAATGTGAGATTCATAAATGAATCAAATGTCAAAACTGGGAACACATGGATAATGGGAATTGTTAATAAATCATCAAAGTATAAGTTGAGGCTTAACTTGAAAAATCACATGAGAAGGTTAAAATAGTAACATTGTTGCTTAAATAAACTTAAAATGATGATTCAAATGAAGGAATCAAGGTTAATAAAGAATTAGGAAAAAGTTTTATTATCATTGTTACTTAATGAGCTTTATAGCTCATGTGTTAGATGTTTAAAATGCATAGTACGGACTTGCCAATAAGTTGCTATGATAGTTAGGGAGTATCACATCACCCAACAATCTTATAAGGTTGTTTTTCAAATGTTAAAGTGTAATTTGTACTATAATAGTGACATGTATACTACGTCTCGAAATGAATATAAATATTGTAATGTGAATGACATGCACTTAGGACATCTAAGTATTTGAACTTTTTTTTTCATATGTCAAGTAGTACTTGAAACTTGGAATATGGTATAGTGGTTGAAGGCTTAAGAAATAAGCCAAGATTCAATAATGTGTAAAGTTGTAAATAGTTCTAGTACTGCCTAAGCAATAGCTTAACGGCATCAATATTAACTACATTACCACCTAAGTGGTGACTTGAGCTACTTGAACGGCTTCTTAACGAAAAAAAACTAATTACTTTAGTATTGCCTAGGCAGGAGTTGTTGCCACTCGGGCGACAACTTAACATATTATTACTCTTTTTGATTTTACTTAAGTTCTTATAAATTCCTTGAGTAACCTTTAACAAATTAAGTAACATTCCTATATTTTACGAATTACCTAGTTATTTTGTTTTAATTGACACTATACGATTTTTTAACTTTGTTTTGAAAGCATAAATCTCATTTTGACTAGAATTTAAATAATTTTCCATATATTGATAAAAAAGTTTTGCCATTTATTGTCTTAAATAAAGTATTGGTTTGATTCCAAAAAGTCCTGTTAGTGTCTCATGTTCGTACCAGCCACTGAGACAGGCAAGGGGAGTAACAACTTAAGTATAGCTTGACATCATTTACAATAGTTGAATTCATTACAGTGAAAGAGTAAATGATATCATTTTATCAGCTTTGCAAGAATTATGAAAAAGAAACGTGCCTATGTGTCATTCATGTAGGATGAATTATTATCTTCACTATTTGTTAGCAATGATTTTTTTTTTATCTTAGAAGGTGCAATGGTGACCATGAGATAAAATAGGATTGGATTGGATTGGGTAAACGAATTTAACCTAAAGGGATTAAGGATATTATATTATGATAACACACAAATGACAAGGTCATTGAAGAAAAATAGAAATCTAAGTTGCTTTCGTAATGGTATATTATGGGGAGATCAGTTTTGACACTTTTAGTGGATTGACTCTATGACAAAATAATATGTTATTAATTGATGTACAGTTGGAACTTAATTAAAAGTTATTTAAGCCCTTATTAAATATGTCTAACCATATCCTCCCTCAATTTAATAAAAAGTTGAATGGATTACATGACAAGAATCATTTTTTTGAATGAATGAAGATGATGTATGAGAAATAGATTTCTTGAATTATTATCCACAATAAATGTATTTTCTTGAAGTAACAAAATATGCATTAGAAATTAATTTAATTTCTTTGGATTGTTATTTAATTGAATGCAATTCAATAATTGAATCCAAAGTAAAAACTTAGATTCATTAGTCCTTGTAGTTATATTGAATAAGACAATTAAATTTATTTACTCGTAAACTCTAATACGATAAAGTCATTATAATTTTGACGAAATTAGAATAAGGTTGAGAAAATAATTTAATTATATTAATAAATAAATAAATAAATATATAAATTTTAGGGAATAGAAATCTGATTATTGAGTTGAATAGTTATGTCTTGTTTTAATTTAATTTAAAATTTGATTACACATATAATTGTATTTAATACATGAAAGGCCTAGAGAGCCTAGTATCTAGGCAAGTGGGTGGCACATTAGAGAGAGGTTCCAATGTTTGTCACCCACCCTATTAGAGTTATGGTAGAACTCTAGTTTTATATTAAAATGTTGTTTTTCCCTCTTCCTATTCTAGTAGAATTCTTGTGATTTTTCATATATATAGGTACTAGGGGCTATAAAAAAATCATAAGGAAATATACGAGGATACTCTACCAAATTCTAGTGAAAAATTTGTTTGGGTTATTTTATTGAACTCAAATAAATTTAATTTTTCATAAGTTCTTCAAATTTACGAGATTATTACTGCATACTCCTTGGAAATTATAATTCAAATGTGTGAAATTAAAATTTTCGATTTTGAATTTTTCCTAGGGAAAGTCAACTTTCCCCACTAGAAAGTCTCGATTTCATTCTATGTTGGTTTTTTTTAAATAGAGCCCACTCTCTAAGCATTTGAGGATTTGAGTATGGTGGAGAAGATCATTCGACTGAAATCCAAAAGGATTTGAATGTTGAATATGAGATTTGACAAATTTCCCTATCTCGAAAAAAATAAGTACTAAATTTGGTCAAATTTGTTATTATAAATATCACAACCAAGGTCTAGTTTTATAAAAAAAGAGTTTTAAAATTTAGTGTGCAAGCAAAGCTAGTTTTCATAAATTTTTTTCCAATACTTGATACCAAAGCCAAAATGTGCAATGTATTTCTTTTTTTTTTAAAGCAAATGGCCACAAAGTGCAATCCATTCAACTATTAAGAAACATCATTAAGCATACGAGTATAAATAATGGGCAGATAATCCAACCCAAATGAACTGTAAAACAAAACTCTAAAAAATAAAAAAAATTTCAAAGTTTTGGCTTTATTTAAAAAATGACCAAGAATCCTGATAAACCGTAATTTATACAGATTTTTACCCCATGCTTAACGCATTTATGGATGGTTTCTCCTTAAAATTGGTGAATTCGATGCTCCTAATTCTTTAATTTCATGTTTTATACTTAGGTGAGTATAAGAGAATAAAAAGAGCGAGAAACGAGCCGAAAGCGGAGAAAATGGACCCACATGGGAAAACAACATGGCCTGGACTTCCTCACACGGGCGTGTCCCTTTAGCAAGGTCAAAGCATGATTTACACGAGTAGATCACACGCCCGTGCCCATTTAACAGCCTTGACCACAGCCTTAAGCAATTGCACACGGACGTGTCCCTGCTTAGCCCAGGTTTAGTCCAATTCAGAAAAGGCCAATTTTGAGGGCTCTTAGGCATTCCAAAGCCTATTTAAACACCTGATGAGGCATTTAGACGGGGGACGCATAGGAGGAAGCAAGGAATTGCTCAAGGAAAGCCGATCGATCCATCTCAAAAGCCGGATTCACCATCAAGACTGAAGCTCTCCCTTTATTTTCCCTCAGGAGTTTTGAGTTTTCTTATGTTTTGTTATTTTTATTCTTTTGAGATGTTTTCTTTCATTAGTATGAACTAAAACCCCTAAATACCTAAAGGGAATGAAACCTAAGACGGATCTTGTTGTTATTATCTGAATTGTATGATAAATATTTGACATGTTCTTAATTATGTGTTCTTAATTCTTGTTTTGATATTCCAGGATATTGATTCAAGTTAAGCTCTTATTCAGAGGAAAAATAGACCCTGTCTAAGAGTAAATTTGTCATAATTAAGTGGAGTTGATTGTGCTCCTAGAGATAGGGTGACAAGATTTTACCGGATTAAGGTGAAACCTAATAAGGGGATCCATAGATGGAGTTAATGCAACCCTAGGGCGTTAATTAGAAAGAGATTTCAATTATTCAATCTAGGGTTAGACGTTGTTAGTCTCGAGAGAGATAATAATATAACTTAGGGATCTCTACGGAACAAGTTGAATGAATAAATGTCCAATTCAGAGTCAAATAACAAGTGAAGTCTAGGTGGATTTTTCCTTAGGTATTGTCTTAATCAATCGAGTTTTCCAAAAAGTATTTTCCCCAAATTTCTTTTCTGTGATTTCTTAGTTTAATTAATTAGTTAGATAAACAAAACCCTTTTATTTTTTAGGCTAGATAATAAAAAGAAAGTTGATACTAGTACTTTTAGTTCCTTTGGGTTTGATAATTTGGTCTTGCTAAAGCTATACTACTATTCGATAGGTACACTTGCCTTTATCGTGATAATAGTTAGTTTCAAGAACGATTCATTATAAATATTTAAAACCTGTCACGAATATCACGTATCAAGTTTTTGGCGCCGTTGCCAGGGAACTAGGATATTAGGAAAACTCGATTTTTATTACTTTAGCCATTCACTTTATTCGCAATTTATGTTTTTCTTTTCTTTTCTTTTCTAATTCTTCATTTATTTTCTTCTGACAGGTTTTTGTAGTTTATGACCAGAAGAAACCCGTTAGGACCACTACTTTTTGACGGTGAGATCGACCGCACAATTCGCAGGAACTGGAGAGAAATAAGCTGAAGCCTAAAATACACAGAAGACGAGCAAGAGGACGATACTTCAACCACAACCGAGGATATGACTGAAAACCAAGAAAATCCGCTACCTCCTGTATGATTATGCTAAACCTAGTTTAACAGGAACTGAGTCAAGTATAGTTAGACCTGCTATTGCTGCAAATAACTTTGAATTAAAACCTAACACAATTTAAATGATACAACAGTTTGTTTAGTTTGATGGTTTGCAGGACGAGGATCCCAATGCTCGCTTGGCAAATTTCCTAGAATTTTGTGATACCTTTAAAATTAATAGCGTTTCTGATGACGCCATCTGCCTTCAGTTGTTTCCCTTTTCGTTAAGGAATCAGGCTAAACAATGGTTGAACTTGTTACCACAAGGGTCAATCACTACTTGGGAACAAATGACCGAAAAGTTTTTATTAAAATATTTTCCTCTAGCTAAAACAGCTAAATTACGTAATGATATCTCTTCTTTTGTGTAGATGGATTTAGAAACACTCTACGATGCATGTGAGAGATACAACGACCTTTTGAGAAGGTGCCCTCACCATGGGTTACCGCTTTGGCTATAGGTTCAAATGTTTCATAATGGTCTGAATCCTTCGACTCGACAGATGATTGATGTAGCTGCTGGAGGAACTATCAATAATAAGACATCTGAAGATGCCTATGAATTTATAGAGGAGATGTCATTGAATAACTATCAGTGGCAAGTCATGAGGACAAAGCCAACGAAAACAACAGGCGTTTATAAGGTCGATTTGGTTACCATGCTTTCTAATCAGGTAGAACTCTTGAATAAGAAAATTGATGGTTTTCTTAGTTGTTCACAGGTTCACCCAGTGATGAGGTGCAATGCAAATGGAGAAGGAGCATGTATAGAATATCAACCCTTCAACCCTAGAATCGAGAAGGAACAAGTTCAATAGATGGGTAACAATAACTCTAGACCCCAAAATAAACTATATAGTAACACTTATAATACAGGTTGGAGGAACCATCCCAATTTCTCGTGGGGCGATCAAGGAAATCAATGGCCACAACATCCTCTGGGTTTTCAACAACCACCTTACTAGCAAGAAAAGAAGCCGAACCTTGAGGAGATGTTAACAAAATTTATCTCAGTATCAGAAACTTGTTTTTAGAATACCGAGACAGCACTCAAAAATAAACAAGCATCAATCCAGGGGCTCGAAACTCAAATTGGACAGCTCGCCAAATTGATTTCCGAATGACCACAAGGTAGCCTGCTAAGCAACACTAAATCTAACCCAAGGGAGCAACTCAATGAGATTGCCCTTCAAGTTGAGGAAGGGCTAGTTGCAGAACCAAGGCCAGAAACGTTGGTAAGCAAAGGTAAGGATGAGGTAGGCCACAATGAGCCAAAGCCGATAATTACAGAATATAAACCTCGTGTGCCATACCCCAAGGTGACAAGTAAAGACCACTGAGACGAAAACTTTGGTAAATTCCTTAAACTTTTAAAGAAACTACATATTAACTTACCGTTTATTGAAGCCCTTTCGCAGACGCCCAAAGCAGTCGAGTTTTTAAAGGAACTTCTAGCAAATAAACGAAAGTTAGATGAAGCATCGCATGTGAAGCTGAACGCGGTCTACTCAGCCATTCTACAGAATAAGCTGCCCAACAAACTAAAAGATCCAGGGAGATTTATAATTTCTTATTTAATTGGTAGCTTAGATGTTAATAATGCGTTGGCTGATTTAGGGACTAGTATCAATGTTATGCCTTACAAGTTGTTTAAGCAACTAGGTCTATGAAAACTTAAACAAACTAAGATGAACATTCAATTGGCTGATAAAACCATTAGATTTTCTAGGGGTATCATTGAAGATTTCTTGTTAAGATTGATAAATTTATATACCTAGTAGACTTTGTTGTTCTAAACATAGAAGAGGATAGTAACGAACCCTTAATTTTAGGAAGGCCTTTTTTAGCAACCGCTAGAACAATTTTTGTCTTTGGCACAGGTGAACTCACACTTCGTGTAGGAGATGAAACAATCACCCTTCAAGCCCGTAATTCGAATAACACATCAAAAATCGAAGGTGACTGTACAAATCATTCGGCTAAAACTAACCATATGGTGCAACCTTCTTTGCAGGAAACAGGTCCGAAAAACATATATAAGCTAAGCAACAACAAAGAACCTATCCATGAAGAATGAAGGTTACAAATCAAGGAGCCAAATGGATGGTGGACACATAAATCGAGAAAACACGATAAACCAAAACCACGCCATGATGAGCCTAATTCTTCCAAAAATCAACTTCAAGTTGGAAAGAAAGTACTACTAGATGCAATAAATCCTCGAATCGCCACTTCTGAACCGAATGAAGAAACCCCTTTTACGGTAACTAGCATCTTTCCATATGGTACGGTTAAGGTACATCACCCCAAATTCGGCACGTTCAAGGTAAATAGTACTTGTCTTAAATCTTATGTTGATAAAATTTATAGCAGGGATGAGTGTAAACTCCTCGATCCACCATAATCACACATCAGAGAGGTAAGTCGAGCTTAGACTATAAATAAGCGCTTCTAAGGAGGCACCCCGAGTACTAACACTGCAGCAAAATTGACTTTTAGCGGCGTTTTTTAAGGTCTTTAGGCGACGCTAAAACTATTTGCGGCGTTTTTACAAGCACCGCAAAAAATGCCGCTATAGATGACGCCGCTAAAGGTCATGACCTTTAGCGGCGCGTTACCCATAAACGCCGCTAAATGTGATGACCTTTAGCGACGCTTTACCCACAAACGCCACTAAATATCATAACCTTTAGCGGCGCTTTACCCAGAAACGCCACTAAAGATCATGACCTTTAGCGGCGCTTTACCCAAAAAAGTCACTAAAGGTAATGAAATTTAAAAAAATATATATTATAAAAGTCATGAAAAATATAAAAAATTTAAAATTCATTATCAAAATATTGAGAAGAATAATATCCATGATATAAATATAAAAATTTTCTATTAAAATTCATTATCAAATTAAATTTTCTATTAAAATTTTAACTAAAAATATTAAAATAAAAATAAAAATTTAGAATCAAAACTAAAATAAATAATAAAAATTAGATTAAATATAAAGATATCAATGAAATAAGAACTTAAATCATAACCATGTAAAATATAAGATATTATCATCAAGATTTACATCCTCATCTTGCTCAAATTGTGGTGGCTTGTACCCTTTCTTGAACCATTCATCTTGTAGAATTTCAGGAATAGTTATACGCTGCCAAAAAGAACATGCAGAATTTCAACCAAACTGCAGACGCTAAAGCTTATACTGTGATCAAAGATTGCATGTAATCACAAATTTTCATAGGATGAATTGAATTTGAAACTTACAGTAAGGGTTTGGATCAAGAATACGCTTAATCAAATTCCTAGCACCAGATGAAAACCATGATGGATAGCTGAAAGAAGCCTCCCAGATCTGAAATTTATCAAGGTACAAACAATTTTTATGAAGTTCTCATCTAAAAAGACTGGCCAAATCTGGAGGGTACTTACTTTCTTATACAAGCCTATAAGGCTTGGCTCATCAAAAGGCAAATAACCAGCCATGAGAACAAAGAGAATAACTCCGCAAGACCAAATATCAGATGATGTACCATCATAACCTTTATCTTTGAGCACCTGAAAATAAAAATATTAGATACCAGAATGAAAAAGCAAAAAAAAAGAAGAAGAGTTGCAGCAATACAGTTAATTATTTTCTGAGTTCATGAGTGAAAACCTCCGGAGCAACATAATTTGGAGTCCCGCAAGCAGTGTGAAGCAACCCATCCTCCTACATTTTCAACGTGTGAAAATAAAAGATTATACTACTAGACATGGAGCTTTCTATCTTTTCCTCCATTATTGATAGTTAACATTTATAAGATGTTACTGCCAACTAAATGCCTTGACCATCTGTTTCAACCATTTTCCCATACAAATTATTGGTTTATAAATGGATTTTACCGTTTCGCCATACGAATTCCATCATATCTTCTTAATATGGAAATTTTACCATTTTCGCCATACAAATTATTGTTTGAGATGTTCATATCATGTTGTATTTTAATCGTTTTTCTTATATATCGTATCCAAAATTATCAAATATAATGTTTACTACAATGTTAAATTAGACTGCCTATAATATTAACTCTAAAATTCATGATGACTATAAAATTCTGTTTCGCGGTCCAGAACTGACAGAACATGTCGCAGAGCACTGAACGGTGGAAAAGAAAGAAGGAAAGAAACACGTTTTCTACTAATTTTCTTCCTATCAGGCCATGGTGGATGGTTTAGACAAACTAGAGGTTACCTTGTGTCTGCGCATTAGATTTGGCGACCTTTTCTCTCCACCCTTTCTGACAAGCTCTTATTTCCCACGTTGCTGTCAATAAAGTTGACACCTAAATGAAAGCGATAGCAGCAACAATGGTGAAAAAACCCAGCAGAGAGGGCTTTTGTCATGCTAAAATTAGAGGTGATCTAAAAGGCATAGAAAAACAAATGTAAAATTTCTTTGTATTAAGTTACTTAGTCCCATATTCCAATAAATACATCCATCCATGACAAAGAAACAGGAAACTAACCTGTAAAGGAAGCATTGCTCAGTCCTGCATTAATTAAAGATAGAACCATAAAATTAACTTAATTCTATCGGGCAAAATTGCCAAAGATCACATGTAATTCCTGTTTCAAGTAAAGTCGAAGCCTTAAGGGCTGGTACAAGTTACTAATATCACATGTAATTCCAGTTCATGGCTGTTATAATGGTATTGTACAAGTCAAAAATAACTTTGCTCATGTAATGATGAAAATGCCCCATCCAAGTTCAATTAGTTGCTGCCAAACTCAAAAGAGCTCATATGACTATTACAATATAGATATACAAAGAAATAGCAAGTTCTACCTTCTAAAAAATAGCAAGTTCTACCTTCTAAAACAGGACTAGTCTATTAAGTTATTGGTCATTCTTTAGCTAAATAAATTCAATCATCATTATTTATTTAGTTGACAAAAGGCTGCAACTTACATGCTGCAATTGATTCTAAAAGCCATGTGTGACCAATGACTTGTCCACCTAATTTTATGGCTATATTCTGTGCTTCACTAACCCTCTGCCAAATAATCAAAGAGCTTTGGTGCCTGCAAGAGAAAGAAGTTAATTATTTGCAAAAGTAACATTACCAACTTGAAAAACTAGCACACTTGAGCTCAAAAGAGTAAGACTCACATTATCCAATACCCTGACTCTGCCAGTTTTAGGACCATCACAACACCCATGGTTGTCAAGACTAATTTCATCAATCATGAAACTTTTAACACCAAAAAGAATTGTTTAACGAGAAATTTTAGTACTTGCAAAAATATCATCAGTATACGAGTTTACCTTTCAGCACAATAAAACACATACGCAAT
The DNA here is from genome assembly GCF_007990345.1 of Gossypium hirsutum. Classification (NCBI taxonomy): domain Eukaryota; kingdom Viridiplantae; phylum Streptophyta; class Magnoliopsida; order Malvales; family Malvaceae; genus Gossypium; species Gossypium hirsutum. The sequence continues at coordinate 50,314,795 of NC_053424.1, forward strand.
TCAAAGATATAATTATTAAAAAAGATAACTACTCAACAGAAAAATGGGTTTCATCTAATCTAACCTTTTCCTCAGGAGACAAAGCAGATCCACAGAAAAAGATACAATCTTTTTTTTTTAATTTAAGTTTAATTAAATATTAAAATTCTTAACAATTTAAATAGTAACTCCTACTTTTAGAAACCATTGAAGTTTAATATTTGGAACTTGTATTAGTAGCAATAATGCTTCTAGAAAAGCACAGCAGAAATAGCATCTACCTCTCACGAGTTTCATCAATACACTAAAATGGGAGCTATTTAAATCCAATTACCAAAGGACAATTTTTTAACTTATGAATCTACCAAGTTGGGGGGTTTTCCTTTACAAACAAAGGCTGAACTTGGGGGAACTTTATCATGTGTGATGTTCATCTGCAAAATCAAAGTTAGTAAAAATATAAACCATCCTCTTTGCTTTGATCCTGTATTTGAACTATCTGAATTACAAACTAACAAATAAGTCTGTCGATAACTACGATTGTTCAACGTGATTAGTAATCGCATCAGGGCAAGATTGTGCTTGTGGAAATGGAAATTAGAATCTTACTCTCTTTGACTGTTCCGTAAAGCCAGCACAGTACCTCATCAGCAAATGCCAGGCAGACTCCTCCCTAAAGATTGAGTTTTAAACAAGGAAATAAGTGACTAATAGCACAATGAGTCAATGAAATTGGAAAAGGGAAGCCATAAAAAGGGGAAAAAAACCAGTTCAGAGTATGTATATAGCCTAAAACCTTTGTTGCAAATGAGTAGTTCTTCACTATCACCGACTTACATCTTCGGGAATACAATTTTTTTAAATCAACTCAGTAGATTATTTGCTGTAATATATAATACCTGCCAGTAATTCTTCATTTTCACTGGATGGGTGATGTCTTTGGTTCTTAGTCTCTCAGTGCGTACAAGTCGCCCTGCATCATCCCTACACCAAAACATGTCAATGGAAAAGTTCACATTTAACTGAACAGAGAAAAAACCTAATACCAACAGCACCGCGGAACTGAACACCACTCAGTATTATTTTTTTGGATAAATACAGCTTAGCACACTGAAACAATTTGTTATTATTTATCTCAAATATGCCTGAGCTAAACTTATTTTATGGAACAAAGTGAGCTCGGACTATGTACATTAAATATAAGTATGTGCCCGGCATGGATATTCTCAATTTTTTCAAAGTTTACAATGCCCCGTATTTATTTTCAAATATATGTCTGATACAAGTACTTTAGGAAAAATAAAGAGTCTAAATAACATAATGGTTTAGGGTGTTAATTTGGAAGTATAAAGAATATTATTCAATTATTCCTTTGCAACTGTAATGCTTGCATAAAGCAACAAGCTAATGGGAATCAAATTCGAGAGCATCCTGCAATTGCATCATTCTATAGGCAAGGAATAAATCGACAGGCTAATTATAATGATCAAAGATTATACAGAAAAGGAATTTCTAAGTTTATTGACTCATCAGTTCTTGGCATATTGGTTGGTTCAAAATCATGGTCCAAATATGTGTCGGATACGAGTATTTTAAGAAAAATGAAGTGTCCGAATAACATAGATTAATGCAACTTTAATACTGCATAAAACAAAAGGCTAATGGGATTTGGGAGCATCCTACGGTTGTATCATTCTATAGGCAAGAAACAAATGGACAGGCAAGATCATGATCGAGATTGTATAGAAAAGTAATTTCGAAGTTTACCGATCTATCAGTTCTTGGTGTATCAGTTGGTTCAAAACCATAGTCCATAACATTAACCTCGAGCCTAAAACTCTGATGTGATACTCCTGCAATATTAGGATATTTTATCAGTAACAAAGGAATTTATTACTTTTAAAGTGGAGTAAGACAACACAGTTTAATACGAACCATCCTCTTTGCAAGCTGTTTCCGTGCCTACTGAACGAAAACTGAAACAATAGATTAAAGGAAAGCCTTTTGACGTGCTTGCTGATCGTAACCTAGTTGTCATCGAGAGGGCACCTTCTTCTCCCTTAAATAAGATCAGTCCCACATATTAAGTGTTTTTTATCAGATCACTTGTTGAATACTCTGAATTTAAATTAAATTTACACGGTATCTTGAACATCATGTAGAAGGCAAAATTTGTCACTCCTTAACCAAAACATTTTCAAATTTAACCTATATTAACTGAAAAATCTTTTACCTTGACCATCCTATTTTACTTTAAACAAACATTTAAAAAGACATTGAAAAAGACAGAATATTTTCCCTAAGCATAAATGTTGAAACCACCTATAACTAGTGAAAAACCTTGTTTAATAGACAAAAGTGGATAATAAGGGTAGTGGCCCTGTATACTTTTATATAAGCGCTTAGCGTGAAACAAGATCGAACATGGCTCAATCCGTTACATCATTTTTTTTCCTCCTAAACAGAGAGTGGTTCAAAGATGAAAAAAATCAGTTGTCTGTAGCATTTATCAGATGAACTTAACTAGGATGCAGAATGCAAGAGAATTGATAGGACCGACATTTTGGATATAGAATAACAATTAACAAGGAATCACTTCCACACATGCATAAAAAATATATTCAATAATAATAATAATAGAAATTCTATTTTGCATGCTCACAAGAAAATGTGGTTGATGTATAAATATTAGTAGTAAATGACACAAATGATTTTCATAATGAATCCAATACAGAAGTTTGTCCAGTATTGTTCTTCAACAAGATTCTCTAAGAAGAAAAAATCAAGAAGATGAGGGAGAGATATTGTTCAACGTGATTAGCAAACAACAGAAAAGTTCAATTTCAATATAAATATATTTTTAATAAACAGAAAAAATATAAGATTTCAAAGTTAATTTTAACAATATTCAAAGAACAAAAACCCAGGATTATAGGAAGAATAAAAATGAAAGAATAAAAATGTCACCAGCAATTAATCAATAATCTAACCCAATTAAACCTTCAAATTTATTATAGGAAGAATAAAAATGAAAGATTAGCAATGAAGGAAAAGGTTAATTTCTACCAAGAAAAAAAAAGTAACACATAATAACAAAAGTAGAAAAATCAAGAGAGGAAATCATTATTTACCATGAGATACAGCAGAAGCAGGTTTCTTTGTAGCGTTAAAAGCAAAGGGCTTTATATCAGCCAAAACATCATCAACATCATAATCATCTTGACAAAATATTTATCATAACTGAATAACAAGTATCAAACAGGCAAGACCATGAAAGATTATTGAATTCTTAGCCAAAAGCCTATGGACTATTTGTTAGGATATGTGAAAAGTTTTAAGTGGCAACAGTAATTGTCTAAAATGGGGATGATATCCAGAAGAGTCTGGAAACTGGTGTTTAAGAAAAACTCATAAAGTCAATTCCTAAAAGGGACGAAGAATTTGATACAAAAAACAAAGAAAAAAATATATAAGAAACCAGACATTACCTCCTATTGGAGCAAAGTTGAGAGACAGTCTGCAGATGTAAGGCCTTTCATCAGTAATAACAAAGAAAAAAATTTGTTTACATATACTTCTTTAAGGAAAATATATAAATATACTTCTATATAGAAACATAGATATGGTGTAATCGAGAAATGCAAACAAATGGGGTGTAAAGGCAGTGGTAGCGCGATTTTTCTCTACTTTACTTGCGCTTCTCTCTAATATTTTTGTTAACGAAAAGTACTTGGCATATGAAGTGGACATGAAAAAAGCCATCGATTACGGGCATCGAACATCGTTCACTTTAAGTATATGGTGTTATATTGATAATTGGTAAATCAAACCCAAGACAAGGCGATTGGGCTACCAGAATAATTAGCATAAACACACCAACTCATGGGACAACAGATTGCCCCCAAAAGTTAACTAAAAATAAAGATTTCTAAATACGCAGAAAAAATAAACATTCTAGCATATCAGTAGAAATGACAGAAGCAACAAACCCAGGAGAAACTACTCATCTGCCAGGGAAACGCGACGAACAGAACTCCTGCTGCTTCCCTTTCCTTCATCGACCAGAGCTCTTCAGTCCGGGGCGTCCAACAAACTGCGGTCTCGCTCAACCAGAATCGCCGCAACCTGTGGAATCCCATTCCTCAAAAATAATTCTTGTTCTTGTTGAAGGCCTTCTTTGGCTAACTAGTTCGCTGCTTCGTTGGCCGATGTTTTCGCATGCATAAAAGGTACAGCTTCGAAAAACTTTACTTAGTCTCTTCACATCTTCTATATATCCCGTTATTTCTAAGGAATCTGTGTCATCTGTAGTCGGGCGCCTTCTTATTCACCGTTAGAGAGTCCCCCTCCACCTTCAGGTTTTGTACATCTAGATCGGAGCATAACCTCAACGCCTTCACACAGGCCCTGGCTTCCGCCGCAAAAGGCTTAGAAATTCTCTCATGTCAAATAGAGTAAAAATTCGAAACCAAAGTAAAAGGAGAAAGATAAAAGATATTCGGGGGTAAATTGAATTGAGGAAAGTAAAGAGAGATGTTTGTGGCGTTTTTTTATGAAAACGACGGTAATTCATATCTTTTGTGGTAAGTATGCAGCCCAACAATTTTTTCTTTCTTTTTTTTTTCTCTTTTATTATTATTATTATTTACTAAAATGGTTAAATTTTAATTTGGTCTCTCTAATATATTTAAATTTCAATTTTTTTTGTATATACTTTAATTTTTAATATCATTTAGTCTATATATTTTTAATATTATTAATTAATCCAAATGTTAATATTATTAATTTTTTGATTAAAATATTACATGATAATATATAATTAGATAACATGAACTCAACCTACAACTTTACGCACAATACTAAGACTAATAGCAAAATTTAACCAAATATATATAATTGCTATCATTTGAGTGATCATGACTAAAATTTTAAATTTTGAAAAGTAAAAAAGATAAAATTGATCGATTTGAAAAATACAGGGACTAAAACTAATCAAATTAAAATATAAGGACTAAATTTTAAGTTTAAATTTCACTTAAATAAATTAAGTGTAGAGGAATTAATTTGAATTGAAATATTTTTAATATATCAAAATATTTTTAGATTAAATCTTAAACCATTTAATATATATATATAAAGTTTATCTATTATCTCTTAAATAATTTAAACTATAATCATAACTTTAATATATTCAAATTAATATATCACTTTTACAATTATATAAGAAATCGTTTAATATATAAATAAAAAAATACTAATTAATCTAAACCCCAAACCCTTAACCTCAAACCCTTACACCTTAAACTCTAACTCTAACCCCTAAACCCTAAATTATAATCCCTAAACCCATAATTCATCATAAACCTTCAAATACTAGTTAACTCCTAAACCTTAAACCCTAAACCATATATCTTAAACCATAGTTAACTCATAAACCTTAAACCCTAAACCATCTTAAACCATAAACCTTAAACTATAATGATAATTAATTCAATATTTTAAATTCAATACTATCTCTTTTACGATTATATAAGAAAATATTTAATATATTGTATAACCATAAATTTTAATAATTATTGTTTTAGCGGTTATAGATTAGTGTTTTCGATTTTTTTGGGTGGGGTTATATGACTTTTAGCGGTGTTTTACCAAAAGCACCGCTAATGCTCTGGGTTTTAGCGACGTTTTACCAAAAGTGCCGCTAATACTCTGGTTTTTAGCGGCGTTTTACTAAAGCGCCTCTATGCTCTGTTTTTAGCGGCGTTTTTTACTAAAACGCCGCTATTTCTCTGTTTTTAGCGGAGTTTTACCAAAAACACCGCTATTGCTCTGTGTTTTACAATTTTTGCGGCATTTTTTGATAAAACGCCGCTAAAGCCCTATTTTCCTGTAGTGTAACGGTGCTAACATCTTTAAATTTTAGTCTTTAACATTTAATTCACTAACTGAGTCATTGAACACAGGATGTTCAGAACCACACTGCCAGGCACACGGGTGTGCCATAGGCCGTGCACATACCACGGGATGCAACATGATTGTGCAATACAGCCGTGTGAAAACAGGGCAAAAATTTCTTCCCCAACACGGGATGCGATAAGTAGCCATGACCGTGCGACATGGCCGTGAGCGAAACTACCAAAATAACACGAGCGTGCAACACGACCGTGTGCCCCAATTTCTCTATAAACACCTATTATTTATTTTATTTTATTTTTATCTTTATATTTTGAATTTTTTTATTTCCTTTTAATACTTTTTTATCTTGAGTTTTTACAATTTTTATTCTTGGCTATTTCATTACAAGTAATTATGCTTCATTATACCTCTTAAAGAGTTCCTGGTTTTATCACAGTCAGAAAAGAGCTCCAGAGCTCATCCTCGCGTAGGAACTAAAACTCCACCGGGAAAGGTTCTCCACGACTACTATGTCCTGCTTGACCACGACCATAGCTACCACCAGATATAATATTCTTTTGGCGCAGGACTTATGGACTAATGAACCTCTACCACCACTGGAGTATCCTCCTCCACTCTCACGCTGATTATCCTCCAAAACTCCAGTTCAAGGAATTCATTCATCAGTCAGGAAGTTTTACTTCTCTCCCTATCTTATGATTATAAATCTATCTTTTTCATTATATCTATCTTTGTACATTGAGGGCAATGCACATATTAAGTGTGGGGGGTCTTTTATATCATCATTAGAAGTCCCTGAATTGTGTCTTATTCTCATGTAAATCATTTATATCACTATTAGAATGACTTTTAATTAATTTATGTTTTTTTATTGATATGTCTTGAATTAAAACATAGGCATTTATGAATTGAATGTTTAAACTTTAAGACATTAGGGAATCAAGCATGATAAGTTGATTTTTGAAGAATTAAAAACTTTTAGGTTGTTTTTCCCAAGTTTAGGTATTATCTTGAGTTGAAATTCACAGGTTTAAACATCAAAAAACCATAATTTTTGTTAGATTTTGAGCCTTTAGAGTATCTATCATTTCTTTCATGCTCACTTTTATTGTTGCTCTGAGTGCGTCAGTATTGAATTATTATTCTAGAACTTGCTCGATTATGCATGTCAAGACCACACCATTTGAGTTGATATGTCAAAATGATAAAGGCACTTAGGTTTAACTCATTCACTCCAAAAAATCCTACCTTCATAATTAACCTTTAGTGAATCCCTTTGAGCCTAACAAGCCATTAATTGATTTACCCTCAATATTAACCCATAAACCATTATTGTTGAAATCCCCTAATTTGATCCCTATTTTTGTCGAGATTTGATTTGAACTAATTGCTTAGCTATGTTTTTGCTCTTCTATGTAGCTGACTTGTTCTTAAAATAAAAAAATAAAAAAAAATTCATACTTACATATTAGTAGTAATTCGATATTGTTGAGCCGCAGTATCTAAATTCTATCTTCTGAGCAGAAGCTCACTTGTACTCAATTGATGTTTAATTACTTTTTCTAGTTAGGCAATTTTTTTAATTCAATCTCGATTTTAACATTTTCTTTTAGCTTGTGACCACAACCCCTAACCAAAGCCACGTTACAACCCTTTAAAGACCTTTTGATTGATGTTCATCTCAATATGTAGTGGTGGAGATTTGATTTTCATGCAAGCCTATGGTAATGACTTTTCATTATTGACTATTGAGTGCTTCATGTATTATCCTTAAACACCTCGAGTGATTTGAGTGAATCTTTAGTGAGGATGTAAAAATCTATGATATTTTGAGTCGAAGGTAATTACTTAGATGAGGGGAGACACCTATGCTTTCATGATAAAATACTCAACTTGGAATGTTTGAGACTTTGATGTTCTTTCAGTCAAATTCTCAATGTATGATTACTTATGAATTATTTTGAGATATTATTAATAGGAATTATAAGTTAAGAAGAATTTATTTTGATTGTGAGTTGAGGGTTTTTCTTGAGGATAAGCAAATGCTTAAGTGTGGGGGTATTTGATAAACTGTAATTTATACATATTTTTACCCCATGCTTAATGCATTTATGGATGGTTTCTCCTTAGAATTGGTGAATTCAATGCTCCTAATCCTTTAATTTCATGTTTTATACTTAGGTGAGCATAGGAGAATAAAAAGAGCGAGAAACGAGCCGAAAATGGAGAAAATGGACCCACATGGGAAAACAACATGGCCTGGACTTCCTCACACGGGCGTGTCACACAGTCGTGTCCCTTTGGCAAGGTCAAAGCATGATTTACACGAGTAGATCACACGCCCGTGCCCATTTAACAGCCTTGATCACGGCCTTAAGCAATCGCACACGGGCGTGTCCCTGCCGAGCCCAAGTTTAGTCCAATTCGAAAAAGGCCAATTTTGAGGGCTCTTAGGCATTCCAAAGCCTATTTAAACACCTGAGAAGGAACTTAGACGGGGGACGCACAGGAGGAAGCAAGGAATTGCTCAAGGAAAGCCGATCGATCCATCTCAAAAGCCGGATTCACTATCAAGACTGAAGATCTCCCTTCATTTTCCCTCAGGAGTTTTGGGTTTTCTTATGTTTTGTTATTTTTATTCTTTTGAGATGTTTTCTTTCATTAGTATGAACTAAAACCCCTAAATACCTAAGGGGAATGAAACCTAAGACGGATCTTGTTGTTATTATCTGAATTGTATGATAAATATTTGACTTGTTCTTAATTATGTGTTCTTAATTCTTATTTTGATATTCCAGGATATTGATTCAAGTTAAGCTCTTATTCAGAGGAAGAATAGACCTTGTCTAAGAGTAAATTTGTCATAATTAAGTGGAGTTGATTGTGCGCCTAGAGATAGGGTGACAAGATTTTACCGGATTAGGGTGAAACCTAATAAGGGGATCCATAGATTGAGTTAATGTAACCCTAGGGCGTTAATTAGAAAGAGATTTCAATTATTCAATCTAGGGTTAGACGTTGTTAGTCTCGAGAGAGATAATAATATAACTTAGGGATCTCTACAGAACAAGTTGAATGAATAAATCGTCCAATTCAGAGTCAAATAACAAGTGAAGTCTAGGTAGATTTTTCCTTAGGTATTGTCTTAATCAGTCGAGTTTTCCAAAAAGTATTTTCCCCACATTTCTTTTCTGTGATTTCTTAGTTTAATTAATTAGTTAGATAAACTAAACCCTTTTATTTTTTAGGCTAGATAATAAAAAGAAAGTTGATACTAGTACTTTTAATTCCTTTGGGTTCAATAATCCAGTCTTGCTAAAGCTATATTACTGTTCGATAGGTACACTTGCCTTCATCATGATAATAGTTAGTTTCAAGAACGATTCATTATAAATATTTAAAACCTGTCACAAATATCACGTACCAAATCCACAAACTTAAAACATTCGTAAGTGTATTAATGATAAGTGCATACTCACTCTCAAATATGTAGAAATCTCATTGAATGCGCAAGCCTTAATTTACATTTGGCCACCTGAGCCACCACTCAAACCAGTTTCTTAAAATCTCCTACCCTATACTCTATACTCCCATGAACGAGCCCATCTGCATCACCCATCATCACCCCGATCCCTGATTGGTTATTTACTGGTTCATAGGTCACATTAATGTTCACCTTGTAGGCCCTCCTAGTTGGTGGCTTCCATTCTTTCTATCTCGCATAGTGAGGTATCATAGGATGATGAATGAGATTATAGACCTTAAATTCAACATGCAATCCTCTCGCATGATCAAGTATCAAGTGGGGGGTCATGTTCCTTTTTCGTAACACAACATTATTGCTTTCATCTCATAAGTTTCGTAAAAGGACTAGTAAGTCTGTGAATGCTTCTTTTTCTAATGTCCTTATAGCCAAATCTAGTCGGTTAATGCAACTAACTCCAACAACATTAAGCAATTTGTCATTAATGCCAGCAAGCATAAAAGTTTTATGTGATACATGGAAATCTTGCAAGGCATTAAGATCATTTTAATTAGGGCTCTACAATGGCGATAACGTTCATATTTAGAAAGTGGGGTCATAGCTATCTTAGGTGTTGTCAGCAACAATTCATGCCCAACTTGCCAAGTAAACACTTTAATCTTTGGGAGGGCTTTCACCTTCCATATTACCCTCCAAAACTAATGAGGTCCTAAATTGATATTTCTTAACGACTACTAGGTATAGAGTAGTTTGGTAAAGTAACAATCATTCAATGAGAGGCCCCAAATAAGAACATCAGTTGGGATAGGACTAGTAACTGGGGTAGCCAAAATGCAGTCCCTTTTATTTGAAGAGAACAACTTATAGATCTTCTCCTTATGCCAACCCCTTTTACCTGATCGAAATAACTCATTTACCAATGCCTTGCTAGGGAACCTCCCATTATAGGTCAACTATCAACCAACCAAACCCCCATCCCACAACAATCATGTCCTAGTCAAAATATTCTTCCTTACTTTCCAATGAATCCTTTTAGACAACTCGCAAGATGCAAGTAAAATACTCGTCCAAACATCTGATGATTTCTCTACATTATTTAGTCTAAACGCATAACCTACTGAGAAGTCTTTAGCACTAAGGACCCGAAAGCTCAATGTCTCCCTACTTGTATGAGAGGCTACACTTATATTCCCAATAGAGCTAGATTAAATAGTTGCAAGTCACGAAAATCCAATCCTTCCATATCTCTGGGTTGACAAAGATACTCCCAAGCCATCATCGCCCAACCACCTCCCACCTTACTACCGCCCACCAAAATCTTCATATAGCTCCAATGACACCATCCACAATCAATCTAGGCATCAAGAACCTGACATAACATACGTCAAAAATGACTGTAATACAACCTTGATGAATACCCCTTTGCCCCTATATGACAAAATTTATTTAAACTAGCTGTAAATCAATTCCTTGTTCTTATTGAACTCACTTGAAAAAGCTATCATTTTGTTTTTACTCACTAGAAGAGGAACCCCCAAATATGCCTTTGAAAAATCAAGGACTCACATCTTTAAGATAGTGGCAATCTACGCCCCATGCTCAAGACTAGTATTTGGGCTAAAGTAAACCTTTGCTTATAAGCATTCTCAAATATAGCCAAAATGTGTTTAATGACCTCAAATTTAACTTGCATATTATGAACAAACAAAACTATATTATTTTCAAAAGATTAAATAATTCATTCTAAGGCCATTTTAAGTCGCCCTAATACCTCGAACCAATCCATGAAATTGTGCTCTCATCAACAAAGTAAAAAGGGCATCCATACACAGTAAGAAAAGATAAGCTGATAAGGAATTACTTTGTTTCATGTCCCTGTCTTACTTAAATATGTCACACCCATTTTCCTTTAAACCCATAAATTTGGAACAATTGGGGGTTAAATTGGAAGAAAATCATAAGTTGATAGCCTCTATTAGAAAATCAGGAAAAGTTAGTGATTGAAATTGGACAGGGTTGAGATCCCAAGTCTAGTTCGGTTGAATTAGAACCAACAATTTCCTTGGTGGGAGACAAAATGAATACTAATGGACAGTTTTTGTGGGGCTGATATTCAGGTGAGAAGAGATATAAATAGCTGGGAAATGACTTCCGGGGGTGAATTCTTCCCCTTTCTATTTCATTTTCATCTCTTCTTCATCTTCTTCCTTAGGTTGCCTTGAAGATGAGATATTTATAGGAAGCTCTGCATGGAGCAATAATGATGAAATTTGAGTAAAAAAGTTGAGAATCCATAAACTTGATAAGGTTCGAAGTCCCTCGGTAAATGTAAGATTTATAAAATAATATTAAGGGTTTTGTAACATCCTGAATTAGGGTCTAACCAGAATAGTAGTTTTGAGACCACAAATCTGAAATAGAAATAATTATTTTATGATTATTTGATGATCCATGGTATGATTGCATGCTTATGTGAAATTTTCATGAATAAATTCTATGCCTAAGGTGTTCAATTTGACTTTAGGGACTAAATTGAATAGGTTGTAAAACTTGTGTTCTAGAAGCTTCAAGCATGAAATTGTATTGGATCATTAATTAGAGGTCCTTAAATAGCAATTTGATGAAGTTCTAAAATTTTGGACAAAAATGGGCATGAATAAGAAAAATTTGAAAGAAAGGCCTTAAGGGCATTTTGGTCATTTGGTTAATAAAAGAATAAAAAGGGAAAAATTAAGCAAAAATGATGCCCATCTTCTCTAAGGGTGCCGAAATTTGGGGGAGTCTCCATACCAAGGGTTTTCAACATTTCAAGCTTGATTGTAAGTGCTCCCAAGCACCCTTTTTAATGTTCTTTACATTTTTGAAGTTGTCATCAACCGATCTAGCTATTTCTACCATTATTTTGACCTAGGGTTCATGTTCAAAAGCTTACCCATGTGTGACATGCATGTACTTTGATGATTAATGGAGGAATATGAATGTTTGATATGTGATAAACATCTTTTACTAAGTGATTTTTAGTGAAAACACCTAAAAAGGACTTATGTGTAAAAGATGAAGAAATGGGTAGTAGAAATGTGGTTTAATGAGAAATATAGGCTGTTACGAGTTAGAATATGAATCGGCTAGACTTGGGGTAACAAATAAATGCATGCATTTCATTTTACAAGCCTAGGGACTAAAGTGTAAATAATAAAAAGTTAGGGGTAACAAGGAAATTTTACCAAATTATGTGTTATGGGTCGATTTGAATAATGTAAGTATTAAATAAGTTAAATTTGGCATTAGAGATCAAGAAAAATGTGATTCGGGTCTTGATCAGGAGAAAAATAAGGTTTACGAGGATTAGACTCGTTTCTATCGTTTTGTACCGAGGTAAGTTCATTTGCAAATAATGCAATAAGTACCATTCCTTATTATTGCATGTATGGTAAGTACATATATAATTAATGTAATGTTGTACCATGTGTTTAATGATTAAATTGTATTATGAATTATGCTTTGATTTTTCCATGAGCATGTGATTGGTGCTATGGATATTAAAATTGACATTACGAGTAAGTTCAACAGAAATATGGTATCGAAGAATCCCATTTGAACCTTTGGAATAGTTTAAGATACAAGTGACATGTCACTAGGAATTATGTGATCTGAACTCATGGAGTTGTGATCTGAGTTCATGATATATGTGACATCTGAACTCATTGAGTTGTGGTCTGAGTTCATGATGTATATGACACATGTTTTGGTGTTCCGGGTACTGGTCTTGTATGTTCTACCTGTGGCGGGGTAGTCTGGCATGTGTTGCAGATACTTGACAGCTTGTCTGAACAGCCGTGCAGCTACATTCTGACCAATAGCTTGTGTGAGCAAACCCATGAGTAGCTCGAAAGTGAGCGACATGTGGTATGTGATATGAGATAGCATTGGCAACATATGAGGCACTTAGGTGCAAGATTCCGATGTATCCAATGGTATTCCAAGTGTTCAACGGGTAGTTCTAAGAGAAGTTAAAGGGGTAGCCTTGATGAATACGTTAAAGACTAGAAAGTAAACTATTATGTGCAAGTGAGCACAGGTATGTACATTGAACTCATGAGAATGACATGAGATATGATGAACTTGTGGTAAGAATAAGAATATAATGATATGAGATATGATGAACTAGTGGTAAGAATAAGAATATATATATATATGAAGAATAAGTTTAAGAGTTTTGACAAAATGCAAGATTATGTTCATTATGTTAAATGTATGATTAATGCTTGTTTAAGTTGCATTTTATTTGCATGTGAACTTACTAAGCTTTAATGCTTACCCCATTTCCTTTCCATCTTTTATAGTGTCACCAAGCTAGCTCAGGGATCGGAGGACGTCGGAGTTTTCGATTACACTATCAATTGGAAGATTTGGTATAGTTAGATTCAACATTATAAATATGGCATGTATAGGGACTTGGTCTTTTTGTTATGTGTCATATTGATTAGCCAAATGAGTTGGCTCATGAAAGTATTATGATTATTTTGTATATGGCCATGAGAGGTGGCTCATATTGATTATTTGGGTTGAAACCCTAATCAATTATGCATGCATGCAAATGTGTTTATGCTTATTGTGGTTGTTTGATGAATATGTTTATGCTTGATATGGTTATATGCTAAAAGTATGTGTTTGATGAGACTTGTGATAATGAGAGTGAAGGATGGCATGTATGTTTAATGGATGAAATATGATTAGTGAGTATGATAATAAATGTGGTAAAATGATGAATAGATATGAAATTGGTGTGGAATGCCATATGAAAGCCTAATGGTTTATGTATGTGATAGGTTGACATTACAAAGTAATAAATTAACCATGCAAGTGGATGCTTGAGTAACAAAAGGTGTTATGTTGCATGCCATGAAGATAGTGTAAGTAGGTGAGTGTTTAAGGGTGGCAAATGGCTTGGAAAATAGCCTAGAAATTTTCCACATGGTTAGACACATGCTACGGTCTTCCCCATGGGCATGCGAACCGGCCGTGTTTCCCCTACACCTTAATTAATGCAAAACAGAATGCTCAGTAGTAAACACACGGGCAGAGACACGATAGTGTGTCTCAACTGTATGGAGGGTAAGGCCTTAGGACATGGGCATATACCCAAGCCGTGTGAAGTCGTCACTTAATTTCGAGAATTTAATTTGCCATACGGCCTAAACACACGGGCGTGTGACTTGGCCGTGTGACCTTAATTGTATGATGTTTTCATAGTTAGAGAGTTACATGGGCTGAAGACACGAACGTGTCCCAAGTCACACGGGCGTGTGTAACCACATGGCCTACCCACATGGGCGTGTGACTCTCCAAAATAAGAAAATTTTCTAAGAGTCAAAAAGGTTCCGAAAGTTTTTGGTTTAGTCCCAAACCACTTTTGATGTATGTTTTGGGCGTCGTAGTCCCTTATAAGGGACAATTTGCAAGTGATTGGAAAGTTTTAAATTTGAATGAAATTTTATGGCTCGACGTTGTATGTTTGTTTACGTTTAAGTCCGGTAATGCCTCGAACCCTGTTCCGGCATCGGATACGGGTAAGTGGTGTTACAGGTTTTTAGAACCATTTTGGGGATTCTGTATGATTCTAGGAAACTAAACTTTATGTTGAAAAATGCTACGTTTAATTTATGGTCTTGGTTGTAATGCTTAATAGTTAGGAGAATGAAAACACTTGTAACGACCCGTTTTCAGTGAAATCGGAACAGTGGTTTCGAGACCACAAATCTGAAGTCAAAAAATTTATTGTAATATTATTTTATGGTCTATAGCATGATAGTATTATAGTATAAAAAATTTTGTTAAGAAATTTTACTGTTTGTATGCTCAATTCGTGAAAAAGGACTAAATCGCGTCAAGGGCGAAAGTTGTGTTCTATTAACTAAAGGTATTAAATAGCTATAGAACTTTAAAGAGGAGGTCCTTATATGGTAATTATACCATTAAATGAGTTAGTGGATGTGCATGGCTTGGTAAATATGAAATTATTAAAGTTAGGTAAGGATAATTTGGTAAAAAGGCAAATAAAGATAAAATAAACAAAAAAATTAAAGCTACCATCTTTATTCATCTTCCCCAACTGATTTTTATAGCAAGAAATAGCCATGGGAGAGCTCAAAATTTCAGCATATTAAACCTCTTGCATGTAAGTGATTTTTAAGCTTGTTTATGATGATTTTTACATTTTTAGGATCGTTGTAGCTTAAGCTAACAAACTAGGGGGCTAATTTGCAAAACTATTGAATAGTGTGAGTTTTTCCATTGATGAAAATGCTAGGGTTTTGAAGTTTAATGGAAGAAAATAAATATTTGTTGTTAGTTAAACAACTTTCGTAAAGAGATTTTTAATGAAATTGTTAAATAAGGGCTAAATTGAAAAATGTGAAAATTGTGTTAAATGTGAGAAATTGTGAAATATATGGGCTGGTATAAGTAAACAATAAATTCAACTAGGCTTATATGTGGATGAAATTATATGAATTTCATTTTACGAGCCTAGGGATTAAATTGTAAAAAAGTCAAAAGTATAGAGGCAAAATAGTAATTTTCCCAAAACATGGTTGTGGATTGATTTGAATAGAATGAGACTTAAATTAGTTAAATTTGATTATATAGATCAAGAAAAGAAACGTACGGAATCAGATCGGAGGAAAGACAAAGTTATTGATTAAACTATCATTTTTCATCGTACGAGTTCGAGGTAAGTTCGTGTAATTAAATTGCTATTTTTATGCTTTAATTGAAATATATTTGTATGTGAATAATTTAATTATTATGTATAATTATCGAGAGCATAACCAATGATGTACGAAGAATTCTGAGCCCCGTTTGAACCTTAGAAATTCGTAGGATATAAATGACATGTCATTAGGGTTACTGTTTTGGTTAAGATCCTACATGTGTTGCGGGCTCACCACAGCTCGTATGAGCGTACCTATTTGCAACTCGTGAGAGCTTACTGATACTCAGCTTATATGAGCTTATAGATATTCAGCTCAGAGGAGCTTACCGATTATCGCTCGTAGGAGCATATATGCATAAGAATTGAAGGATTACAGTTCAGTACACCTTGTGTGTACCACCCGCGTATCTAACAATATTGTAACACCCCAAACTCTTATCCGTCAACGGAATAGGGTTACGAGGCATTACTGATCATATCACATCATTCAAATCATATTTCATACACTGTTCACACACACACATATATATATATCATATCTCATTCATTCATTCATAAACACATTTGTCCCTTATATAGATCTTTGAGACCTAAAAACGTGCTTATAAGAGGTTTGAGACTAAATCGATATAATTCACAAACTTTGGAAACATAGAAAATTTTCAAACATTTCAGGGTCACACGCCCGTGTGAACAGGCAGTGTGCCTCACACAGTTACCAGACACGCCCCTATCCTAGACCGTGTGAAAACAGGACATATGTACTGACTTGTACCACACGGCCGAGGACACGCCCGTGTGCCAGGCCATGTGAAAACTAAGGGCGTTGCTGACCTGGGTCACACGCCTGACCACACTCCCATGTGAAAGCCCGTGTGCCACATACGGCCAATAGACACGCTCGTGCGTCTAGACCGTGTCAAAACTGTAGGGTATACTGACTTTAAATCGAAGGGTACCCCAGGGGACACACGGCCATGTAACATGACCGTGTGTCGCACATGGATGAGAAAAACGCCCGTGTCTCTACTCATGTCGATAAAAATAGGCCATTTATAAGGCGAACATGCCACCCAAAAAGGGTCATCTATACAAGCATCAACCAAAGCATAATTTATGATCATCTAGCAACCAAAACTATACCCAAACATGCATATTTCAATCCACAATAGCACCAATCAATATCATACTCATTTTCATATCAAAGCATACGAATTTTATTAACTAAAATCATACCAAAACCTTACCATTTCAACTATCAAATCATACCTGTAACACCCCTCAACTGTATCCGACGCTGGGATAGGGTGCGAGGCATTACCAGGATTTCACATTCACAAATATATTAAATTTGGTCGTCAAGTTTCGCTCAAATTTAAAAATTTTCAAACATGTACATCTCATTCCTTATATAGGCCTTCGAGGCCTATAACATAACTAGGGGCCATTCGGGACAAAACCGTGAACATTTGATAACTTTGGGCAGCTTAGAAAATTTCCCTTACCTTAAAGTATCACATGCACGTGTGAGTGGGGCCGCGTGGTCACACACGCCCGTGTGGCTTGGGTTACGCCCATGCCCTTAGCCCGTGTGCAATACTGACTTTAAAACATGGCCATGGCACACTCCCGTGCGTCCAACCGTGTGGACCCTAATAGGCTATTTTCCAAGCCTTTGGTCACCCTTTTTTAATCACTAACATGTATTTATGTCTAAAACATTATCGATTCATTTCCATATTATATATTTACCATATGGTTATGACCACTTCATTTGGTCAAGAAGCATCCATCATGCATATATGTCATAATACCAATCATATATATCCCACAAGCATAAACACATCATTGCATCACAAGCATTAGAACATATCAAGGATAATTAGGCTTACATGCCACAATCACTATAAGCCAAATCTCATGGCTATATGCAACACGTCAATATAAGCCAATAAATTTGGCTAATCATAATAACAACCATCATAAAAACTAAGACCCCATACATGCCACTCACTTGTCTATGCCTAACACATACATGTTAACACTCCGAAGGTGATAACTTGGTAGTGTGATGATGCCTCCAACGAACTCCAACCTCGAGCTGACCTGACAAAACTAAAAGAAATGGAAAGTAGGGAGTAAGCTTTATGCTTAGTAAGCTCGCATGAAAATAATAAGCAGTGGGATAACATGCTGTTTTCATATTCTTTCTATTTATTTAAATTCCAGCTAAGCTGTTTTTCCGAGTCACAGCCATTTAATTATTTATATCTAGAGTTATGGAACTCCAAATTAAGATCCGTTAATTTTCCCTAAAACTAGACCCATATCTCTTCTTGTCATAAAATTTTCAGAATTTTTGGTCTAGCCAAAAGTACAGTTTATTACTCAAAGTCTCCCTTGTTTTGCTGTTTGACAGCTTCGACCTTTCTTCACTAAAATTTATTTATCTCCTAGTACGAAAGTCGAATAATGTTCCCATCTCTTTCTCTTGAAATTAGACTCATTAAGGATTTCATTCATATAAATTTTAACTCATAATTATTTGTAAAATTTCTAGTATTTTCCAAAATCAGAACATGGCATTCCGAACTCATTTTGACTCTGTCTCACGAGAACTCGAATATCTCATAATATTAAATTCTTTTGCTTGTACCATTTCTTCTATGTGAAACTAGACTCAATAAGATTTCATTTCATATTTAGTTAAGCTTCTAAGTCAATTTCCATTATTTTTAGTGGATTTTCAAAGTCGGACCAATGCTACTGTCCAAATCTGTTTTGGTACAATATAATGATCACTATCATAAGATCATTTCCAGCTATCATGAACTTACCATTTCATGGATCCCTTACTCATTTTTCATAATGAAGCTCAATATCAATGTCATAATTTCTCATAGGCACACTTAATCATACCCTCCAAGTATAGGATAATTCCTTATCACATGCACTCAATCATCAAATTAGTCTCATGACAATGCACCATGTAAATTTGTCTTAGATGAGTCCATTATTCATCATCTCATCTACACACATCAAGTTAATCCCGTTGAGCTTCTAGGAAATCTCGATGGATTATCCATTTACCATCAATTCATACGAATGATCATTTCAGGTATGCACTCCCGCGAACCTCGCATCTTATGATAGAATTACCAGTCCAGGCTAAATCCCCCGTATAGTGAACTCATAAGGTGATGTCGGGATTACTAGTCCTGGCTAAATCCCTTATAACGATAGACACCTTTGTTAAGCTCGAGTTTGAATGACCAGTCCAGGTTAAATTCAGACCCTACTCGGATTACTCGTCTGGGCTAAATCCATAATGTATACATATTCTTCGGGGGGCTCGATCATTCAAGGAACACCTGTCCGGGCTAGATCCTGTTCATACTTGAGATCACGGATTACCCGTCCGGGCTAAATCCTTATTGCAACACATGCAGGATCTCATTACACATGTCAATCATGGTTCATCCATCGAATTTCCCCTTTTTAACCTCAACTAAGAAATTTTTCAACATAATATCATCAAAGATGCATATCTATGAATTTTTATGCCGTTAATAAGTTCAATTATGATGGATTCATAATTCATACAATTCATACCAAATCAATAGAGAATTACATTTTAAGCATGGTATTGCATTATTATTAACACAAGAACTTACCTCGATCCAGAAACGACAATTTACTATTTTAGTCCATAACCTTGTATTTTCTCGATTTAAGCCCGAATCTCAATTTCCTTGATCTATAATATCACATTTAGCCTACTAATTAGTCACAATATTCATATGGATCTAAAAATCATATTTTTACAAATTTGCATTTTGACGCCTAAACTTTTGCATATTTGCACTTTTGCCCCAAGGCTCGGATATTAAACTTCATCCTATTTTCTTATGTTTTATGACATGCTGATCATTTTTTCCTTCTATGGAAACATCAAATTCTCACTCTAACATGTACTCATGAACATTAGGTATTTTTACCGATTATGCCGTTTTACTCGTTTTCACATAAAATCGCTTAGCAAAAGTTGTTTAACACGATTTCAAGCTACATATTCTACCATTAAACATCAAAATACATGCATATCATTCATGGGTAAATTTTTAAACATAAACCCTAGCTCAAAATAATGGTAGAAATAGCTAGAACATGTTACCGGGATTTCAAAAATGTAAAGAACTTTAAAAGCGGGGCTCGGGATCACTTACAAATGAGCTTGGAAGCTTGAACCAAACCCTAACCATGGCTGCCATGGGGGTTTCGGCTGGTTCATGGAGAAGATGACCAAATTTTGGCTATTTTGGCTTTTTAATTCTTTTAATTATTAGTTTACCAAAATGCCCCTAACTTAAAAATATTTTATTACACCCATTTCATGTCTATTTTTGTCCAACAAATAACTAATGGTCTAATTACCATTTAAGGACCTCCCATTTAAAATTTCATAACAATTAGACACCTTTAACATGTAGAACTCAACTTTTTCACTTTTCACAATTTAGTCCTCTTGACCAAATTGAGTGCCCAAACGTCAAAATTTTCAAACGAAATTTTCACGAAATTATTTCGTGAAATCGTAATCCTTATAAATATAACAAAAATAAATTTTCTTACTGTGGTCCCGAAACTACTGTTTCGACTAGGCCCTAATTCGGGATGTTACAATACCAAGATGGCCATTCACACAAGACCATATATTGACATCAATTATATCATTTTTCCATCACATAGTCTATATCAAAACAAATCCTATAAAAAAATATCACATGGAAAGAAATAAAAATAGCACATATCATAACATCACTAGCCTATACATGCCATATATTAATATTTACAACTTCTAAAGTACCAAAATATCGTGGATAATGTGACGACGATCCTTGATGATCCTTGAGCTCACGGTAGCATCGATAATCTATAAAAAAATTGAAAAACACACAAATTAAGCTTTCCAAAGCTTAGTAAGCCATATACAAATAAACTTATTATATAAACAATTATAGACCAATTCATACATATGAATCATGGCAAAACACAATTGCAAGATCATATTTCTCATATAACTCAATTGTTCATAATCACTTGCTTATAAACACTTCACATTTTTATATAGTTCACATATCATCATTTATAACATACTCACCTTTCATTCTTGAATAACACATACATTTCATATGTACTTGAATAAGATTGTAATAGCCCAAAATTGGGTTTAATTAGAACAGAGGTTTCGGGACCACAAAATCCGAGATAGAAATAATTATTTTATGGTTATTTTGAGGTCTATGATATGATTTCATGATTGTGTGAAAATTTATTGAAGAAATTCTATGCATAAAGTGCTTAATTTGAAGTTAGGGACTAAATTGAATAAGTTGCAAAACTTGCATTCTAGAAGTTTCTAGTATGAAATTGCTTTGAAATATTAATTAGGAGGTCTTAAATAGCAATTTGACCAATTTCTAAGTTATGGACAAAAATTGGACATGGATGGAATTTTTGAAAGTTTAGTAAGGAAGGGCATTTTGGTCATTTGGTAATTAAAAGAAATAAAAAGGGAAAATAAAGCCAAAATTGACTCATCTTTTTCATGGAGGCCGAAATTAGCATGGGGGAAGCCATGGCTAGGGTTTTCAAGCTTTCCAAGCTCAATAGTAAGTCCGTTCTAACCCTGTTTTTCAAGTATTTTACGTTTTTGGAATCCCGGTAATTTGATTAAGCTTATTCTAGCAATAATTTAAGCTAGGGTTCATATTTGGAAAAATACCCATAGGTGAAATGTGTTTATTTTGATGTTTTATGATAGAATATAAGGTTTTAAATTATGTTAGACAACTTGTGCTACTCGGTTTTGAGTGAAAACAAGTAAAAGGGCTTAATCGGTAAAAATACCTAATAGTCATAAGTATATGTTAGAGTGAGAATTTCATGTTGCCATAGAAGGGAAAAGTGATCAGCATGTCATAAAACATAAGAATAAGGGATGAAGTTTAATTCCCGAGCCTAGGGGAAAAAGTGTAAATATGCAAAAGTTTAGAGGCAAAATTGTAATTTTCCAAAGTTTGAGTTAAGGACTGTTTTGAATAGTAAATTAATTAAATAAGTAAAATATGATGTTTTAGATCCCGAAAAATGAGATTTGAACCTAGAATGAGAGAAAAATCGAAAATTGGAAAAGTAGGTAAAATGGTCGTTCTAGTATCAAGGTAAGTTCATATGTATAATAAGCATTAATTTATGCATGTTTCAATGTAAAATTTATATATTTACTATAATTACCGAGGTGTTGAAAGTATGTAAGTTGGTGTGATAATAATACAGCAATAATGCTGTAATTTATATTTGAAAGTTAAATTTAGTGAATTAATTGAATTATGTTAAATTAAATGTTTATGGTGCCCGGTTTATGTATTGATTTAAAAATATGTCTATGGTACATGAAGTGCATTGAATTATAATACATAAATGTGATTTCTATGATTATGGATATTATGGGAAATTGTAAGTTCATATGATTTTTAATAAGGCAATGTGTAATTTAATGTTATTGCATTGATATTAAATGAGATGTAAGTTTATATGTAAGTAATACAGCAATTTTACTTGTATTATGATATTTTATAATAATATTGGAGATATGCTTATTGATAATTACTTGATTGGTGAAATTGTTGGAAAAGAGAGAAATCCCGGTTGAACCTTCAGAAAGATTGGATGATACAGATGGTATGTAGCTAGGTCACATGTATGGTGCTGAGTGTACATCATGTGTACAAGAGAGCTAAAAGACATTATGATGTAGCTAGGTCGCATGGGTGATACTATGTGTACACCATGTAGACAAGAGAGCTACGGGATATATGTAGCTAGGTCGCGCTACGAGATAAACTGGCTAGGTCACATGGGTGGTACTAAGTGTTCACCATGTGTACAAGAGAGCCTAACTATATGATGGGTGGAGCTATGTGCTGAAACCACCAAGTATCGAGGATTGATCCGAAGTGTTCAACGGGAGACTCTCTATGTATTGCTTTGTGAGTTTTGTGATGAATAAGTGCAGGAACTTGGTTATGTGAATGATGTGTACATTAAGTGAACGAGATGTGGTAAGGTTATAAACAAGTAAGTTATATGTGAGGATGATTTATGGTGACCTTGTGATCATGGGCCTATACTTGTGATGTATGAAATGTGATGAAAATGATTTGTGATATGTATGTTAAAATGAGGTTAATACAAAGAAAGTGTGAAAGAGTGAATTAGCAATAAAACTGTTTTGGATAGTAGCAGTAACGTGACTTTGAAAAATCACCAAAAATAGTATAAATTGAATCAGAGACTGAATGAGATATCAAATTAAATATTAATGAGTCTATTTTCATATAAAAGAAACATAGAAAGCAAAGGAGTTCTATATTTTGAGATATTTATATTTTTGTGAGACTGGTTCAGAATGATTACGTGATCCCCTGTTCTGACTTTGGAAAATCACAAAAATTTGGAGAAAAATAATTAGAGGCTCAAACTTATATTTTTAAAATTCTTAATGAGTATATTTTAAATATAAATCAACAATAATATTATCCAAGTTCTGTACTGTGAGATAATTAATTTTTAGTGAAGAGAGGTCATAATTGTCAGAAAGTGAAACAGGGGAAAATTTAATGAATAAACTGTACTAATTGGCTAAACCAAAAATTATGACAATTTTATGGTGGAAAGATATGTGAGTCTAGTTTCAGGGGAAATTTATGGATCTTAATTTGGAGCTCTGTACCTCGAATTATAAATAAGTAAGTGACTATGACTCGTGTGGACAGTTTGATGTTAGCATTTATTAGTAAATTGTGAAATCGTACTTACAAGAATGCTATATACATTAAGGATGTGGAATGGAGAGGAGGAGGAGGAGGAAAATAAATATATGTGAAATACATGGAAACTATGGTATATGGAATATTGATATAATGAAATAAATGATGTGTTTATAAAAAAAACAGAAAGAGAATGATATGTATCATGACACGTATATATATATATATATATGACTAGTCTCAATGTAATGCTTGTTGGGTATGGAGTTGAATTGAAATGTTTCAGGCAAACATGTTATTCTGCGCATATGAGTTGTGGTATTTTACAAAGATATGATCTAGCTTTAAATATGAATGCTTGATGATTAAGCTGAAGATATTTGGTAAGATGATAATCTTGGTATAAATGTATAAGTGTGTAAGAGATTAAGGTTGACCAAAGCTTGGAAAATAGCCTAGGTATATTCTACACAGGCAGAGACACGACCATGTGTCTTAGTCGTGTATGGAACACGACTTTGGTACACGGGCGTGTGGAGCCTTAAAGCATGAAATTTTCAAGATTTTTGTAAGTTCTTGGTTTAGTCCCAAACCCTTTTTAAAGTATGTTTTGGGCTCCGTAGACTCAAATAAGTGACTATGTGTAAGTGAATGAACGTTTTGAAAAATGAATGAAATTTTATGGCCCGTATTTTAGTTTAATGTTTGTATGTTTGTCCAGTAATGCCTCGTACCTTATCCCGGCCTCAGGTACGGGTAAGGGGTGTTACAAAGATATTCATTCACATATTAATTTCTTCCTCGATAATGCCCGTTGAACCGTTCGGAAGCAATAAGGATACTCAGATACCTATGAAAGCTCGTACAATGCCAACATCCCAGAAATGGTCTTACATGTAACCAAATATCGATGCCACTATCCCAGACAAGGTCATACACGAAATCATATACGATGCCGATGTCTTAGACATGATCTTACACGTAAATCTCAGGTCGATGCCAACGTCCCAAACATGTACACGATATCACACATCGGAATCCTATGTCACGACATATGTATCCTATACTATGGGCTTTCGGATGTTGTAACTTTGTTGATACTTTCTTGGATTCCATTATTCAGTTCTCATAGCAATTTAATACATTTCCACAACAATCAAACATATATTATTCAATTAAAATACATTTATTTGCATATGAACTTACCTCGGAAATGAGAACGGCTAAACGAGTCGATTATTCTACAACTTTTGACTTTGCCCGATCTAATTTCGATTTCTTTCATCCTTGATCTAAATTAAAAAGAACAAGGGGCGAACCCTGAAGCTTGAAAAATAGCTTCTTTTCTTTCATCACTTTTGACAAATATAAGATGAGAACAGTCATATTTAATTTGTTTTATTTAATCTTTAATTTATGCATAATTTACTAGTTTACCCTTGGCTATTTAACTTATAATTCATTTAATGGTTGTCCATATTTGTCCATGCAGATTTCTAATGGTTAAATCTCACCATTTGCATATATTAAAAATGAACATTAGCCATTATCCAAGGCTTTATACAAAATGAAGGGATTCATCTCAAGCCAACACATTTGGCCAAAATAACATTGACACAAAGCTCAAATGTCTAAGACCTATACATGCCATATTCAAAATAATAAAACCAATTGTACCAAGTGCTTCGGATGATAGTGTGATCGATGCCTCCGACGTCCGATGATCCTCGAGTTAATTAGGCGGCACTATAAGAAAATGGAAAGGAGAGGGAGTAAGCATAAAGCTTAGTAAGTTGCATGCAGATAAATATAACAACAACTTTACCATTCATCATCATGCTCATAATACAAAAGTAGGCATAAGCACAACTTACTCATCACTATCCAATACAATTCACATAGCATATGTTGAGCTCACCTCATACACTTCAAATAGGTACCTGTACCACTCACAACATGGTTATACTTTTCTCGTTTAACTTAAACTGTAACTCTCACCATTTAACCATTTGGAAAGCTATCGAATATTCACTAAGCCTCAAAATGACGATGCCATGTCCCAGACATGGTCTTACACTGACTATCGAAATCGAGGCGGATGCCATGTCGCAGACATAGTCTTACACTGACACATCTCGTAGCCGATGCATGTCCCAGACATGTCTTACACTAGCTCTCGTCTTAATGCCAATGCCATGTCCCAGACATGGTCTTACAGTGGCTCTCATAATGTGGCCAATGCGTGTCCCAGAT
The DNA here is from genome assembly GCF_007990345.1 of Gossypium hirsutum. Taxonomy (NCBI): domain Eukaryota; kingdom Viridiplantae; phylum Streptophyta; class Magnoliopsida; order Malvales; family Malvaceae; genus Gossypium; species Gossypium hirsutum. Next base: position 50,340,974 of record NC_053424.1, read on the forward strand.
ATGTTTACACAGGCGCACAAATAACCCGAATGTCATGGCATGAATATCTGATTTATTTGCTAAGGTTCAAACGAGAGTTCTACTATCTCAAGATTTCTCATACATAATCATTTCCAAAAATAAGCAATTTATGCTATATCAATTCAAACACATATAATAACAATATAGTCGTATTATTTACACACAACTTACCTAGGGATAAAAATTGATTTTTATCACATTCTCTCCCTAACCAAGCCTAGAAAAATACTTTTTATACTAGAAGCAGCCCACCATTGTTATTAACAAACACATGTAACATCTATTTCACAACTTATGCAACATGGTCCCTAGTTAGGGTTTCCATGAAAACTACTTTACACACGTTGTTTATTTAACAACCATGATTCATTTTCTTCCAAAAAATTTCAGAAATCAACATGTTTACTATCATGGAAAAACCCTAAACTTTCAACTATTTTGTAAAATGGTCCCCTCATTTGAAAGCTCATGCTACAAAGGGTCCAAAAATACAAAAATCATCAAGAAAACTATCAAAATCACTTACTAGTGAAGATAAAGAGTGGCTGCAAATTTTCAAGCTTCCAAACCGCTATTTTTGCTGATATTTTTGGTGGTGAAGAGGGTGAGAAAAATATGCTATCTTTTCCTCTTTATTTTATTTCATTTTGGTCAAATAAATTACCAAATTTCCACCTAACTTTGACTTTCTCTATCTTTTGTCTCCTATGGCCGGCCAAGCCTCTATAAAGGTGTCTAATTTCCCTTTAAAGACCCCTAATTAAGTTTCATTGCAATTTAACAATCTTAGCTATAAAAATAGGACTTTTGCACTTTATGCAATTTAGTCATTTTTCACAATTGGGCTCATAATCTCTAAAATTAATTCACCAAAATTTTCATGCACCTATATAATCATGCTATCACACATAAAATAATATTAAAAATAATAAAATAGTATCTCTAACTTTATATTTGTGGTCTCGAAACCACTATTCCGACTAAGCCTAAAATCGGGCTGTTACAATTCTCCCCCCTTAGGGATTTTCGTCCCCTAAAATCTTACTGTTGAATAGGTTTGGGTATTGATCTCTCATGGTCTCTTCGGGTTCCCATTTGGCTTCTTCGACCCCATGTCTATGCCATAATACTTTAACAAGTGCTATGCTCTTATTCCTCAACTGCTTGATCATCCAAGCTAAGATCTTAATCGGCTCTTCGCCATAACTCATATCCGACTGAATCTGAACCTCAGTCAGTGAAATCACATACGAAGGATCCGATCTATATTGATGCAACATGGACACATGAAATACGTCGTGAATCCTTTCAAACTCAGAGGGCAAAGTTAATCGGTATGCTACCGGTCCAATTCTTTCAGTCACCTCATAACCAATAAACCGTGGACTTAATTTGCCTTTCCTTCCAAATTGGAGAACCTTATTCCATTGGGATACTTTCAAAAACACTTTATCCCCGACTTGAAACTCGATCTCTTTCTGTTTCAAATTTGCGTAGGATTTTTGTCTATCTGAAGCGGCCTTCAAATAGTCACGAATCACTTTAACTTTCTCTTCGGTCTCTCTAACTAATTCGACCTCGTGAATCTGATTCTCTCTCAGCTTGGTCCAATATAAAGGCGTTCGACACTTACGCCCATACAAAGCCTCATAAGGTGCCATTTTCAGACTTGACTGATAACTGTTGTTGTAGGCGAATTCGACCAGCAGTAAATAGCTTTCCTAACTGTCTTGAAACTTGAGAACACAACACCGTAACATGTCTTCCAATATCTGAATTACTCTTTCAGGATGACCGTCGGTTTGCGGGTGGAATGCTGTGCTAAAATTCAACTTTGTCCCCAAAGCTTCTTGAAACTTCTTCCAAGACCTCGAGGTAAACCTTGGGTCACTATCCAAAATAATTGACAGGGGTACTCCATGAAGTCTCACGATCTCAGAAACGTATAGATCGGCCTATTTTTCAAGGGAATAGCCAGTACACACTGGTATAAAATGTGCCGACTTAGTAAGCCTATCGACCACAACCCAAATGACATCCTTTTTCCTTGGCGTTAAAGGTAACCCCGATACAAAATACATGGTTACACGGTTCCATTTCCACTCAGGAACCAATACAGGTTGAAGCAAACCCGAAGGTACTTGGTGTTCGACTTTCACTTGTTGACAAGTTAGACACTTAGAAACAAACTCTAAAATGTCTCTTTCATCCCCGACCACTAGTACATTTTCTTCAACTCATTGTATATTTTTACACTACCCAAATGGTTGGACAAGCAACTACTATGTGCCTCACATAAAATCCTCTGAATAAGCTTATTATCCTTGGGTACATAGATTCTGTCTCGGTACATCATACAACCGACTGTACCAATACTAAAGTCTGATTCATTTTCCGTCTCACACTGAACCCTTTTAGCTTGCAAGTCCCTATCACCTTTCTGAGCCTTACAAATCTCTTGAAGAAATGTAGGTCTAGCTCTCATCTCGACTAAAATCGAGCCATCATCAATCATGATCAACTGAGTATTCATAGCCCTCAAGGCGAACAATGATTTCCTATTCAATGCATCAGCTACTACATTAGCCTTCCTCGGATGGTAGTGAATCACTAACTCGTAATCCTTTATCAACTCTAGCCACCTTCATTGTCGTAGATTCAGCTCTTTCTGAGTCATGAAATACTTGAGACTTTTATGGTTGGTAAACATTCGACATCTCTTACCATACAAATGGTTTCTCTAAATTTTTAATGTGAACACAATGGCTGGTAGCTCCAAATCGTGGGTCGGGTAATTCTTCTTGTGTAGCTTTAGCTGTCTCGAGGCATAAGCTATTACCTCGCCTTCTTTCATGAGCATGCATCCTAACCCATTTAAGGATGCATCACTATACCACAAACTCTTTTCCCGATTTTGGTTGAACTAAAACTAGGGCTTCGGTCAACAAAGCCTTTAGTTTCTCGAAACGCTGTTGGCACTTCTCTGACCATTCAGACTTGACATCCTTTTGTAACAACCTTGTCATCGAAGTGGCTATCATAAAGAATCCATTCACAAATTTTCTGTTGTGACAACCCTAATTTGACTCTAGTCGAGAAGTGGTTTCGAGACCTCAAAATCGAGTCACAAGAATAATTAAATGTTATATTTTATGCCTATTATAAGTGAAAGTGTGTGTGTGAAAATTTCATGTTTTGATTTTGTCTTTTAAATGTGAAATTAATTAGAAAGGACTTATGTGTGAAACTTTAGAAATGTGATAGGTTAAATGGTAGTGGGCAAATAATGCATGGTGGAAAAAAATGTAGACTTGCATGTCAAATTCCCCACTTTAGAGGAAGTGGCCGGCCATGATGGTATGGGATACAAAATATATGCATTTTGTATTAATATTATAATGAATACATGGTTTTATAATAGGAAATAAGTATTAGAAAAAAAAAAGAAGGCCATACATCCTTGCCTTGTTCATGTGAATGTTTGAGAAAGAATGGAGAAAAATGCTTTGAGGATTTCGGTAATGGAGCAAGCTCAAAATCTAAGGTAGAACAAAAGGGCTCTTTGATAGTTGGCCTTGGTGATTCTAATTGGAGGTATGTTTAATTTTATTTCTTGATAATTTATGTGAAATTGAGTTAATTGCTAAGCTCCTTTCATAGCCCATGACTCAATTTTTGTTATTGGTTTGAAGTGATGCATTCGGCTATTGTGTTTATGTGAATATATATATGCTGAATGTAGTCTTGGATAAGTAAATTTTGATGTATTAGATTGGTAACATGGTTATGCCGATTGTGAAAATGTGATAAAGGTGCCAAGAAATATTTGTAAACATGCATAGTACCGAATGTGTTCATGAATGAATAAGTTATGTGGGTTGTTTAAATGAAAGAAATGGATAAGTTAAAGTATAATTGAGTGTTCGAATATGAATTTAAGAAGAATGATACATTCGACTATGCTTTGATGTGCTTGGATTGTTGTTCATTGAGTAAGTGATTGAGGAATGGTTAGAAGAATTTGAATGCTAAACTAGTTGATTTGTTTATAATGTCCGATTATGATCATTTATAGAGATGTGAATGAATTGTTGTTATGTGAATAAATATTTGTTTGATGATATATATATGTATTCGGCAATGGGATAAAATGTGTATTAAGGTAAGTTTCATGGTGATTATGCTTGTGATGTTGGGTTAATATTCGACATTGAGTAATGTGGGATAAGGTGATTAATCGGCTATGAAATTAGCTAAATTGAATAGGTATGTTTAATGATATGCTTAGTGTAATGTATAATCTTGTAACTCGGTTTAGTATTGAGATAAAGGTTAGATGTATGATTGGATTTTGGTATGTGTTAAATTGGTTAATCAAAGATTTAATATGACGAAATGTTAATGAATAACATAATTGGTTTGCACCTTAAATAGTTGAAATAAAGCTTGCCGATTATGATTAAATGTTTAAATTGTAATGGTCATATATAGGTATATATATATGCCTTATGTATGTACCATGTACACATAAGGACATTCGGTAATATGATTAAATTCATGTATAAGGAAGCATGATAAATTAAGTGACTCCTTGCTTATGAATGTGAATTAGATATAAATTAAATAAGCATGAAATCGAGTCATGCCATGTTTTATTAAATATGATACATATTGAAATCTATTGTTTTAAATATAGATTAAATGATATGTGATTGCCAAATGTGATTGTTAAGTGAATAATATTAGTTAAGTACTTAAGCAAATCTATTGTTTTACTTAAGCTTAAGAGCAAAGAGGATCAAAGTCGGATAGGGGAAAAGAGAAAGTAAACGAATAGCCGTGGATATCTAGTCGTCGACCACTTCCGAGGTAAGTTTTAAGTGATTAAACGTTGAGTAAATTCAATCATAATAGGACATAATGAGTTGATTTAATAAGATATGATGTGGCCATGATATGTCTCAAACTCAAATGGGAAGTTCATAAGTGTTTGGACTTGGAAATTTAAGAGCAAATTGTAATAATTTGCTTAGGACAGCAGCAGTAACGTGATTTTAGAAAATCACTATAAATTGTTGGTGTGGAATTATAGGCTGAATAAAATATGTAATCAAAGCTTAATTAGTCTAGTTTCTTATAAAATAGACCGTGTAAGCAAAGAAATTTCCTATAAAGAGATATTTAAATTTGTGTGAGACAGTGTCAGAATGACTCCGAAATCCCCTGTTCTGTTTTTAGAAAATCATTATAATTTGTACAAAAATGGTTATAAGATAAAATTTATATGCTTAGACTCCTTAATGAGTCTAGTTTCAAATTAAATCAAATAGAACATATTTTTAATTCTTTACAATGATAAATTTGATTCGTAGTGAAGAGTGGTCAGATTAGTCAAACAGTGAAACAGGGGAAACTTTAAGAAAAATCTGGTATTGATTGGCCAAACCTAAAATTCTGAAAATTTTATGGATGGAAGATATATGAGTCTATATTCAGGGAAAATTAATTGCAATTGATTTTGAGTTTTGTAGCTCCAGTTATAAATAATTTAGTGACTATTGCTCAGGAAAACAGCTTGTAGTGAATATGTGAATTTGTTGTAAACATTGATGAAACTATTTGAGTTGCTTATAAGCTATTGTTGAAATTGATGTACAAGATAAATATATATATGTGTGGTAAAGCCGAATGGCTAGTGTGAAATATGTATGAGATATGTATATGTGGTAAAGCCGAATGGCTAGTGTGAAATATGTATGAGATATGTATATGTGGTAAAGCCGAATGGCTAGTGTGAAATATGTATGAGATATGTATATGTGGTAAAGCCGAATGGCTAATGTGAAATATATGAGATATGTATATGTGGTAAAGCCGAATGGCTAGTGTGAAATATGTATGAGATATGTATATGTGGTAAAGCCGAATGGCTAGTGTGAAATATGTAGGAGATGTGTGTATATTGTGGCCGAATGACCAAATGTGAAAGGTGTGTATTATTAGATATTTGATGAGGCAAATGAATTACAAATATGACAGTCGATGTGAATGTTGTAACATGGGATTAAATGTACATGAAACTTGGAAATATATTCCGGGTAAGACCCGATGACTACGTGTGGAGATTATGTCCGGGTAAGACCTGATGACTATGTGTGGAGATTTTGTCCGGGTAAGACCCGATAACTACGTGTGGGGACTATTCGAGCTAAAGGTTTCGCTGAAGATTCGAGTAAAGCATAAGATTATACGACTTCACAGTAACAATTGGTAATAAATACGTTCAATGCGTTAAGTTGGTCAGGTATGTATTTTGAGATTATATTTAAGCTTGATTTGGACTAAATCACAAGGTCGTTATGTGATGCATATGTGAGTAAAGCAATAAGACTGTTCTATGATTATTGTGCGTTTGGTCAATGTGGAAAGTTAGGTGAAAATATGTAATGTACCTATGTTTATAAGAGATCACTATCAAGTGAGAATTTATCTGCCTATTATATATGATGAGGTGTGCATATTCGGTAAAGGGATGGTATGCCCGAAGGAAGAGTGAAATAAAAATACGAACAACTATGTTATAATTTGATTGTTATCTGTTGACACTGCTTAAAACTTACTAAGCATTGTAATGCTTACTCCGTTTACTTTGTTTCCTCTGTTTTATAGATCTCATTTGGAAGCTACAGGCTCGGGGATCGTTAGCAACTAGTCACACTATCACTATCCACTGTTTGGTACTGCTATGTTTTGGATTATCTTATGACATGTATAGAATAGACTAGTAGTGGGAGGATATTTTGGTTAATGTATATAAGCTATGCGAATATGACATCTTTTGAATGTTTACTTTTATAAGTTTTTTTTTTAAAATTTTATCCCTGGTTGTGTCTAGCAATTACCCAATTGAATGATCTTTACTTCAAGAAAATGTTCAAAATTTTACTGATCTTGCATGAGTTACAAGTTTGGTAATGCCCCTTACCTATTCCGGCGACGGTTACGGGATAGGGGTGTTACATCTGTAATATCCTGCCAAACCCAGAAAGCTTCAAACCTCTGTTACATTCCTCGGCAGTTTCACTCAACGATAGTCGAGATCTTACTCGGGTCAACTCTAATCCCGTCACCCGACACAATGTGTCCCAAGAATTTGACCTCTCATAGCCAAAATTCGCTCTTAGTGAACTTGGCGTACAACTACTTATCTCTCAAGGTTTGTAGAACTATTCTCAAATGTTCCGCATGCTCGCTCTCATCACACGAATAAATCAATATGTCGTCGATAAAAACAATGACGATCTTATCCAAATATGGTCGAAAAATACGGTTCATGAAGTTCATGAATACTGCAGGAACATTCATTAAACCAAAAGGCATGACGAGGAACTCATAATGGTCGTACCTTGTCCGAAAAGTAGTTTTAGGTACGTCTTGCTCCTTAACCCTTAACTAGTAGTAGCCAGACCTTAAGTCGATCTTAGAAAACATAGTGGCTCCCTTCAACTGATCGAACAAATCATCGATCCTTGGTAAGCGATACTTGTTCTTCACAATAACTTTGTTGAGCTGTAAGTAGTCTATGCACAATCTCATCGACCCGTCCTTTTTCATAAAAAGTACTGGAGAACCCCAAGGTGAATAGCTCAGTCTCGCAAAACCTTTATCTGTTAGCTCTTGTAATTAAGTCTTCAACTCCTTCAAATCCATTGGAGCCATTCTATACAGAGCAATTGAGATAGGTTCCATATCGGGGACTAACTTGATTCCAAACTCAACTTCTCTAATTGGAGGCAATCCGGGTAATTCCTCCGGAAACACGTCCGTAAACTCACATACCACAGGCACTGTCTCAGTTCTCACTTTAGAATTGTTGGTGTTCAACACAATTGCTAGGTAGGACTCATATCCTTTTCTCAAATATTTCTTGGCAGTCAAAGATGAGATCAGTACTGGGGAGTTATTCGGTTCACCTGATTCAACCCGAATGATATCCCCATTCTCACATTTTATTGCAATGAACTTGCTACCACAATTCACTATCACATCATGAGCAGTCAACCAATCCATGCCAGGAATTAGATTAAATTCATCAAACGGTAGTTGCTTGAGGTAGTGGAAAACAATGACCTCTAATCATCAAAGGATAATCTCTACACACTTTATCAACTATCACATGCCTGCCTAACAGGTTTGACACTTTTACTAAAAATTCAGTAGGTTCAACTAACATATTCATACTGGGTACCAATTTAATGTAGACATAAGAATGGGTAGACCCCGGATCAAATAAAGTAACAACAGAAATATCATGAAGAGAAAAAGTCCTCGTAATCACATCTGGTAAAGATGCTTCTTTCCGAGCGCAAATGGCATAATTCCTTGCAGGCGCTCGGCCCTCAGACCTCACAGCTGTATCTCTAGGACTACCTCTACTGTTAGCCCTACTACTCGGGTTCTTTTGTGGTCTACCCCACGAAGGAGCACTATTCGCCCTCAAATCTTACTTTTCCTCTTTCTCAGCTAAATCAGGACAGTTTTGGATGAAGTGGTCTAGTGATCCAAATTTGAAGCAACCCCTCTCATTCCCTCTGCATTTGCTGAAATGACACCTACCACATTGTGAACACTCTGGCTTATTTGGCCGAGCACTACCAACACTTGCGATAAAAGTGGTTTGAGCTTTAGACGTCGTGTGTTGCTTGTTCTTGTTCTTGCTCGAGAATCCCACTGATGCGTTTGATCGTGTAGGAAACTCTCATGATCTCTTAGATGAGGTCTGCTATGATTTCCCCAACAGTCTTTTCCTTGAGTCTTGGGACTCGATGTCAGCTTTTCTTTTCTCTTTAGCTATTTCCTAAGCCTTACATGCTCTCTCCACGAGCACCACAAATTCCCTCAATTCTAAGTTACCAAATGATAGTTGAATATCTTTGTTTAAACCATCTTCAAACCTCTTGCACATGATAGCTTCTGTAGATACGCACTCCCATGCATATTTACTGAGTCTCACAAACTCATGCTCGTACTCCATTACCGTTCTACGACCTTGCTTCAGCTCTAAAAATTCTTTCCGTTTCTAGTTTATAAACCTCTGGCTAATGTACTTCTTTCGGAACTCTTCTTGGAAGAATTCCCAAGTTATTCTCTCTTTCGGTACAATGGACATGAGAGATTCCACCATTGGTAGGCTGAGTCTCGTAGGAGTGACACTGCGCACTTCATGCACTCCTCAGGCGTGCACGTTAGCTCATCAAATACCCTAATGGTATTTTCCAACCATAACTCTTCTCTTTCTGGGTCATCATCAATATTAGCCCGAAATTCCTCGACCCGTTGCTTTTGTATTTTATCTACAGGGGGTTTCTCTCTCCTAATCATATCCACTCATTACGGGGCTACAGGGAGGTGTAGTGTTTAGATTTTCTCGAACAAACTCTGTGTACCAAGCGTCCATCATGTGGAGTAAGCTTCTCTAGCCCCTACGCTCTGACTCAGTGTCACGGTCCCACATCTATTGGTGCGGCCTCTTTAGAAGGAGTCGGTGCATTACTCTCCATATCATCCATATACAATTATGGCATGTATATCTAGACTCGTACTCACGCTAGGTTAGTCTTAGAACTGACTAAACTATAGCTCTGATGCCACTAAATGTAACACTCCACACCTGTGCCCTACGCCAGGACAGAATATGAGGCATTACTATACTTAAACACATGCATTTGAACGTTTCCGAGTCACCAAGACTTGATCAAAATTTAAAACTTTTTCTAACTTTGTTTAAACTCCTTAATATTGGCATAGGAGGCCTAAAACTTTCACCGGAAACCCTTTAGAATGAACTCGGGTCCTTAAACCATCTTAATAAAAATGACCCTTGAAACAGGGTACACGCCCGTGTGGATGGGCAACACGCTCGTGTGGCCATTATGACATGGCCGTGCTAATGGGCTGTGTGGTTCACATGACTTAAGCACAAGGGGACACTTTCGTGCCTCGAGTCCATGCAAATTAAATTTTAAATTCAAACCTACAGGGGTTTTCACACGACCTGACACACGCCTGTGTCTATGGCCCGTGTTCCTCACACGGCCATGACACGCCCGTGTCTTAGCCTGTGTCTAAAACATTTTGTTTCTAACGTCAGCATCCAATTTAGGGCACATGGCCAGGGCACACGCCCGTGGCCATAGGCCATGTCCTTCACACGACTGAGACACACGGTCGTGTCTCTACCCGTGTGTTTACTACCACGCAAACTAATTTGCAAATTTTACGTGCAGGGGACACACGACCAAGCAACACACCCATAGGGCTGACCGTGTATCACATAAGGCCTAGACACACGCCCGTGTGTCTACCATTGTGGAGTAAATAAGGCTATTCACCAAGCGTTTTTGCCACCCTTACTTGCACTAACCTACACAACATCCGACATGGAAAATCCACACAACAATACAAGGTCTAATCAGCCACACAAGGCATCATCTCATTCATGAAAATCTCATCATTTTCATATATCAATAATGAACATTAGCCATTATCCAAGGCTTTATACAAAATGAAGGGATTCATCTCAAGCCAACACATTTGGCCAAAATAACATTGACACAAAACTCAAATGTCTAAGCCCTATACATTCCATATTTAAAATAATAAAACAAATTATACCAAGTGCTTTGGATGATAGTGTGATCGATGCCTCCGACGTCTGATGATCCTCAAGTTAATTAGGTGGCACTATAAGAAAATGGAAAGGAGAGGGAGTAAGCATGAAGCTGAGTAAGTTGCATGCAAAGAAATATAACAACAACTTTACCATTCATCATCATGCTCATAATACAAAAGTAAGCATAAGCACAACTTACTCATCACTATCCAATACAATTCACATAGCATATATTGAGCTCACCTCATACACTTCAAATAGGTATCTGTACCACTCAAAACATGGTTATACTTTTCTCGTTTAACTTAAACTGTAACTCTCGCCGTTGAACCATTTAGAAAGCTATCAGATATTCACTAAGCCTCAAACATGGGGTATAATACCGATGCCATGTCCCAGACATGGTCTTACATTGGCTCATCCATCAAGTCAATGCCATGTCCCAGACATGGTCTTACACTGACTATCAAAATCGAGCCCGACGCCATGTCCTAAACATGGTCTTACACTAGCTCTCACATATCCGTGCCGATGCCATGTCCCAGACATGGTCTTACACTGTCACCTCTATACGTGCCGATGCCATGTCCCAGACATGGTCTTACATTGGCTCTCATAATATGGCCGATGCATGTCCTAGACATGTCTTACACTGGCGCACAAATAACCTGAATGTCATGGCATGAATATTTGATTTATTTGCTAAGGTTCAAATGAGAGTTCTACTATCTCAATATTTCTCATATATAATCATTTCCACAAACAAGCAATTTATGCTATGTCAATTCAAACACATATAATAACAGTGCAGTCGTATTATTTACATACAACTTACCTTGGTATACAAAATGTAGGTGACTAGCTCAGCTTAGTCCACAGGCTTTGTTTTTCCCCGGTCTAGGCCTAGGTTTTGTAATTCTTGATCTATAATGATGAAAATTCACACATTTAATCACTTTATTAATCTAGGTACTTAACAATTTAAAAATTGGGAAAAATGACCATTTTGCTCCTCGACTTCCACAAAATGACCATTTTACCCCTAAGTCCAAAAATTGATTTTTATCACATTTTCTCCCTAACCAAGCCTAGAAAAATACTTTTTATACTAGAAGCAGCCCACCATTCTCATTAACATACACATGTGACACCTATTTCACAACTTATACAAAATGGTCCCTAGTTAGGGTTTCCATGAAAACTACTTCACAAAAGTTGTTTATTTAACAACCATGATTCATTTTCTTCCATAAAATTTCAGAAATCAACATGTTTACTATCATGACAAAACCCTAAACTTTCAACCATTTTGTAAAATGGTCCCTCATTTGAAAGCTCATGCCATAAGGGGTCTAAAAATACAAAAATCATTAAGAAAACTATCAAAATCACTTATTTGTGAAGGTAAAGAGTGGCTGCAATTTTCCAAGCTTCCAAACCCCTATTTTTGCTGGTATTTTCGGTGGTGAAGAGGGTGAGAAAAAGATGATATCTTTTCCTTTTTATTTTATTTCATTTTGGTCAAATAAATTACCAAATTTCCACCTAACTTTGGCTTTCTCTATCTTTTGTCTCCTATGGCTGACCAAGCCTCTCTAAAGGGGTCTAATTGCCCTTTAAAGGCCCCCAATTAAGTTTCATGACAAATTAACACTCTTAGCTATCAAAATAGGACTTTTGCACTTTATGCGATTTAGTCCTTTTTCACAATTGAGCTCACAATCGCTAAAATTAATTCACCAAAATTTTCATGCACCTATATATTCATGCTATAACACATAAAATAATATTAAAAATAATAAAATAGTTTCTCTAAGTTTGGATTTATGGTCTAAGACCACGGTTTTGACTAAGCCCAAAATCGGGCTGTTACAGTTACAACTCTTCCTCCATTAGGGATTTTTATTGCCAAAAATCTTACCAGCGAATAGGTTTGGGTAACGTTCTCTCATAGCATCCTCGGGCTCCCACATACCTTCTTCAATCCCATGCCAATTCCATAAGACTTTCACTAAATAGATTTTCTTATTTCTCAATGCTTGAACCTTGCTATCTAAAATTTGGATCGGTTCCCCTTCATATGTCATATCAGACTTAATTTCAATCTCAAACAGAGAAATCACATGTGAAGGATCAGATTGATAACATTGAAGCATGGATACATGAAATACATTATGAATCTTTTCTAGCTTAGATGGCAATAACAATTTGTAAGCAATCGACTTGATACGCTCAATACTCTCATACAGCCTAATGAATCTCAGACTTAATTTACCTTTACGACAAAATCGAAGTATTTTCTTCAACGACGAGAGTTTCAAAAACACTTTATCTCTAATCTGAAACTCAATATCTTTCTGCTCCAAGTCTGTATATGATTTTTGATGATCTAATATTGCTTTCAGACTATCATGAATCACTTTGACTTTCTATTCAGTTTCTTTGATCAAATGAACCTCGTGTATCTCATTCTCATTGAGCTCAGTCCAATATAAAGGTGTTCGACATTTGCGACCATACAATGCTTCGTAAGGCGCCATTTTAATACTCGATTGAAAGCTGTTATTATACGCATATTCAAACAATGGCAAGTATCGTTCCCACTTTCCTTCAAACTCCAGAATGCAACATCTCAACATATCCTTAAGTATCTGAATAATCTGCTCGGATTGACCATCTGTTTGCGGATGAAAAGCAACACTAAATTGTAGCTTCGTACCTAATGCATCTTGCAATTTCTTCCAGAATCACAATGTAAATCTCGGATCTCTATCTGAAACAATAGAAATAGGTACTCTGTGCAATCTCACAACCTTGGAGATATACAAGTCAGCAAGCTTATCGAGTGAATAATCCATGCGTATCGGAATGAAATGGGCAGATTTAGTTAGTCTATCAACCACTACCCAGACCGCATCTTTCTTACTCGGTGACAGAGGCAAACAGGAAACAAAATCATCGTAATTCTGTCCCATTTCCACTCAGGAATCATAATCAGCTGTAGTAACCCAGATGGTACCTGATGCTTAGTTTTGACTTGCTGATAGATTAAACACTTCGATACAAATTCAGAGATATCACGCTTCATACTAGGCCACCAAAAAAGTTGTTTCAGATCGTTATACATTTTTGTACTTCCTGGATGTATAGATAACCGACTGCTATGAGCTTCTTTCAAAATTATCTGAATTAACTCTGGATTTCTCGAAATACAAATTCTATCCCGGAATCTCAAACAATCATTATCATCAACTCTAAATTCTGAATCAGAATTCAATTCACACTGAGATTATTTTGCTATTATCTCATTATCAACTCTCTGGGCATCACAAACCTACTGTAAAAACAACGATCTTGCTTTCAATTTAGCTAAAATTGAACCATCATCAGACAGAACTAAATGAGCATTCATCGTACGTAACAAACAAATAATTTCTCACCAGATGATAGTCAATCACTAGCTCATAATCCTTTAACAACTCCAACCATTTTCGCTTTTGTAAATTCAAATCTTTCAAAGTCATTAGATATTTCAAACTCTTATGATCTGAATAAACATGACATTTCTCACCGATTAGATAGTGACGCCAAATCTTTAAAGTAGACACAATCGCGGCTAACTCAAGGTCTTGTGTTGGATAATTCTTTTCATGCGGCTTTAACTATCTCGAAGCATAGGATATAACTTTGCCTTCTTACATCAAAACACAACCCAAGCCGTTCAATGAAGCATCACTATAAATCACAAATTCTTTACCCGATTCTTATTGTACTAACACTAGAGCTTCAGTCAATAGGGATTTTAACTGATCAAAGCTTTTTTGACACTTTTCAGACTATTCAAACTTGACATCTTTCTGTAATAATCTTGACAATGGAGTAGCAATCATTAAAAAGCCTTTTACAAATCGTCAGTAATAACTGGTAAGTCACAGAAAACTGTAGACTTCAGATAGATTTCTCGGAGGCTTCCAATATAAGATAGCTGAAATTTTGCTCAGATCAACTTGTATACTAGATGCTAACACAATATGCCCCAGAAAACCAACTTCGCGTAACCAGAATTCTGCTTATCACACAAAGTCTGTGGCACTACTTTCAGATGTTTAGCATGCTCGGATTCATCATAGGAATAGATCAAAATGTCATCTATAAACATAACTACAAATCAATCCAAATATGGTCTGAAGATCCAATTTATTAGATCCATAAAAGCAACAGGTGTATTTGTTAATCCGAAAGGCATTACTAAAAACTCATAATGTTCGTACTATGTTTTGAATGCAGTTTTTGGAATGTCTGAATCTTTTACTTGCAGCAGATAGTAACTTGATCTCAAATCTATCTTTGAAAACACAGTAGCTCCTTTCAACTGATAGAACAAATAATCAATTCACCTAGACTTCACTTGTTATTTGACTCTGAATCAGACGATTTATTCATTTGACTTGATCCGTAGAAATCCCTAAGTTATATTATTACCTCTCTCGAGACTAATAACGTCAAACCCTAGGTTGAATAATTGAAATCTCTTTCTAATTAACACCTTAGAATTGCAGTAACTCGAACTATGGATTCCCTTATTAGGTTTAACCCTAATCCGACAAAATCTTATCACCCTATCTCTAGACGTGCAATCAACTCTGCTTAATTATGAGAAATTTACTCTTAGATAGAGTCTATTCCTCCTCTGAATAAGAGCTTAACTTGAATCAATATCCTGGAATATCAAAACAAGAATTAAGAACACATAATTAAAAACAAGTCAAATATTTATCATACAATTCAGATAATAATAACAAGATCCGTCTTAGGTTTCATTCCCCTTAGGTATTTAGCGGGTTTAGTTCATACTTATGAAAGAAAACATCTCAAAATCATCAAGATAACAAAACATAAGAAAACCTAAAACTCCTGAAGGAACTTGAAGGGAGATTTTTAGTCTTGATGATGAATCCAGCTTCTGAGATGGATCAATCTGCTTTCCTTGAGTAATTCCTTGCTTCCTACTCTGCGTCTCCTTCTTAAGTGCCTCCTCAGGTGCTTAAATAGGCTTTTGGATGCCTTAGAGCCCTAACAATTGGCCTTTTTCGAATAGGACTATACTTGGGCTCAGCAGGGACACGCCCGTGTGAGATTACTCCAGCCCACGGTTAAGGCTGTTTTATAGGTACGGGCGTGTAGTCTACTCGTGTAAGTCGTGCTTCAATTCTGCCAAATGGACACGTCCATGTGACACGCCTGTGTGAGGAAGTCCAGGCCGTGTTGATTTCCCACGTGGGTCTATTTTCTCCATTTTCAGCCCGTTTCTCGCTCTTTTTACTCTCCTATGCTCTCCTAAGTATAAAACATGAAATTAAAGGATTAGGAGTATCGAATTCACCAAATCTAAGGAGAAACATTCATAAATGGGCTAAGCATGGGATAAAAATATGTATAAATTATGATTTATCAAATACCCTTACACTTAAGTATTTGCTTGTCCTCAAGCAAAAATCCTCAACTCATAATCAAAATAAATTCTTCTCAATTTATAATCCCTATCAATAATATCTCAAAATAATCCATAAGTACTCATACATTGAAAATTCAACTAAAAGCACATCAAAGTTTCAAACATTCCAAGTTGAGCATTTTATCACGAAAACATAGGTGTCTCCCCTCATCTAAGTGATTACCTTTGATCAAAATATCACAGAGTTTAACATTCTCACTAAAGATTCACTCAAATCACTCAAGGTGTTTAAGGACATCAATTAAAGCACTCATTAGTCAATATGAAAAGCTATTGCCATAAGATTGCTTGAAAATCAAATCTCCACCACTATATATTGAGCTGATACATCAATCAAAAAGGTCTTTTAGAGGGTTGTAATGTGGCTTTGGTTAGGGGGTGTGGTCACAAGCTGAAAGAAGATGTTAGAATCTAGATTGAATTGAAAAATTACCTAGCTACAAAAATAACTAGTCATCAGATGAATACAAGTGAGCTTCTTTTCAAAATATGGAATTAACACTTAAGATAAAAAATAACGAATTACTATTAATATGTATGTAAGTATATTTTTTTAAGAACAAGTCAAATATTTAGAAGAACAAAACATAACGAAGCAATTTTTTCAAATCAAATCTCGACAAAAATATGGATCAAATTAGGGGATTTCAACAATAATGGGTTATGGGTTAATACTGAAAGTAAATCAATTAATGGCTTGTTATGCTCAAAAGGGGTTCACTAAGGGTTAATTATGGAGGTAGACTTTTTTGGAGTGAGTGGGTTAAAGCTAAGTGCCTTTATCATCTTGACATATCAAATCAAATGGTGTGGTCTTGACATGCATAATCAAGCAAATTCTAGAATAACAAATCAAAACTGATGCACTCATAATGAAAGTGAGCATGAAAGGAATAAAATATGCTCTAAAGGCTCAAGATCTCACAGAAAATTATGGCTTTTTAATGTTTAAACTTGTGAATTTCAACTCAAGATAATACCTAAACTTAGGGAAATAACCTAAAAGTTTTTAATTCTTCAAAAATCAACTCATCATGCTTGATTCCCTAATGTCTTAAAATTTAAACAATCAATTCATAATTGCCTATGTTTTAATTTAAGACATATCAATAAAAATCATAAACTAATTAAAATTCATTGTAATAGTGACATGAGTGATTCACGTGAGAATAAGATAAAATTCAGCGATTTCTAATGATGATATGAAAGACCCCCACACTTAAGATGTACATTGCCCTCAATGTACAAAGATAGATATAGTAAAAAGTATGGATATATAATCATAAGAGAGGGAGAGAGGTGAAACTTCCTGAATGACGAATAGACTCCTTGAATTGGAGTTGTGGAGAATAATTGGCCAAGGCAATGATGAGAGTGGAGGAGGATACTCTGGTGGTGGTAGAGGTTCATTTGTCCATAAGCCATGCGCCAAAAGAATATTATATCTGGTGGTGGCTATGGTCGTGGTTGAGCAGGACATGGCAGTCGTGGAGAACCTTTCTCAGTGGAGTTTTTGGTTCCTAGGCGATGATGAGCTTTGGGGCTCTTTATAACTGTGATAGAATCAGGAACTTTTTAGGGAATATAATGAAGTATAATTACTCGTAATGAAGTAGCCAAACTATAAATTATTCAATAAAAATTAGAAAAACTAAAATTAAAATAATATTAAAGGAAAATGAAATATAAAGTACTTAATTAAAATAAATAAAGATAAAAGTGAAAATAAAAATAAAAAATAAATTTTTTTAAACATCGTCATTGCCGGATGGTTCGCGAGGTGGTGGTGGCGATGAGATGTGGAAGTGCTGACAAATTTGATGTACAGTCGCATCATTGTGTTTAAAGTGCTGAAAACATTGCTACTCAAATCGTGTAAGGCGCTCAGAGATGTCAGAATATGAAGTCGCCGCATGAACTGGACGATGGATGGGTGGTGGCTGAGACGGTGGGTCCTTATGAGATGGAGGGACATCATCAGTAATGTCTTTGGGTCCTCTTCCTTGGTGGACTAGATGAGGCAGTACTGAGGAGGGTAGGTGCCACGTCGTTTCTCGATCATCCTCATACTTAGCATGATCGAGATGCCCTGTGGGGACATCTGACCGATGAGAGTGAGGGAGGATGATTGTGCTGCTGTGTTGAGGAGCCCGATGTGCCGAGCCAGTCGAGTCACATAGGGCCCGATAGAGATGACCCCTCTCCTATGTCGCTGCGTTTGATGGCAGATGGCGAGGGCGATGAAGTAAGCAAGGTCGAGTACGTGCCCATTCGCCATGCTCCATAAGAAATAGGCGTAGTGGGTGGTGACGACGCTGGTGCTCTCTCGTCTCCTTGTCAGAGTGTGAGCCAAGATGGCGTGTAGATACCTCAAGGATGGAGGAAGAGCTGATGCCTTGGAGTGGCTAGGATTGTAGGTGGCCGAGGCAGGAACGAGGTCTCTCCAGCATTTTGAGGGGGAGTAGTTGATGTGGCGGTGGAGGGTGTTGAGTTCATTATCGTCCATGAACTCTTCAGTGTGTAGCCCTAGTGCAATCCTAAACTCGGGTACGCTTAACTGGCGTACTAGACCACCAAGGCGGAACTGGACCTTTCCAGGATCGTCGAAGTTTATCATGACGGTCTAAAGATGGAACATCGAGTAGAGTTTCAATGTGAACTCGAGGTACGTTGGCTCGACGATCTCAAAGAAGAGCCCCCACGGGTCAGTCAGTAGGAGGGCTCAGATCGTGTAAGCCAAATGAATCTGTTCTAGTGCGGCCTAGTCAATGCAGCGGCCCACACCTAGGGGTCGGGCCTGTAATATCTGATATAATTCCTCTTGGGGTCCCAAGGGAACCTGAAGGAATGGGTGCCTAATCTCCGTGGTAGGACCCGAGGATGACGCTGCTCATTTTCTCTTCTTCGAAGTGGGGACAGCGGTTTTCTTTCCTCGTGAGGATGACATAGTACATCTACAATGAACAAAAATCGAAGTTTAACCAATATGCCCTAAGAATAGTATGAAAAATCAAGACTAAATATGAATATTTCATGAGATTTTCGTACTAGATGATACAAACAAAAACAACTAAATATATCAAGTTATATGTTTATGGGAATAATGCAACGGGAATATGAATGAATGCATGTGGGTAAGCATAAATTTCATGGAAACAAGGAAAAATGAAATAGTATAGTCAAATGTAGTAACTAAAATGACAAAATTTTTATAAAATAAGCATGAGTATTTTAATATTCTAACTATGAATATTCATTCAAAATAGCTTAATACAGCAGAGACATCATGAAATAAGCAACATATTTAAAGAAAAAATAGAAAGAAAAGAGTAAACAAACACAAACGGAAGAGGTTGGGGCGTCAACATCGGTGTTGTAGGCGGCGCACGGGCGTGTGAAGTTGTAGGTTTAGGGATTTTTAGGAAGAAGATGATGAATAGTGAGGGGTTTATATAAATTTTGGGGCACACGGCCGTGGGACACGCCCGTGTGGCCTAATTTTTGCCCATGTGTTTTGCGAATTTTAAATTTGGGTGCGTTTGACATTCGGCCCACGCCTATGTTCTTCGGGCTTGTGGGTGCACACGGCCGTGTTGCATGACTGTGTCTTGCTTCGTTCGCTTCTCCATGCCTGTGTACATAGGTCTATGCCCCTGTTAATTTGACAGGTTCGCCCACGGGTGATGGGCACGAGCGTGTCGCACACCCGTGCTAATTTGACAGGTTCACCCACGATTTTAAGGCACAGGTGTGTTGCACTATCGTGTTGTTTTGGCAGGTTCGCCCACGGCCATGATGCATGGCCGTGGGGACTTATCGCTTCCCGTGTTGGGAAAAGATTTTGCCCTGTTTTCACACAGCCTAATGCACGCTCGTGTGCCTGGCCGTGTGGTCTTTAGAAAGCCCATGATTCGGTTAATATGTTAGATGTTAAAAGCTAAAACTTAAATAAATCATTACTGTTAGTGCTCGGTTGCCTCTCGAGAAGTGCTTATTTATAGTCTTAAGCTGGACTTACCTCTCTTCTGCATGGTCAAGGTGGTGCGAGGAGTTTACACTCCTCATCCCAGCTATCAACTTTATCAACGTAAGGTTTAAGATGGGTATTTTTTACCTTAAATGTGACGAATTTGGGATGAATTACCTCAACTGTACCATATAGGAAAATACTAAGTATCGTAAGAGGAATTTCTTCATTAGGTTCAGGAGTGGAAATACGAGGATCTGCTGCATCTAGTAGTACTTTGTCTCCAACCTTAAGTTGATTTGGTGAGGTATTGAGCTTGTCCTGGCTCGATTTCAGTTTATCGGGTGTTCTCGATTTCTATGTCTGCCATTCATCTAGCTCCTCGATTTGTAGCCTTCGTTCTTCATAGATAGGTCCTTTGTTGTTGTTTGAACACAGCTCATATGCGTTCTTCAAAATTGTTTCCTGCATAGAGGGTTTCACCACATGATCAGTACTAGCAGAATGATTTATACAACCACCTTCGATTTTTGATGTGTTACTCGAATTATGAGCTTGAAGGGTGATTGTTTTGTCTCCCTCACGAAGTGTAAATTCACTTGTACCAACATCAATAATGGTTCTAGCAGTCACTAAAAAGGGTCATCCTAAAAATCAAAGGTGCGTTACTATCCTCTTCCATGTCTAGAACAAGAAAGTCTACTGGGTATATAAATTTATCGATCTTAACAAGAACATTTTCAATGATACCCCTAGGAAATCTAATGGTTTTATCAGCCAATTGAATGCTCATCCTAGTTTGTTTGGGTTTCCCAAGACCTAGCTGTTTAAACATTTTGTAAGGCATAATATTAATGCTTTCCCCTAAGTCAGCCAATGCATTATGAACATCTAAACTACCAATTAAACAAGGAATCGTAAAACTCCCTGGATCTTTCAATTTGTTGGGTAGCTTATTCTATAATATGGCTGAGCAAACTGCATTCAACTCTACAAGCAATGCCTAATCCAACTTTCGTTTGTTTGTTAGAAGCTCCCTTAAAAATTTGACTAAGTTTGGCATCTACGAGTGAGCTTCGATAAACGGAAAATTAATATATAATTTCTTTAATAGTTTAAGGAATTTACCAAATTGTTCATCTATACGGTCTTTCCTTGTTGTATTGGGGTATGGCACCCTTGGTTTCTACTCTTTACTTATCGTTGTCTGGTCATTGTGGTCCACCTCACCCTTACCTTTACTTACCACAGTTTCCTGCCTCTGGTCTGGTTCAGGTGCAACTAACCCTTCCTCATCTTGAATGGTAATTTCATTGATTTGCTCCCTTGGGTTAGATTCTGTGTTACTCGGCAGGCTACCTTATGGTCGTTCGGATATCAATTTAGTGAGCTGACCTATCTAATTTTTGAGCCCTTGGATCGACGCTTGTTGATTTTTAAGTGCTGTCTTGGTGTTCTGAAAACGAGTTTTTGACACTGAGATGAATTTTGTTAGCATCTCCTCAAGGTTCGGCTTTTTCTCTTGTTTGTAGGGTGGTTGTTGGAAGCCCGGAGGTGGTGGTCTCTGATTCCTTTGGCCTCCCTATGAGAAATTTGGATGGTTCCTCCAACCTGCATTGTAAGTATTACTATAAGGATTTTTTTGAGATCGAGGATTATTACCCATGTAATTTAATTGCTTATTCTCTATGTTGTGGCCATAGGGTGGGTATTCTGAATTGCTTGATCCACCCCCACTTGCTTCGTACTGCATTACTAGGGGAACCTATGAAGAACTAAGAAAACCATCAATTTTCTTATTCAAGAGTTCTACCTGATTAGAGAGCATGGTGACCGAATCGATGTTATAAATGCCGGTTGTATTCGTTGGCTTTGTCCTCATGGCTTGCCACTAATAGTTATTCAGTGACATCTCCTCTATAAATTCATAGGCATCTTCAGGTGTCTTATTACTGATGGTTCCGCTAGTAGCTACGTCAACCATTTGTCGAGTCGAAGGATTCAGGCCATTATGAAAGGTCTGAACCTATAGCCAGAGTGGTAACCCATAGTGAGGGCATCTTCTCAAGTGGTCCTTGTATCTCTCCCATGCATCGTAGAGTGTTCTTAAATCCATCTACATAAAAGAAGAGATATCATTACGTAATTTAGCCATTTTAGCCGGCGGAAAATATTTTAATAAAAACTTTTCGGTCATTTGCTCCCAAGTAGTGATTGACCCCCGTGGTAACGAATTCAACCACTGTTTAGCTTTGTTTCTCAATGAAAAAGGGAATACCGAAGGCGAATAGTGTCATCAGAAACACCATTAATTTTAAATTTGTCACATAGTTCCAAAAAGTTTTCCAAGTGAGCGTTGGGATCTTCGTCCTGCAAACCATCAAACTGAACAAATTGTTGTATCATTTGAATTGTGTTAGGTTTCAGCTCAAAAGTATTTGCAGCTATAGCAAGTCTAACTATGCTCGATTCAGTTCCTGTTAAAGAAGGTTTAGCATAATCATACATAGTGCGCGGAGCAGGATTCTAATTAACAGTAATCGCAGGAGGTAGAAAATTTTCTAGGTTTTCAGCCATCTCCTCGGTTGTGGTTGAAGTATCGTCCTCTTGCTCTTCCTCTGTGTATCGTAAGCTTCGCCTTAATTCTCTTTGGTTTTTGTGAACTGTGCGATTGATCTCACTATCAAACAGTAATGGTCCTGATAGGTTTTTTCTGGTCATAAACTAGAAAAACCTGTCAGAAGAAAGTAAATGAAGAATTAGAAAAGAAAATAAAAATTTAAATTACAATAAAAGTAAAATGGCTAAAGTAATAAAAATCGAGTGTTCCTAATATCCTAGTTCCCCGGCAACGGCGCCAAAAACTTGATACGTGATATTCGGGATAGGTTTTAAAGATTTATGAATGAATCTGTGTAACACCCCAAACCCGGCCTAGACATTATGGTCAAGTCTGGTGTGTCACATTGAAGTGTTTTTCGAAAACCATGTTTTCATTCAAAACCTTTCTTGATGTTTAGGAACTTTTACCATTTAAACTTGTATAAAACCTTAGCCTTATTTTTTTTTATCAAAACGTGATTCATTGTAATAATCAGAACATTGTTAACAACCTTGTAAAATCTTATGGGAAACTTTGAAAACTTGTAAACCTTTATAGTGGCAGAAACATGTTATTTTAAAAATAGTTAGGTATCGAAAAATCAAACCTTCTTTGTTATGGCTTAAAGTGAATGGATACTACGTACCAGGAAGGATTCAAGAAAAGAGGAGGTGAGTCGATTAGACTGCTTAAGTACCTAGCTCTTCCATGATCCAATCCTAGACATGCACACATCCATTGCCACACTTTAGGCTTGTTACTTGTCCATGAACAACAAATTAAGTTTAAGTCTATTTAAAATATTTATTTCCTTTGAAAACATTTACGTTGCAGAAGTTTTGCTCGGTTATCGTGATATTTTTAAAATAAGTAACTTTTATAAAACGCGCCCTAGAGCTAACCAATTTTAAGGAATCAATTTTAAAATAAATGCAAAATTTAAAAGGAAGCTAATTGAAACTTATTTAAAAATCAGAGATTTAATCTTCGTGGCCACTCTAAATCCCGCCCAGCTCCAAGTCTGCCAACTAGGGCTCACCTGCATGGATGGAAGAGAAAGGGGGTGAGTTTGGAAAACTCAGTGTGTATGGAAAACCCATCCAAAGCCCAAGTCAGCTCAAGCCCATTGGGCCTAAGCCCTATTCAGATAGCAACGGGCACTAGGCCGAAGCCCTTTTCAGAATATAGTAAACTGGGCCTTAGCCCCTTTTCAAATAACAGTATGGCCTGTAGGCCCATTCCAAAACAGAATAGACATATTCGTGTATGCAAGCCCAACCCAGCCTATAACCAACAGCTACGCTCCACTCGTACCAGCCCTACACTCCATGTGGGGAATAGCTCAACCCACCCAGCCCTACAGTCCACAGTTGAAGCACTGCTGCTCAGATATCAATAAGTTGAGGCAAAGCCTCCAGTACGTGGACAAGCCACTTTCAGTAATTCCTCCATCAATAATCCCAATCCCATGCATCAGATAATAATAACATGGCATGCAGTAAATAGTAACAGTCAAACATGCATTCAGGTCAACCTTAACCCTAGGGGTATATCAGTAATTTTGCTCCTAGGGGTAAATCTGTAAATTTTCACCTATAAAGGTATTTCAGTAATTTTATCAGTTTTAAGGGTTCTCATAAATGTTACCTTCCTTACTAGCCCATTTGTCATCGCAGTAATTTATTTATCTCACTTTCACAATTTTAGCCATTGGGCCCTAAAACCCCTAATGGGCCCTACAGTGTCCATTAGCAATTTAAGCCCATTTAATTCAAGTTTTATGACCAGTTTACCGGTTTAAGCAGTTTCGATTCCACAGTCTAACAGAACATACTTATTGCCTATTTTTTTTATTATTATACCCGTATGGGCCTGTAAGCCCATTGGGCCCAATTTTAGCCTATCGAGGCCCAATTACCGAAGTGCACAGAATTTCACACACGACTAACTTACCACTTTTCGATTTCAGATCTAATGATTTCTAAATGTCTTGTGAGCGTTCGCACACTCACAACCCCACAAAATACCGAAATTTTGGCATTTCAGCTTTTGCCGAATTGAACTATGAGAGGGTGTTCGATACACACCTGTTTCGCGATGACTGCTACTGAGATCCCTTACGATGTCCTACAATTGATTACCACAATTCTTAGATTGCAAACCACAACAACCAATCCCAATATTCACCTACCCATATTCGAACCATGCCCCTTAAGCCTTTAGAATCTTATCGTTTTGCCGAAAACCGATGAGTAGATCTAAGTCTAGTTGTTCCAAAGATCCAAGCCTTCGATCCAACCTCTAGAAGACACTAATCACCAAAAGAAATCGTCAGTTAAAGACCCTTAAAGCCCTATACCCAAATCGACAGCCTCCCTAGATTTTAGGGACTTCAGCTTTTTCTAAGTTGTAAAATAAGACTAAATTTGAGGTGATGAGCACTTACCACTTATTCCTCTTTGATTTCTACACAGATCTGATGCAGATCTATCCTCTAAACGATAGTAGAACTCGAATCAAGGAGATCTAAAGTTTTTGCTATAAGTCCTTAAATCTATGGTATTTCAGCATTTTAAGTGATGAAGAAGATGACGATTGAGGCTATAACTTTGAACTAATGTTGCCGACAGATACTAAGGGTTTAGAGAAGATAAAATTTGATCAAAAAGAACAAAAATAACTGAAGGATTTTGGATTGGAAAAATCGGCACAAGAAGTGAGCTTTCAGGATTTCGACTTTTATGGTGATAGGCTATGAAGGTTTTGTGGAGGATGGGATCGATAGAGGAGGTGAGTAAGGTGATCAGAAGGTTTCGGCTAGAAGAAAAAGCAAAAAGAAATAAAAAAATAGAGGAAAAAGAGAGAAAGAAGAACTCGGCACCAAAGAGAAGAAATTTACGTTTTCGGCTTTTGTGAGAACTCAGAAAGGATGAATGGAAGTGAAAGCTTTCAAGTGGCTAACCCTAATTCTCCAAGACAGAAAAAGAAAAGAACCTAACCCAAATATCAACTAAAACAATCAGCCCAACCTCCCTAAGGCCCTTGCCGAAATTCACTTAAGTGATCACATGCCTGACACATGCCTAAAATTAAAAAGTAACAATATGCCTACCTTGCAACTTGAACCCTGGACCTTTAATTCCTTCCCAAGCGCCATTTTTTTTAGGAACTTAGTGGCGCCACCTTGCCACTTTAGCAAGGCCTTATTTGTGTCATAATTTACGAAGTTCTTCTTAAAAGCCCACTTGACCAAGTCTCCTATTCACTTAAAATCCAACCTTGATATTTTACCGTGTTTAACTTAGGCTTGGGCCTTCTAAAGGCCCACTAACACATTTAAACACAATTCCAATATTCAGAACACCAAAATTTCAAAATTTACCTGAAATCACAGAAACCCGAAAAATCCCGAAAATCAGGGCGTTACAACTCTACCCCCTTAAAGAAATTTCGGCCTCGAAATTTACCTAATCCAAATAATTGAGGGTATTGTTGACGCATAGTCTCTTCTAACTCCCAAGTATCCTCTTCCCTTCCATGATTGCGCCACAGTACTTTCACCAATGGAACCAACTTCCTTCTTAAAACTTTAACCTCTCGATCTAAAATTTGCACAGGTTCCTCCTCAAAGGTCAAATCAGTCTTTACTTCAATCTCCTCCATTGGCACAACATGTGAAGGATCCGATCGATATCGTCTCAACATGGACACATGAAAGACATCATGGATTCTGTCCAACCCCGGTAGTAACTCTAATTGATATGCTACTGGCCCTACCCGTTTAAGAACCCGATAAGGCCCTATAAACCACGGACTCAGTTTGCCTTTCTTGCCGAACCTCAAGATCTTCTTCCAAGGTAAAACCTTCAAGAAAACCATATCCCCAACAACGAACTCAATCTCTTTACGCTTTAGATCTACATACGACTTCTGTCTATCAAATGCCTCATTTAATCGATCTCTTATCAACTTAACCTTACTTTCAGTATCTGCCACTAATTCGGGTCCAAGCACTTGTCGTTCACCCAACTCTGTCCAACACATAGGCGTACAACATCTTCGCCCATAAAGTGCCTCATATGGAGCCATCTGAATACTTGTTTGGTAGCTTTTGTTGCACGCAAACTCCGCCAATGGGAATTAGTCCTCCCAACTACCACGAAAATCGATGATACAACCTCTTAACATATCCTCCAAAACTTAAATAACCCTTTCCAACTGTCCATCTGTCTGAGGGTGAAAAGCAGTACTGAAATCCAATTGTGTACCCAACGCCTCCTGCAACTTCTGCTAGAACTGAGATGTAAACCTAGGGTCTCGATCAGAAATAATCAACAATGGCACCCCATAAAGTCGCACTATCTCCGCCACATACAACTTGGCCAACTTTTACAGTGAGTAATCAGTACGAACAGGTATGAAATGGGCAGATTTCGTTAACCTATCGACAATTACCCACACAGGATCTTTCTTGGTGGGTGTGTCACATGCCCATATGAATAGGCACACGGCCACCAGACACGCTCGTGTCACAGGCTGTGTGAAAATAGGGCATACGTACTGACTTGCACCATACAGTCGGAAACACGCTGGTGTGCCATGGCCGTGGGAAAACTAGAGGGTATACTGACTTGGGTCACACGGTCGGCCACACGCCCATGTGCCAGCCCGTGTGTCTCACACGGCCAGTAGACACGACCATGTGTCTAGGCCGTGCCAAACCTATAGTGTAACATCCCTTACCCGTATCCAAGGCCGGAACAGGGTACGAGGCATTACCAGACTTAACCATACACATAGACGAAAATTGGGCCATAAAATTTCATTTAATCAAAACCTTTCGAACACATGCATAGACTCATATTTAAAGATATATAACGTGGAATAAATGAGCACTTACACATCCATAATCATGCAAAAACATGTCATTCACTTTAAACATATTTGCTTACCATACTGTATATAATATACATTCTTACATTAACTAGAACTAGACATGCTAAATCTTATTCTCATTTTATACCATCATAGTTTTACCAATTTTTCCATTAAACATCCATATTCAAGGCAACATTACTCATTTCCATTTAATTCATGATTCACTGGCCAGCATTTAACTTACCTGATGTATTACCAATCATGCATAACAAACAAAGCTAACTATATCATCACATCAAAACATAGGACATGACATGATTAATTAAACTTACAAACCATAATGGATAAGGACCACATATCATGATCATATATGATAACTCAATGTAGACCGATACGTATGGTCAAAGTCATAATAATAATACATATCACAAACCAACTTCCTATACATGCCACTCACTTGATATTTCTAATATTTGAATTAATTCTCCCAAAAATGATAGCTTGATAGTGTGATTTTGCCTCCGATGATCTCCAACCCCGAGCTAACCTGCCAAAACTGAAGAAGTAGAGAGGAGGGATAAGCTTTACGCTTAGTTAGTCCATATGAAGTTAATAAGCAATTACCCACATGTTTTTTTAAGGTAAAACATCATAATTGTACAATTTACTCTTGTTCAGGTTAAGTTGTTTTACCGAGTTACAGTTACTAATTCATTTGTATCTGGAGCTACGAGACTCCAAATTAAGTTTTCTTAATTTTTGTTGAAACTAGACTCATATACCTTTCCCCCATAAAATTTCCAAAATTTTTGGTTTATCAAATTAGTACAGTTTATTCATTAAAGTTTCCCCTATTTTGCTATCCAACAGTTCTGACCTCTCTTCACTAAAAATTATTTTTATCATAGTACAGAATTCGGATAATGCTCTCATCTATCTTTATAGAGAATAGACTCATTAAGGATTTTAATAATATAAATTAGAACCCATAATTATTTTTATACAATTTTTAATGATTTTCTCACATTGAAACAGGGGATTATGAATTCATTCAGACCCTGTCACACAACAATTTAAATATCTCATAATATAAATTTCAAATGCATACACCGTTTCTTCTATGTGAAACTAGACTCATTGGGATTTAACCTCATATTTTATTCAGCTCATAATTCAATTTCCACAATTTATGGTGAATTTCCAAAATTGCACCACTGCAGTAACCCAAAACTGCCAAGGCTAAATTTACTCATTCATTACTATTATTCACCAAATCCATACAATATCATTTCATTCATAATGGTAAGAACACATAATTATGCTTCATAAGCATAAAATCCATAATCTCAATGTCATCAAGTATCAAGGACTTATTACAAATTGTGTCATTTTCATAATATTCACCAAATACTATATACATCATAGATCATCACATGTCAAGGCATCACATATAAGTTTAGTGTACATACCTGTACAACTTGTAACATAACTCAAAGACATACTCACAAATGGATTATCTCATTGGGATCATCAACAAATACTTCACCAAATTACCCGTTGAACACTCGGAATATAACCGGATACACGGAATGCATGCACATAAGTGCCATGCCCACAGCTAGTCAAACTCAATAGCCTGCGGAATATATGTGTAGCCAAGCTACCATGTAACCCACCCATAAGTGAACTCGGACTCAACTCAATGAGCTCGGGTGTACACATCCACAAGTAAACTTGGACTTAACTCAACGAGATTGGATGCCTAGTTACATCTCAGGAACTCAGACTCAACTCAACGAGTTCGGAACTCAAATATCCTAGTGACATGTCACTTGTATCCTAATTTATTCCCAAGGTTCAAACGGGATTTTCCTCAATCAAACATCTTTGTTGTCTTCCACAGAATGTTGGAACCGATACTTGGTAGCATTTCATATTTATCAAGTAGCTCACATAATTTGCATATTGCTAAATAATAATCCACAAAGCATAATATTTCATGATAATAATCATCATATCATATAAGTAACATTAAATTACTTAAAATGACAATTATGTTACTACATTTACACATGAACTTACATCTCATTTAATATCAAGGCAATAACATTAAATTACACATTGCATTATTAAAAATCATATGAACTTACCTCAGTATGCGAAAATGGCCATTTTTACCATTTTGTCTACAACTTGATATTCTTTGATTTTAGCCCAAATTTTGATTTTTCCTTGATCTATCATTTCAAATATAGCCTAATTAGGACTCAAATTATTCAAATTAACCCAAAATCATATTTTTAAAAAAGTACAATTTTGCCCCTAAACTTTGTCAAAATTACAATTTTGCCCCTAGGCTCGTAAATTAAACTTCATCCTATTGCCTTATGTTTTATGACACACTGATCATTTTTCCCTTCTATAGCAACCTCAAATTCGCATTCTAACATGTACTTATGAACATTAGGTATTTTTACCGATTATGTCGTTTTACTCGTTTTCACGTAAAATCACTTAGTAAAAGTTATTTAACACAATTTCAAGCTTCATATTCTACCATAAAACATCAAAATAAACACATTCCACCTATAGGTATTTTTCCAAATATAAACCCTAGGTTAAATTATTGCTAGAATAAGCTTAACCAAGTTACCAGGATTTCAAAAATGTAAAGAACTTTAAAAAAGCCAGACAGCACTTACAATCGAGCTTGGGAGTTTGAACAAACCATAACCATGGCTGCTGCTGGTAGAAATGGTTGAATGAAGAAGATGATAGCTAATTTGGCTTATTTCCCCTTTTTAATTCTTTTAATTATTAGTTTACCAAAATACCCCTAACTTAAAAATATTTTATTACACCCATTTCATGTCTATTTTTGTCCAGCAATTAAACAATGGTCTATACCATTTAAGGACCCTCAATTTAAAATTTCATAACAATTGGACACCTCTAGTATGTAGAACTCAACTTTTGCACTTTTTACGATTTAGTCCTTTTGACTAAATTAAGTGCCCGAACGTCAAAATTTTCAAACGAAATTTTCATGAAATTATTCCGTGAAATCGTAGACCATAAAAATATAATAAAAAATAAAATTTTCATCATCGAATTTGTGGCCTCGAAACCACTGTTCCGACTAGGCCCAAAATCAAGGTGTTACATATAGGGTATACTGTCTTAATTTGAAGGGCTACCCCAGGGGACACACGGCCGTGTACCAATTCTATGTGTCACACACGGTCAAGCCACACGCCCGTGTGCTTGGCCGTGCGAAGTGAAAATAGGCTTGGTTGAAGCCACATTTCTCACCCTTTCTCAAGCATACCTAAACCACAACATTTGTACCAATTCAATACATTAATAGGCAACCAAAGCATGCTACACATTTCATTCCATTTATAAATCATACTCTTAACTACTCAAATTCATAGACAAAACATACCAAATCCAAATGTTACTTTACTAATATTCACATTTAGACATAACCCAAATCATCAAGCATTTACTGAACCAAAATGACATTCAAACATCATCTTAAATTATACCAAAGCTTACCATTTCTCAAACCATAACACATCATTAACAATTTACTAAATACTTATCCATCAACCCAACAAAATGACCATATCAAGCCTACCAAAACATAAGGCATCATAAATATATCACATATCATATATTAACTCATAACATAGGCCAAATTCAACTTCACAAACAACACCATTTACAAGCCAACTTACATGGCTAAATTCAAAGTTCAAAACATGCCAAGATGACAATAGCCTATACATGTCATATACCATAAATATACATAGCTTAAAAAGTACCAACATGACGCTCGATAGTGTGATGAAGTTTCTCGATGATCCCCGAGTTCGAGCTAGCTTCGATATTCTATAAAATAGGGAAAGAGCACACAAAGTAAGCTTTAAAAGCTTAGTAAGCCATATACAAGTAAATTCAACATATGAATATTTGCATATTAATTCAAATATCCTAAGCATAGCTAAACATATACAAGTTTACAAACCTTTCTCATTGTACACATATTCAATATCATAATTGAATTCATCAAATACTTCCCTTTTCAATACTCGTATGAATCTCATACGTACCTGAATCACTTAACTCATTCACACATTCTTTCTTGACTTGGCTTTGCCTGTCGAATCATTTGGAATTGTTAAGGATACTCAAAAATCACAATAGCTCGTACAATGTCATATCCCTAATATGGTCTTACATGTTGTCACTTATCGATGCCACTGCCCCAGATAGGGTCTTACACGAAATCATATAACGATGCCAATGTCCCAGACATGGTCTTACACGTAATCACAATACAATGCCAATGTCCCAGACATAGTCTTACATGTAACCACATCTCGGTAACCTAATGTCATGACATTTGCATCCTACACTATTCCTAAGGTTCGTTCGGGAATTTTGGATATCGAAACTTCTTTGATTCTTGCCTATATTTGCTCATTCAACATTCATAGCAATTCAATGACAATTAAACATTTATAAATCAATTTAAAGGTATTTATTTACATATGAACTTACCTCGTATTAAGGATTGACGTATCAGGTCGACTATTCAATAACCTTCGATTTCCCCCGATCTAAATTCGATTTCTTCCTTTCAAGATCTTAGTCAAGCTACTTGCTAGCCGAACCCTAATGTTCTTCCATGGATTTCTTTTTCTTTTAATTTTATGTTAAGAAAGGTGATAATGAAGGCACATTTTACTTTGTTTTATTTAATTAAACTTAATTCACTAATTACTTAATTAACCTTTGTTTAAACATTAATAAAACATATAATTCAAGGCCATTTATGTCCATCTCCACTATCAATGGTTTAATAAAAATATAAGGACTTCACATTTAATAAATCATTGCAATTAAACACTTTTAACTTATGGCATGCTACTTTTGCATTTTACGCGATTAAGTCCTTTTATCAAATTAAGCATTTAAACGCTAAAATTATTCCACGAAACTTTCACACACATATCAATTTACATGATATAAACACTAAAAATAATAATAAAATAATTTTCTAACCTCAGATTTGAGATTCTGAAACCACTGTTCTGATTTGGTTAAAACCGGGCTGTTACACTCCTATTTTGATGTTGGTTCCCCACATAATACACTAACTCGAGATTTGATAGACAATTCTCAAAATAATGATCTTCCCCACAGTACACACAAGGAACTACTTCATACAGACTTGGTGGCGGAGCTATAAATTATTAGTAGTATTAGCGGTAAACTGTTTTAACATAGAGGAAATAGACGATACTTGAGCTGATAACGAAGTGAGGGCGTCAACTTTATGAACTCCGACTACACGTCTTCCTAAAGCTGTTCGATTTGTTGGCCATTGATAGTTATTGCTAGTGATCCTCTCGATGATCTCATAAGCCTCATTATAAGACTTAGACAAAATTGCACCATCAGCAGAAGCATCTACCATCAATCTTGTATGTGCATTGAGACCATTATAGAATGTCTCCAACTAGATACAATGAGGAATCCCATGATGAGGACACTTACGAAGTAACTCTTTGAATCACTCTCAAGCCTCATACAAAGACTCGTCATCCAATTGTTGGAAGGTTGTAATCTCGTTCCTCAACTTAGCATTTTTGCTAGGCGGGAAATACTTAACCAAAAATCTCTCTGCTAATTCTTGCCATGTAGATATGGAACTTGGTGGCAATGAATTGAACCATGCTCGTTCTCAATCTCGCAACGAGTATGGAAACAACTTCAGCCTCAGTGCGTCTTCAGTCACACCGGCTATCTTGAATGAATCACTCACCTCCATAAATAATCAAAGGTAGAGACGTGGATCTTCTGTGGGCATAACACTAAATTGGCCCACCGTTTGGAGCATTTGCAACATCACTGGTTTCAATTCAAATTGGGTTGCCTCAATATCTGGCCTGCTAATTCCTGGATTTAACTCACTAAAAAGTGGCACAGCATATTGTCTAATGCATCGATCCTTATCATCAGCAATAAGGATAGGATTTCGTACATGATCGGCTTCATTACCTTGGTCTTGATTCTAATTTCCAAGGTCCATCTCGACTTGCCTTTAAGCTGCTCATTCATGTCTTCTTTGTCTGAAAGTTCGCTCAATTTCAGGGTCTACAAGGAGTAAATCAATAATTCGATCTATGCTCATAAACACCTGAAAAAAAATCACAAAATTAAAAAGAATAAGTTAGTAATGTTAGAAAGAAATCAAATTAAAAATAAATAATTTCACGAACGAAATTACTATGGCAACAGCTGACAATCCCAGGCAACGGGCGAAAAACTTGTAACGCATAGGTTTGTATAAGTGTACACAATCGTTATCAAGTAATAAGTATTGAGTTATCGTCTCCATAGGAATTATATTTACGCTAAGTCACTTAATTTGTAAAATTATATTAACAATTTGGTAAATAAAGACACAATTTAGTTGAGAAATGATGATTAAAATATATTAAACTAAATGTAATGATCCCTAATGCAAATTAACCTAAGTATGCAAACTATATGAATGAAATAGATTTTAGCAAAATTAAACACAATTTACAACAATTATAACATAAATAAACTAGGTCAATTACTTTAATTAAACTTAACGTATTATCGATATGCTTAATAATATTCGAAAAAAATTCCATGGAAACTCGATCTTTCATGAGTTTGAAAACCACGTTAGGTCCTTTCGGAATCCTTTACTTAATAAATATGCATTCTACTGATCCTTATTTACGAAGGGTTTCTTAGTATTCGTGTGAGGTAATAGGGACCTGTTAGGTTTGAAACAGTTTGATCACACAAATTTAAAAACTATATAGATAACAGAGCCTGGTTAGGGTTTTATGCAACTTGCAATTTAATCGGGTTAGGATCTAAATTGAGCATGCACATTTCAATTATGCGTCCACTAGATGTCGTCTGGTTAGGATCACTCAGCTAATTCAGGTGCATTTCAATCACATATGAACGAAATACAGACTTGATTTTAATTGAAAACATGATCGGTTGAGGCACAAACATTATAAGCATGAATCTAATAAATATTATTTAATCAAAGCAATCATCCTAGCTTAAATAAAATTAAGCTAACATTGTTGTAATCAAGAACAAAGAACACATAGCAAACATCTTTAAATTAAATTAAAGAAAAGAAAGATTAAACTCAATTCAGAGTGGTTGTCACCCAAGAGTTTGATTGACGAGGCTCCTTCGTTCCTTTGCTTTCCATCTTTGCTGATGGCTCTCCAAGGTGGCTGACCAAGGGTTCTTTAAGAGGCTCAAATGGTAAAATCTTTATGAAAAGATGATGATAGGCGTGGGGATAAAAGAAGAATGCTAAGAGAATGAATGAGGAATGCAGGATGAGGGATGAGGGATGAGTAGGAATGTGAGAATGAGGTCTTATTCATAGATGAGGAGACGGGAATAGTTTACTAAAAATAGGAGTTTTCATCTTTTGAAGCATCTTTCATGGGTGCCCGGCCATAAATGGAGGAAGTTGAACTGATTTTTTCTTGATTTTTGGTCAATTTGAGTGCTACAACAACTTAGGACTGAGACTCGGTCAAGTGCAAATCTTCAGGTAAATCTCTAATTTCTTCAACTTTTCAAGGACCTTGTGCAATTAAACCAAAAAGTGGTTTATGGACAGTCATGTGAAGCCGAATTTTGGGTTGACTTGGTCTCCAATTTGGACGGTTTTGTAATCCAGCAAAGATATCAGACCTGTCCAGAATAAATCAACAAGTTGGAGGACCAAAGAATAAAATTTATTCAATTTAATTAATTAATTTAAAAGCCAAATTATTAATGAAATATTTTAAAATGAATTATTAAATATAATTTTATATTTTATTATTTAATTTAATTATGCATAGCCCAGTTTATGTCTTAAGAAATATAATTTATTCAAATTAATATAAAATAAGCCATTTATTGCATGAAAACTATATAATAAAACATAAAATCACATTTTAATAATTTATATGTCCTAATTTCATATTTTCATAGATTTCATTAATTTATTAAACAATTACTTAGTTTTAACAACAATTTTAAGTAAAAAGGTGATAAATGACATAGGAAAAATCTTATATATTTTTCCATTTATAGCTGTAAATATCTTGAAAGGACTTGAATTTCTGTCTTAACTTGTTGACACACCAAAGACTTGGGTACGTACTTGGTTATCTCCCTTTTCATGCCTGGTCACCAATATAATGGTTTCAAATCATTATACATTTTATTTTCACTTGGATGCATCACATACAAACTACTTTAAGCCTCGTAGAGAATATCTCACTTTAACACCGAATCATCGGGTACACACAATCTATTGCGGAAGTATAAACTCCCATCGTCGCTTATACTGAATTAATTGGTTCGATCATTTTCATCCAGCTTCCATTTAGCTTCAAGCTTGCTATCACATTTTTTGCAATTCTCGAATCTTTTGAAGAAATATTGGTTTAGCTCTCAACTCAGCTAAAATGGAGTCGTCATGCTTGAATGTCAAATGTGCATTTGCTACTTTCAAAGCAAACAAAGATTTTTTACTTAGAGCGTCAGCCACAACATTGCCTTTTCCTAGATGATAATCTATGATTAAATCATAATATTTAACCAATTTGAGCCATCTACGTTGTCTTAAATTGAACTCTTTTTGCATCAACAAATATTTCATATTCTTATGATTGGTGAATACATGGCATTTTCTCCATATAGGTAGTGCCTCCAAATTTTCAAAGCAAAAACTACAGCTGCAAGTTCCAATTCATGAGTAGGATGATTTTTCTCATGCAGTTTAAGCTTTTTGGAAGCATATGCAATTACTTTTCTTTCTTACATCAATACACACCTTAATCTATTAAGAGATGCGCCACTAAACACAACAAAGTCCTTTCCCAACTCAAAATGAGTTAAAATTGGAGCTTCAGTCAACATGGTTTTTAACCTTTCGAAACTCTACTAACACTTTTCAGACCATTCAAACCTAACATTCTTCTATAGCAATATGGTTAGTGGAAGGGTTATCATCGAAAATCTTTCTACGAATAATTCGTCGCACCCTGCTAAACCCAAAAAGCTTCTCACTTTGGTGACATTCTTTGGGGGTTTCCAATCTATAATAACTGAAATTTTACTCGGATCAGTCCTAATACCTTCGATCAATATAAAATGCCCCAAGAATCCCACTTCTTGGAACCAAATTCACACTTTATAAACTTGTCATACAATTGATTTTCTCACAAAATCTATAACACAACCTTTAGATGTTGATCATGATATTTTTCAATTTTCGAATATATCAAAATGTCATCAATAAATACAACAACAAACTAGTCAAAGTACAGTTGAAAAATTATGTTTATCAGATCCATAAAGGTGGTAGGGACATTGGTAATTGCAAACAACATTACCAAGAACTCATAATGTCCGTAATGGGTTTAGAAAGCAGTCTTTATCACATATAATTTGTAACAGCCCGATTTAGACCCTAATCAGAACAGTGGTTTCGGGACCACGAATCCGAGTTAGAAAAATATTTCAAAATTATTTTCTATGTTTATTATGTGTGAATTTGTATATGTGAAATTTTTGTGCTTCAATTTTATTGTTTGAGTGCCCGATTAAATAAAATGATTAAATCGCGTAAAATGAAAATTTGGTGGTTAATTTTAAAAGGGCCGAATAGTGGTTGTTCTTTTAATGTGGAGGATGCAATTAGCCCATTGACTAAATGAATGAATGGCATTAGGCATATAATATATGGTTTTGTTATTATATTATAAAGGTTATATATGTAATTTGGTTAATAAACTTATATTAATTAAAACAAAAGTTGTCATATTCATTATTTTCTTTGTTCATCCACTGAAATTAGAAACAAAAGAAAAGAAATAAAGGATTTTAAGTTTCAGGTCTTTTGATTGGTGATTAAGGTATGGATTTTGTTTTTGATAATTTTTACGTTTTTTATATTGTTGCTAAGTTATCTACAAGACCCATGCTTGGATTTTTTATGAAAGCTTGTAGTTTTTGTTGTTTGATGGTAGAAAATAAAAGATATGTGATAGATTAGCATGTTTTGTATTGGAGTTTTTGATGATTTTGAGTAATTAGGACTAAATTACAAAAATAATAATTTTAGGGACTAAAATGTGAAATAAATTAAATGTATGGACTTGTATGAACACTAGGAGTATTCGGTCTGAGCATGGTGTGTGCAAATTTTGCATGTTTTGTGTTTTGTGCAATTTGGACTAAATTGTAAAAAGTGTAAAATGTCAGGGGTAAAATGGTAATTTTACCATTTATGTGTTTTTGGATGAATTTGATTGAATATTTGATTAAATATTTTAATTTATATTAATTTAGATCAAGAAAAGAGAAAATCGAATTTGGATCGGGGGAAAACTAAAGTTGTCGACTAGCAGTCTTGTTCCGTTTTACATCGTCCGAGGTAAGTTTACAAGAAAATAGACATACTTAATTTTAATTAAATGTGAATTATATATGCTGATTTGTTATATGTTCTGTATATGTATAATTTGTTTTTGATAATTGTTGGATTATGTTTTAAATTACGCTATGTTGTAAATGATATGATTTTAAGATTTGATATTTGATTTAAATTTTGAGCATTGATGTGATTAAAATTTCGAATTGTAAATTTTAATACATATTTGTATGAGTGGTAATATGATCGGTAATGCCTTATAACCTTAATCCGGTGACGAATACAGGTTAGGGTTGTTACATAATTATTTAACTCTAAGCTTATAATATCCCGATCGAAGGTCAATATTTGAGAACAACTTCGCTCATATGAGTTGATCGAACAAATCATCAATTCGAGGAAGCAGATATTTGTTCTTCATCGTTACCTTATTCAACTGCTGGTAATCGATACACAATATGATGGTTTCGTCCTTTTTCTTCACAAACAACACTAGGGCTCACCACGACAATATGCTAAGTCGAATAAATCCTCGATCTAGAAGTTTTTACAATTGGGTCTTCAGTTCTTTCAACTCACTTGGAGCCGTTCTATACAGTGTTATGAAAGTCGATGCAAATTCGAGTGCCACCTCAATAACGAATTTAACCTCCCTTTCAACCAATAGGTTTAGTATTCATCAAGGAATACATCTGTCCTATAAACATAACTCAACAAAAGTGGCCCAAAAGATGTAATTATCATTGCCTTAAAGTTTGACAACGGTAACTGCTTGTGAATTAGAAATTGAAAAGAAATAAGGTTTTATATGACGTGAAAGATCCATGTTGAAGGAAGAGAATGAAGGAGAGAAATCAAACAATGACGAGGAGGTACAAAGTCATCTTCAATTGGGTTGAATGGACAAGGCAGAGCTACTAGAACACTCATGACAAGGTATGATGATCAAAGGAGAGCAAACACATTCTCAAGTGTCGGGCGTAAGAGACAGGGTAAAAAATTACGATGGCATACAGGAGTATATGTGTGGCTTCTGACTGCAGCACTTGGTCAAAATGGTCGATTGAGAGTGGGATATTCAATGGATGGGGTAGTGAGAGTAATTAGGCTTCGATACCATGTGAATTTAAATAGAAAAGAAAGAAGAAAAGAAAATGAGAGGGAAGAAAAAGGTTGTTGTCAAAGGGGCTATTGTTGTT
The DNA here is from genome assembly GCF_007990345.1 of Gossypium hirsutum. Classification (NCBI taxonomy): domain Eukaryota; kingdom Viridiplantae; phylum Streptophyta; class Magnoliopsida; order Malvales; family Malvaceae; genus Gossypium; species Gossypium hirsutum. Next base: position 50,380,338 of record NC_053424.1, read on the forward strand.
GAAGAGAAAGCAGAAAAAAGAAAGAAGAGGAAAAGATGATAGAAAATTATGAAAAGAATTGCTTGAGTATCCCTCTTACTTGGAGCATATACAAAATAAGGAAAGAAATCTATACAGTCCTAATTGATAGCTTATTTACATAATTACAATCCCTAATATCATATAAAGAATCTCTACATTATGGCATATCATAACAGAAGTTTCTTGGCCTCCTGTCCAATATGCAATAGCCACTCCGAATCGTTAGAACATATTCTCTTCTTTTTTCCTCCAACCCAAGAAACTTGGCAAGCTTCGTCATTTTATTATAATCCTAATCTAGTGGGGTTTCATTCATTGCCTAATGGTGGATTTTGATTCAAGAAATGTTTGTTTTGTCAGATTCCCAACTTGGCTCTGATCTTATTACTTTTATTTGCTGGGAGATTTGGAAAGCTTACAATCTCACCATCTTCAAAGGGAAAACCAAATATCTAATCCAAATAGGGAATGAAGCATTCCAAAATTACTCCTTCTTTCCATCGGCAAATCCACCTTTAACTCTGGTCCAATCCTTTCAAGACTTGATTTGGATCTCCCCACCTGAAAGTTTACTAATGATTAACTATGATATGACTATCTCTTCTGCTTCATCCAAAGCCAAAAGAGCAACACTTGTACACAACCATCTAGGAAGTGTATTGCCAGAGTCAACATACTAATAACTTCGTCTTTGGTATTGGTTGCCAAATCCTATGCTTTGAGGCTTGACTCCAAGCTATTGCACGATCATTTATGGTAGTGGGTTATCTTGGAATTTGAGCCAAAACTTGGACCACCCGTAGGAATCCTTAGCAATCATGTGAACAGTCTTTCACATATTCTAATGGTTGTAATCTTTCTTTTCAGTTCACTCCTTGAAACTGTAATATGACTTGTGATTGGATTGCTAAACTTTCTTCAAGTGAAGCTTGTCCCACAAACTGAGTTCTCAACCATCCGACCAAACTACAATCTCTTTTGTGATGAATGGGAGCATGTTAATAAAAAAAAAGTGGCACCTTCTAAAATCCCAAATAATTGTCTTTTTGGTCCTATAAGTTTACTGATTCAACCACTAGGACCAAATTTCCAATATATAGAAATATAAATTGGATTTTCAAATTGGTATTGGATCAAATAAATTTGCATCAAACTAATTTGGGTTTAAGTCATTTAATTTTGAATTGTTTGGGGTTCGATTGATTTGAGCTTAAGATTCAAGAGTTTTGTATCGGTCATTACATACTCAAATAATCTCGTTAAAATTACTTTAGTTTGAATTGTTTTGAGTTATTTATTTGGATTATTTCACATTGGGGTTATTTTAGTTTGAATTGGTTTGAGTTTAGTTAAGTTTGGATTTCAATCAATTTGAATTAGGATGAACAAATTCAAATTTAAATTGATGTGAGATCAAACAAATATAAATAGCAGATTCAGTACTTAACAGATGAGCAATAACACTACTTTAATGTACTTTAGAACAAAAGAAAAGTTTATATTGCAATCGTTTTTAAGACGATAATATTGAATCTCCAAGAAACAATATAATATCATCTTCAGTCAAAGTAAAACCCTTACAGGGAATTATATTTGATCATAAAATAATGAGATTACAAAACATGAACAAAGTGTTACTACTACACAAACCTTGCTACTGTTTATTATATATGTCGGAAATATATAACATATAATGTGTGTTTGTGTGTGTGTGTACATATTATGACGGAGGTTCTGGTCCTGCTGGTTTCGCATTTAGAAGAGGCTGAAGAGCTTTGACAACAATTGTCATGTTTGGCCGAAAATCTGCCTCATACTGGACACAAAGTGCTGCAACGGCCGCTAGCTGATATAATACAATACCACCATATCCAATTAATATGATAGAAAAAGCCTCAAGATGTAAACTGAACATCTTATAAGCAAAAATCATCTAAAATTTTATAAATTCTTTTTATATATTTTTTATTATAATTTATTAATTTTATAAGATTTTAGAACATATATTTTGTTCAGTTTTGTAAAAGTTGATCTAGTATAAAATGATAAAATATCATGTAAAATTTAGGAAGATAAAAGTAGCAGAAGAGAGAAAGACAACCTTGGCGATTGCCTTGGGTGGGTAGTCATTGTTCAGCTTGGGATCCACACATTGTTTGACCTTGTCTTCACTCAATCTTGGAGTTGCCTGAAAATCATTGTAAATGAGTTGGCCACACATTTTTAATACAAAAATGTACAAACATATACATAGATATAAATAACATACCCAAGTTACTAGACTTTGTTGTCCTTTGGGCATTGTATGATCTACTGGTTTTCTTCCTGTCAAGAGCTCGAGAAGAACAACTCCAAAACTGTACACATCACTTTTCTGTGTTATTTGTCCTGTCATAGCATACCTAAAAGCAAAACAAAGTTTAATTATGTTACGCTAGCATGTCAAGATATCTGCCAAACACGAGTACTTAAAAGGTTCATAGGACATACTCAGGGGCATGGTAACCAAAGGTACCCAAGACTCTGGTGGAATGGAGTCGAGCTGCAGTGTCGGAAGATTGGTTGGTCAAGTTGAAATCGGCAATCTTGGCGACGAAATCATCGAAAAGAAGGACATTGCTTGATCTGACATCACGATGGATTATAGAGGGCTGAACTTTCTCATGCAAATATTCAAGTCCTTTTGCAGCACCGAAAGCTATTTTAACTCTTTCGTTCCATGTTAGAACTGGACCCGGTTCAGCCCCTTGTACACCTTTCCTTCCTAATCCATAAAACAAATAAAATGAAAAACAAAACAAAAGCAAAAGCTCAAAGATATGAATGATGAAACTGAGCGTGTACATATATACCATGTAACACATCATGTAAAGAACCCTTGGTTGCATGTTGATATACCAAGATTCTGTTATTATCCTCCAAACAATACCCCAACAACTCCACGAAATGCTCATGTTTAAGTCTTGAAACCACTGACAACTGACCAAAAAAAAAATCATGGTGACAATGGTGTTAGTTGTAGGTTGCAATGTTTTAAGAATAAAGGGGGGGGGGGAGTGAGACCTGAGAACCGAAGTCAGAATCGGGTTCAGGTGAAGAACTGGTGTCGAGTTTCTTGATAGCAGCAGGCTGACCATCACTTAATGTTCCATAGAAAACTCGGCCATAAGAACCTTCACCAATCAAAGACTTGGTTCCAAAGTTATCAGTCATATTGTTTAACTCATCTAAGGGAATGGCTGGTATTTCAATTGGTAGCACTTTTTGAGGATCCCCACTTTTTGCCGCTCCCCCACCCCTTGGCTCTCCTCTTCCTCTTCCACTCCCTTTTCGGAAATTAAGTAATGAATGAGGAAAAAAATTCATATTATTTTGCATTTTAATTTGAGATTAGTCATTTTTAACCATTATTGATGTTATTTCAAAATATAATCTTGAAGTATGGTTATCAAAATAGTTTTGAGGATATTAAAATCAAGAAAAAGAACAGAAGGTCAAGTTTAGTTTCGTCCCTGTATTATATTTAAATTGAAATTTTTATTCTCTTTATTTTTATTTACAATTATTCTCTTTACTTTAGTTTGGCATTTACTTATTCGAATTTTTAGTTTGGGATTTCAGAATTTTCTTTTAAAAATTAACCATCAATTAAAAGCATAAAATCTTTTAAGTGTATTAACGAATTTAATTAAAACAAAACATTAGTAAAAATAAATAAATTATGTCAAATTAAAGTAACTTAAGTATAATTTGAGAATGCCAAAAAAAAAAAGAAAGCTAAAAAAAATGTAAAGAAAAGAGCAAAATACCAGGACCACCAATTTGACTTCCTGCTCTAGGTGGGGTTTGATATTGATTCGTTGGTGGACCGTCGAGCTCCTCCTCCGCACCTCCGCAGCACGACATAGCTTAGGATGTTCACTTTCCAATATTTTTCATGCACAGAGAACTCTCTTCTCTTCAATTTCAATGCAAATTTCAGATTTTTTTCCCTGCATGGGGATTATAACATAATGAAATTCAAAGCATTTACTATCAAAAAAAAAAACATTAAAGCAATATATACATGCCTGAAAGACACCCAAAGAATGGGAAAAGAAAAAGAAAGAAGCTATGAAAGGCTATTGAGAGGGGGGAGGGGGAGGCTGATGACAGAGAAAAAAAAACAAAATCAGAAACAAAATCTTTATAGGTAAGAAAAACAAAACATAAAAAAAAAAACAGAGAAAGAATTGTTGCAAGGCTGGCTGTTCCAACTTTTCTTCTTCTTCTTCTTCTTCTTCTTCTTCTTCTTCTTCTTTTAGGTTAATTCCCCCCCATTGCTGTGTAATGGTCTGGATTGAAACAGGGACACATGTTTCTTTCATTAGTTTTGCATGAAACTCGGGTCTCTTTATAGTTCAACCGTTAATCTTAAAACTAACCTAATTCTACGTGGATTCACGTTTGCATGTCTCTAAATTGAATCCACCCCCATATTTCCTATTTTTCTTTATTTTCTATTAGTAGTCTGCTTTTTTATACATTGGGTCACAACTTTTCTAGCGTGTGGTATTTCAAAAATCATTTCTATTTCTACATTTGGGCTGTCGATGTTTCTTGTTAATATGATTATGTGAAAGTATATTTAATGACAAATTTTGAAAAATACTATGGGATGAACAATTAAACTTACAACTTTTTAGATAAAAAAGAAGCAGAAGATCAAGAAGATTTTTTTTAAATTAAATATTTGATCGAAACCTTATTAAACCATGCATTCTGGATGGGAATATGACATTATAATTATTAAGATTGGGAGATTTTGTTGCATTTTTAATGATTAACAGAAAGAGGGAATCATTTTCAAAAGTGGGAATCATGAACTTTATAATATTTTAATTATAAATCTTTAAGTTTGGTAACATTAAGGAAAAACATGTCTTCATGTTCTAAACATATATGTGTGTCGTGAAAACAAGCACGTCGTATCCACTCTTCCAAAATTAATTTACAAGTCAAGGACAAGGTAAGCTTTACTTTGCATGCAAATTTCTTATTTCATGGTGTCGACTTTCTTAAAAGATAACGTCAAATGTACATTTGATTTACGAATTTTGCTATTTCGAAAATCTCGGTTTTACTTTTTGGTATTGTATAATGTTTACAAATTTTTTAATTAGATATTTGAATTTTATCGAGTTGATTTTCATAAAGAATAACATTAATTACATTATATTTGAATTATGAATCCAAATATTTGTCAACAATTTCTATTTTCTATTAGAGCTTTTGTGTATCAACATCTTTAGGCTAAGCCTATGTATCTTATATTTATATATGTTAAGAAGAGGTCGTTAAACTCTCTTTTGAAAAAGTCTTTAAAGTGTTGTCCATCGAGAGCTGATGATTTCTTCAATAGTAAGATATTGTGTCCAGAGTGTCTATGCTCAGTGGTATATATCCAAGTTCTGTTTCCTAACTCTGTGAAGAGCCCTTAACGGATTCATAGAGTGGTAGTGCCTTGCCCACCAAAAAAACATGTGAGTATTTGACATTGGCAAGGGTTGAATCCATGCCCTTATTTGACTAGCTAGCTAGCCAAGTGGTATCGTTCTTAGCCACTAGTGCCATATAAGGGCATGGCTTCTAATTGTAATACCCCTATCCCGTAACTGTCATCGGAATAGGTAAGGAGCATTACCAGACAGACAGAACATTATAGAATTACAAATATCACATAGTACCAGACAGACAAAACATTATAGAATTACAAATATCACATAGTATTATCATATAAGCAAATCAACAATTCGTCCCTTATGAAGGTCTCTAAGACCTAAGACATACTTTTAGAAAAGGTCGGGACTAAACCGAACTCGTTCAGAATTTTTAGAACTTAGCAAAATTTCCCAATTCTGTTGAGGTCACACGCCCTTGTAAGTGTGCCTTACACGGGCACCAGACATGCCCATGTAATCCAACCGTGCCTAAAACAGAGCCTACATACTGACTTTCACCCACGGCCAACAGACACGCTCGTGTGTTATGGCTGTGTGATACTTAGCTAGCTACTGACTTGAGCCCACGGCCATATGACACACCCATGTGTCTTAACCGTGTGACCTTAAAAGGCTACTGCTTTGCATACACTGCCACAAGGCACGCTCGTGTTCCCTGACCGTGTGGCACAATGCAGGCTTGGTTTAAGCCAACTTTCCACCCCTTTTTGGGCCATTCCTACAATCAATATTACACATCATTCATGCTACAATTTCCAACCAATTCCATACTTAAAACATGTTTTATCAAACTAAATCTTCATCATTCAATAACATATACAAATCCATACCAAAACACATTAAACATCATATTACAACAACATGCCAATATGCTCATTTCATAGCTCATTTATAACACTCTCTAACTTATGCTTAAACTTATCATTTCTTCAACTTGGCACATTTCAAAATGACCATCACATATAAGGCTATATAACCATTACAAGCATACAAAATTTGGCATTACAAACCATTTACCAAAACTAAGCACAAACATACCATTTGCTAGCCAACTCTCATGGCATAACATATATACATATCAAAGCTTAAATACATAAACATCCTAGCCTATACACGCCATACTTAAAAATATTTACATTATCAAAAGTACCAAAATGAGTTCAATAGTATGGTGATAATCCTTGACAGTCCCCGAGCTGGTGGTAGCTTCGATATCTATAAAACAATTCAAACACAGACACAGAGTAAGCTTTCAAAAGCTTAGTAAGCTCGTACTAAAATCATCTGTGACAGCCCAAAATTGACCCTAGTCAGGAAGTGGTTTCGGGACCACAAAACCGAGTCATAAAAATAATTGATTTCCATATTCTATGCTTATTATGTGTGTACATGAGTATGTGGAAGTTTCATTCTCCAATTTTGCCAATTGCATGAGAAATTATTAAATAGGGATTGATATGAGACATGGTGAAAATATGATAGGCTAATTTAAAATGGTCTATTAATGCATGTTGTGAAAATGATGGGTTTGCATGTCAAATTACCCAAAATTTGAGCTAGTGGTTGGCCATGCTATGGGTGGAAACATGTTGGGAACATGTTGGCCTAGTGAGGTATGTAGGAAAAAAATAAAATAAGGGGCATGGGCATAAAATAATGAAAAGGAGTATGATGAATACAAAAAAAAAATGTGTGTAGTTGTTTCCCCCCCCCCATTGCCGTGAGCTAAAGAAAAGAAAGGAGAAAATTTTTGTTCATCCTTTCTCATCTTCATTTAGCCGAAACTAGAAAGAAAAAAACAAAGAAAAAAAAATGCTCATCCTTTGGTTCATCCTTGGCCAAAAATTTTAAGGAGGAAGGAAGAAGAAAGGTTGAAGAGGTTCGGCCATGCATGTAGCTAGGCTAAGGTATGTTTGATGATGTTCCATGAGATGCATGCATGTTTTAGTTGTTAGCTTGAGTTCTACCTAGCCCATGGTCTAAATCTTGCTATGTGATGGAAATGACACTCGGCCATGGATGCATCATTCTTGGTTGATGTTTGATGTTGTGGTGATGAGGCATGAGGATGAGTTAAGATTCGGCCTAGGTGGAGTTTGTGTTAATGCCATTGCATGCTAAATATGAAGCCTGTTAATGATGCATGTGATGGTGGCTTGATGATTCTTGAACCTCCTTTTTAGCATTTTTGAGTGAGCACATATGTGCATTGGTTGCTAAATGGAGAAGAATCGGCTAGCAAGTTGTGTGCTAAGGCCGAATATAACTTTTGCATGTTAATGAGCAATGCATGTGTTAAATTGATGGAAAGGGAGAGGATGCTTTACTAGTGTGTATATGTGTGTATTAGCCAAGTTTTGAACTTGAAACAAAAGGGTGTTTAGTCAATACAAGTGACCATACTTGTAGAGTGTATTAAGTGTTGAAATCGGCCCCAAAATAGACATGCATATTCGGCCAAGGGGGAAAAATTAGCTAAAATGTTGAGTTTGATTCATGATTCCGTACATATGTGACTTTAATGTCTAATGTATAAATATGGGCTAAGTGCCTTGTGTTCCTCTTTTCGATGCTCAAATGATTAAATCAATTTATTTGTTTAATTAAGCTCAAGAGCAAAGGGGAACTAAATCCGATAAAGGGAAGGAAAAAGTGGTCGAATAGCTATCGGAATCGTTCGACAACACCCGAGGTAAGTTCTTGAGTAAAAGAGCTTAAATTATGATGTGATTAGATCATGTTTTAAGCAAATTAAAATCATGCTCTTTGTGTGGCTATTGAGCCGAATTTGCAAGAATGATAAATGTCTTGTGTTTGAGTTTTGCTAACGAAAATGAAATACGAATGGGCCATGATTTATTGTTAAATGTGCATGGTTATTTGAATGATGTCCGGGCTAAGTCCCGAAGGCTTGTGCTAAGTGACAATATCCGGACTAAGATCCGAAGGCATTTGTGCGAGATACTAATTCCGGGCTAAGCCCGAAGGCATTTGTACGAGATACTAATTCCGGGCTAAGCCCGAAGGCATTTGTGCGAGATACTAATTCCGGGCTAAGCCCGAAGGCATTTGTGCTAGTTACTAAATCCGGGTTAAGTCCCGAAGGCATTTGTGCGAATTACTATAACCGGGCTATGTCCCGAAGGCATTTGAACGAGGAGCTATATCCGGTTAAATTCCGAAGGTACGTGATTTGGGAATGAATGAACTTGCTGTAAAATTCCAGTTAATACTCTCGAAACATCCCAACATTGAGGTATGTTTCGTATGTGCTTGAATTTAGTTGAGCCCTTACAAATAAGTATTCGCTCAGTTGATAAACGAGCTACCGGCCTTTGGCTGAGTTGATCTTTTGTGTATGTACATAAGGGTTGATAATGTGAAGCAAGTACGATATCGTAAATTTGTGCATATGAAATTATCCGTTTAGCTATATGAATACTATACTTTTGTTGTGCTGGAATTTCTTGCTCAAAACTTACTAAGCATAAATTGCTTACTCCGTTTCATTGCTCCTCTGTTTTATAGATTTGGTTCTCCAGCTATCGGACTCGGGATCTTGAGGTCAAAGTCGCCCACACTATCAAAGCCCCCTTTTGGTACAATTTTGGTTGAACTTCGAAATGACATGTATAGGACTACCCGTTTGTTGTGGGTCGTGGACCCTTTGGACTTGTATAAATTTTGGATAGCCATGCGAAAATGGCTTATATGTGTTTGAGTATAATGTTATAAACATTTGGTGTGGATATGCTTGACAAGGATTGGCCACGGGGATGGTTAATCACTTTCATAAATTGTGCTATTTATGCAAAAAGGGCTAGTTGAATCATGGAAACCATGAAATAGGTAAAGTCTACCTTAAAGGCAGATGCTGACAGAAGCAGTGATGTAGATTTGGAAAATCACTAAAAATAGTAGGAAGGGAATTAAATAGTGAATAAATTATGTAAACAAACCTTGATGAATCTACTTTCATAGGAAAGTAACGAAACAATCATACGGACAGTATGTTAAGAGATATTCAGGTTCTCGTGAGACAGGGCCAGAACGGTTTCTGGATTCCCTGTTCCGACTTTGGAAATTCATTATAAATTAACCAGAGATAATTAGGAGTCATACCATATATGTATAGATTCCTCTCTGAGTCTAGTTTCTGTAGAAATAAACGGCATCAGTATTGGAGCCCTGTACAAGGAGATATTCAAGTCGTAATGTGCAAAGGTCAGTGTAGTCGATCCCTGTAACATGGGAGACTTTGACTAATAAACTGTACTAATTGGCCTGACCAAAAATTCTAGAAAAAATATGTAGATGGGCATATGAGTCTAGTTTCAGGGAAAAATCACGAAACTGATTTTCGAATTGTGAAACTCAAGATATGATTTTTAAAGCGACTAGTACGCAGATTGGCAGTGTCTGGGAAATTTTTTTATAAGGGTTTACAGTCTGTTAACACCTCGTGTTCGACTCCGGTGTCGGTCTCGGGTTCGGGGTGTTACATCATCAACATTTAAGTAATTATAATTTCTCAATTCATCTATCAAATCTATACCAACTCAATCCATGAGTTCTTACCAATTTAATGATCTTTATAAACATAATGTCATCTACCACATATGTACCATACTTACCTGAGCATTTTCATATTCATTCATTTTTAATCTCACCTCTTGTTTGAATACTTTAACACTTTCCAAAGATCGCCACTGCTTTAAATATTCGCACACTTAGCGCTTAAAGGTTAGCTGACGCTAGAAGGATTCTCTCACACTTAGTGTTATTTCAATTAACCGAAACTAAGTCGGTATCTCACACTTAGTGGGTTATATAGCCGAAGCTATTCCAAATCACACACTTAGTGCCATTTGTAGCCGAAGCTATATTAAACTGCACACTTAGTTCCAAGCATAGTCGAATATCATTATGCTCAAATCGTAATCAAATATCTATACAATCTATGTATTACCATCTCATTAAAACATAGCTTTAACATCATTTATAACATACGAACTTACCTCGTACTCGAGATTTGTGGACGCAGACTGTTTATTCTACAATCTTCGATTTCCCTCGGTGTAAGTCTAAATTCCTCTTTTCTTGATCTAAATGTATTCAAAATTAACCCCTTTTATTCACCAAATCATTCAAAATAATCCATATGTATACAATTAGGGTATTTTGCAAACTAGCCCTCACATTTTCACATTTCGACACTTTTGTCCCTATTTCTCAAATTCACAAAATACACATAATTTGCATATACACAAGCTTAGCCGAATCTCCTAGATCTCATACAAGTCCATACATTTCATTTATTTCACATTTTAGTCCCTCAAAATAACATCTTTGCAATTTAACCCAAATTGCTCAATTTCATCAAAAATTCAAAGACAGAACATCTAAACCCAACATCAAACTCTCATAATTCATCAACTAACATCACAAAGCCCATAGTTTTATCAATGGCACATTTTAAAATCATCATAAAAATCAGAATTTGAGGCATGGGTTTGATAGTATAAGAAACAAGAATTACAAAAATGTAGAAATTATTGAAAACCAATCAAATTACATACCTCAATCAAGGAAAACCAAGGCCGAACCCTAGTGTTCTTTTTTTCTTTTCTTTTGTCTTCAATATTCAGCTTGCATGGAGAAATAAGGAACAATTTCATGCTTTGTTTTATTATTAATTAACATGAAATCTAAATGACCATTTTGCCCTTTCATTCAACCATTAGAAATTCACCTAACACATGCCCTTTTATGACCATTCAAACTTCCAATGGTTAAATAACCACATAAGGACCTTTCAAATATAAAGCCAAGTCAAATAGGCACTTTTAAAAACTAGCACACAAGTTTTATCTTTTTCGCGATTAAGTCCTTTTTACAAATTAAACACACAAACAGTTAAATTTCCACACGAGACTTTCACACATGTCAATTCACTTATAATAGGCACAAAAAATAATATTAAAATATTTTTTTGACTCGAATATGTGGTCCCAAAACCACTATTCCGACTAGGGTCAAAACTGGACTATTACACTAACCCTACTAGGGCTAAATGCTCATGTTTCCTTAGTTGGAGAGGCGTTCCCATTTCGTGAACTCGTCGAGGGCTCACCATAGAGTCGAGAGACAAAATTTGGGTATAAAATCGAGCATAAACATCTTAGGCACAATAGCTCCACCATTGACAGGCCCGCCGGCTCTCAGTGGACACTACTTCGAAGACATCTCCAAGAGAGAGTCCAACCTCCCCTCAACTATAACTATAATTATGTTTATTTGAATTTGAAATAAATTACACTTAAACTTTTAATTCAACCTTTTTACCAATTTATCATTTGATTTTAAGATAAAATTTCTATAAATATATGTTTACATAGGGTTTTTTTTATGCACTCACATCATGTATGTGCCATAATCTAATCATTATAATATGCTTGACTAAGTGAGCGTCACCTGTCAATCGAGTCTGAATTCAATTGTGAAATTACCAAAAGCTAGCCCATTTATTTTACAATGCAACAAATAGTATTTTGAGGATATTTATTTCTTTTTATATTTTTATAAATCTAGAAAATATATATATACATATTGTATGGGATGTAACGACCTAGTTTCCAGTGGTTTTAAAAATTGTGTTTTTGATATCTCAATTCCGTAAACCGAGTCTATAAATATTAAATAAAGATATTTACGGGGTTATTATAGAAATGAATTAAATTTTGGATAGTCAATTTAGTCGAAATTGTGGTTAATTAGGACCTAGGGACTAAATTGTAAAGTTTAATCGCTATAGATTGTTAATTAGTAAATGGTTTGGAGACTTAAATTGCAATTAACCAAAGGTCCAAAATACCAATTAGACCATACTCAAATTAGACTTAGTGGACAGTATGATGATATTAGATTAAAATAAGTAAAATTTAAGTTAATCATAATTAAAACATAATTAACTAAAATTAATCAAACTTTAAACCAAGTATAAAAGTGTGATTTCGATGGAAAGAAATGGAAAAAATCACCTTTCTTCTTCACCTAAACCGACCAACATTGTTGTACTAAAGAAACCTCCCAAGTTTAAAACATTCAGTCATAAATTGGTAAGTTCATTTAGGTCATTTTCTTGTAATTTTTGCAGATTTGAGGTTATGGGAGTTTGATTTAGCTAGCCCATGTACCAATTTGAGAAAACTGTTAAAGTTTTAGACAGTTATCATTGTTCAGAATTGGATGAAATTGGCGTGAAATTGCTAGAAGTTAAGCTTAGATTAAAAAAGGACTAAATTGTAAAGCTTAATAGTTAGTTTTGTACATCAGGGACCAAATTGAAAAATGTAAAACTATCATAAAATTTTATTACGAGGTCTCTAATGAGTAATTGTGAAAACTGTGAAATCAAACTTCAATCTGAAGCTTTAGATTGAAAGTTAAGTTTGTCCCAAGTTTAGGGACTAAATTGAATGAATTGTAAAATATGCTTGATATTGTGATTGGTTCTTATTTGAATAAGATTTGATAATAGTATATGTCTTATGGATTTATTTAGCTAACATTGACATGGAACTATCGAGATAGAAATGAAAATCAAAAGTCGTCGACGAATAGCTTGAAAATTCGGTTTGTATTTCTATGATTCGAGAACCATTTTATTTTCTACATGTTCATGCCATTTTGCATAATATGACATCGAGGCTAGTTATCACAGGTTATTTGAGCTGAATTGATATGATTGTGATTGAATACCGAGTCAGGGACTAAATTAAATAGAAGAAAAATGTTGCATTACTTACTTGATATGTGATGATTGGCATGAAATCATGTTCAAACATGTTATAATGTTATGAAATTGTGAACGCTGATGAATGGAGAATATTGAAATGTAAATTGAATTATATATAATGAATGAAAAATTAATTACCCTATTAGCTGTTCAGACCGAGTCAGATATAGTTAGCATGTCATAGGGTCAAATTATTAATTGGAAGCCATCATTGTTGGACAACCTGGGGTGATAGATTAATCAGATTGCGAAAGTCATCATTGTCGAGCAATTCAGGGTGGTAATGTAACACCCCTAACCCGTATCCGTCGCCATAATAGGGCTATGAGGTATTACTGATCAATCACAATACAAAAGCATACATTTAACATACATTACGTATTTCTATATAAACATCAATCATACATAATCACATCACCCCTTAAAAGGGCTTACGAGGCCTTAAAACATGCTTAGAAGTGGTTCAGGACTAAACTGAAAACATTTGAAAACTTTAAGAAACTTATAAAATTTTTAACATGTAAAGGGTCACATGCCTGTGTGAACAGACTGTGTGCCTTACACGGTCACTAGACACACCCGTGTCACAGGCCGTGTGAAAACAGGGCATACATACTGACTTGCACCACACGGCCAAGGACATGCCCGTGTGTTAGGCCGTGTGAAATCTAAGGGGGTTACTGACTTGGGTCACACGGCCGACCATACGCCCATGTGCCAGCCCGTGTGCCACACACGGCTAGTAGACACGCCCGTGTGTCTAGGTCGTATCAAAACTGTAAGGTATATTGACTTTAATTCGAAGGGTATCCCAGGGGACACACGACCATGTAACATGACCGTGTGTCACACACAGTTGAGACACACGCCCGTGTCTCTACCCGTGTGGACAAAAATAGGCCATTTGCAAAGTCAATTTGCCACCATTTTCCCATGCTCACCTAGCCATCAAAATGTTATCATTTCAACACTTATATAAGCAGCCAAAACATACCAATTTCCATACATTTCATGCCAATACATAAACAATCATTTCACTACTCAAATTCACAACCAAAATCATACCAATTTATACCATTCCTTAAGCATTAATGCATCCATCAAAATAACTAACTCAAATCTCAAAATAACACTAATTCAATACCTTAATCTCATACCATACTATGCCAAACTCACAAGGCATACCATTCACACCACATAGCACATTTATACATATTATATAAGCAAAAATCATATCTCACAACTTTATCAAAAACAAGCCAAATTAAGCCAAATCACATGGCTTATTCCATAACACAAAATATACTATAGTATTACTAGCCTTTACATGCCATATACAATAAATACAAGGTTTCCAAAGTACCAACAAAATGATCGATAGTGTGACGATGTTTCCCGATGATCCCCAAGTCTGAGCTAGCTTCGATTATCTATAAAACAAAGACAAATATCACATAGTAAGCTTCATAGCTTAGTAAATTCGTACCAAACATACTCAATAGTTTAAATATACAAATCATCAATTAATAAACACTTAGTAGTTCTTCTATCTTCATTCAATTCTAATTCATGACCCATTATCATGTATATAAAATTCATCAAGCTTCATACACATAGTATTAACTACCACATAGGTATCATACGTTCCTGTACTTTCCCGTATTTATTTATTTCTTTCTCACCTCTTTGTTCAATAGTTAAATTGTTTGAAAATCTTTCAATGCTTAAAGAACTCGCACACTTAGTGCATAATTGATTAGCCAAAGCTATAACGATGTCACACACTTAGTGCCATCACATTAAACCAAAGCTATCTTGGTATTGCACACTTAGTACCACATAAAGCCGAAGCTATTTCAATTTGCACACTAAGTGATGCATATAGCTGAAGCTATCTCAAAATACACACTAAGTGCCAAACATAGTAGATTTGTCGTTGTACACAGTCGTAGTTGCATATATACAATTTATGCATTATCAAAGCATGAAAAACATAATTGTAACAAAGTTTCTCACGTACTAACTTACCTCGTACTCGGAATTAACGAATTGGATCAATTACTCGATAATCTTTGATTTTTCCTGATCTAAGGGTGAGTTTGGATGGGCGGTGCGTTTACCTGCGGTTAGTGTAAAAATAGCGGTGGCGGTGAGATTAGATACTGTAGCGATACTGTAGCGTGAGACAAAAAGTAAGCTAAACGTACCGCACCGCACCTAATCGCCCATCCAAACCCACCCTAAATCTGAATTCTTTCTTTCTTGATCTATATGTATTCAAAATTAACCCATTTAATCACCAATTCATTCAATTTAATCCACAAACACATCATTTTAGCCAATTTACACTTTGGCCCTAAACTTTCACATTTTAACAATTTAGTCCCTATTTCATAAAAACACAAATTACTAAAAATTCAATAAGACCCATGCTTAGCCAAATTCTCTATAGGTCCCTAACAGCCCATGTTTTTCATTTAATTCACAAATTAACTCCTCAATTTACACTTTTCTCAATTTAATCCCTAATATGCATTTTTACTCAAAATCACTTTACAAAACATGTATATCAAGCACCAAGCTCTCATAATTCATCATCAAACATCCAAGAACACATTAATTTATCAATGAAAACTTTCAAAATCATTAACACTATCAAAAATTAGGGCATGAGCTAGCTAGTACTCAAAGCAACGATCACAAAAACATAGAAATCATCAAAAACTGAGCTAGAATCATACCTTAATCAAGCCAAATACTTGTTGAACGCTAAAAGCTCTCCCAACCCTTATTTCTTTCCTTAGTTTCGGTCAAAAACATTAATAAAGATGAACATTTGATTTTGTTTTACTTTAATTATCATTTAATTAACAAATTACCAATTTAACCTTAAAATTAATTCAATATTTTAATAATGCCAAACTAATTATCATCCACTAACTCAAAATAGGTTTATTTACCTCATAAGGGCTTTAACTTTAAAGTTTTATAGCTATTAGACACCTTTAACTAATAGAACAACACTTTTGCACTTTACGTGATTTAGTCCTTTTTTTCTCTAATTGAGCTATTAAATGATAAAGTTAGCTCACGAAATTTTCACACATACATATTCACATGCTATAGACACCAAGAATAATATTAAAAAAATTTTACGACCTTAGATTTGTGGTCCCAAAACCATTGTTTCGATTTAGCTAAAACCGGGCTGTTTCAGGTAATATGTAATTGTATAGTGTCATTATTTTTTAGCAACCTAGGGTGACAGATCCGCGTATCCGTTCCGAGTCCATGTATGGGTAATAGGTTTATAAACATGTGAATTGATTAAATGATATGTTAAATGATAAATGAAATTGAAATTGAAATTTGATATGTGACAATATGCGAAACAAATTAAAAACAAGCCTTGGGGATCAAAAAAGTATGAAAAAGTCAATAGGCTCAATGTAACAACCCATTTTCAATGGTGTCAAAAATAGTGGTTCGGGACCATGATTATGATAAGTTACTTAGTATTTTAATGTTTATTTAATGTTTATAGGGTTATATTAGGGTCGTATTAAATTTTCATTAAGAAATTTTGAGATTTAGATAGTTAATTAGGTAAAAAGGACTAAAACATAAAAGATGCAAAAGTTGGTTTCTATTAGTTAATTGGATTAAATGGCTTTGGAAATGTAAATTAATGGACTTATTTGGTAATTGTGTCTTACATAATGTTAGTGGACAATAATGGACAAGATTATGGTGAAATTTAAGTTAATTAGTAAGGGTAAATTGGTAATTAATCAAATAAATACAAACAAATAACTAAAATGCTAATTAGTAAGGGTAAATTGGTAATTAATCAAATAAATACAAACAAATAACTAAAATGCTATCATCTTCTTTCTTTTACTTTGTTTCAACTGAAACCTCCATGAAAGGAGAACTTTGAAATTTAGCTAAGGTTTAATCAATTGCATGGTAAGATTTTGTGACTCGTTTTTAGTGATTTTTTGTATTCTTGAGTTCATTTTAGCTTAGTCTAGTTAGCCTAGGGGTTAATTTGAAAATTTTTTAAAGGTTGAGGGACTTTCCATGAATGATTTTTTAGTTTTCATGGATTTAATTGATAGATAATTAAATTTAGTTGTTAAATGGACATTTTTGTTAAGTGATTTTGGTAAATTTAGGGTTTAGGAATTACTTTATTAAAATAGTAAATCCTATGTATATTGTGTGAAATGAGGAAAAATGTGGGTTGAGATAAGCCTAGGGAAAATTTATCTAACATGGATTTCAATTAAAAAAGGTTGAATTGCAAGTTTCGGGTTTAATGAGTAAATTTACAGAGTGTAAAACATTAGGGGTAATTTTGTAATTTCACATTAAAGTGAGTTATGAATTAGAATTAATGGTTTTCGACTATTTGGAATACTTAATTGAGCTAAATTACTATTTAGATCAAGAAAAAAATCAACCAGACTTGAATGGGGGGAAAGCGAAAGTCTCGAATTAGTTTTCGACTTAGCTATAACAACCATGGTGTTTCAGGTAAGTTTGTATGAGTTAAAAACTTATTTACTATTGTTGGATTAATTATTAGATAATGTTATGTTAGATACAAACTTAATTCACTAATATCATGATGTTTTGTGTATTTGATGATTTAATACTCCCGTTTGAACTTTGGGTGTAACACCCAAAACCAGGCCTAGACGTTATGGCTGAATCTGGTAATGATAAAACGTTATTTAATTAATTTACTTGCCAAATCATAATTTACAGTGAAAGTCTTAAAATCATTATACTTTGGAAATCCAACTCATATTTTAAAAAAATATTTGTTTTTGTAAAACCAAGATTTCAGCCAGACATCGCAATAAAAGAATAAAAATGCATCCAAAACCAAATTAAAAACCAACAGTCTGGAGAGTCCAATAAATACAAAACTCCTAGAAAGAGTCATTAATTTAATTAAAACCAACATTTAAGGTTAGTTTACGATCTCGTGGTCACCGTGAGACTTAGTCGTACGATCTGCCTAAGTCTGTATATTACCTGAATAGAACAAATAAACAAATGTGAGTTTTTGAAAAACTCAGTGTGTAACCAAACAGAAATAGACATGCATTACAAACAGATATCACATACACTGTCAAATTCAGATTCAGACTCAGACTAAAGTCCTTTATAGATACAGATATAGATACAGATACAAATAACAGATAAACAAAACAGATATAGTAAGTCCTACCCCCATCCTCTACACACCATCTCCGGCCATCCCATCACACCATGTGTGGTTAAAAATACCCACCCATCCCTACACACCATATAATGTTGATGCGACACATTACAGATGATATGCAGTTAAGATACCAGAATATAGGTGAAATGTCGCCATACAAATTACTTCCTCCACATATACAAACCCCACCTCCAATACAGATGCAAAATACAAAAATAGTATACAGATGCAGAAATATCATGCTTGAGATGTTTGCATTTAGATATCAAATATATATATATGTACCAGAATAATCAGACATGCATATCAATGTCCTACTCAGAGCAAACTATTAGAATATTGGATCACATAAGCTAGAGTTTGGTTAGCCCTTACCGGCCCTACATTAGGCCCACATTCGATTGAATAACTCGTGCGACCCTAGGGAAAATTTTAGAATTATGGGCCCACATGCCCGTGTCTTACTCATGACCATGCCTTCGTCAACCACACGGCCAACATTTGGCCACCCATACGCTAGCGTGGCGTTGAGAGAATAGTCTTTAGGCTTTTGCTGAAGTTCAATTTTCTGTGTTTTGGGTACACACCTGGTTCGTTTTTCACAGTGAAGTAATCCCAAGACTCTTGAAACCTAAGAACAACACAAAAAACCCAATCAATTCCAATTATCGAAACCAATCTATCAAAATCCCGAATGACATACTTGAGAAACTACTTTGAACGAAGGTTCGATCACTTATGAAAATGGATACAATAGCTCGAGCTACATGCTGGAAAACACGTTTTGATCCCCTTGAGCAACACCTATACAAGAAATCACCACATTACCAAACCCAAAATCAGTTCTCATTAGCCCAAAACTTCAAGAAGACTTACCTACTACAGACTGAATAGAATCTACAGCACCCAAACACAGTGATTTGAAAGACAGAAAAGCGAACAGAAATCAAAGAAGGAAAAAATCAAAAAGAAAAGTTTGGAAGAAGAAAATTTAGAGAAGAACGTAAAAAATAGACAGGAATTTATGCAGGAGAGAGAAAAACAAAATAAAAATAAAATTTAATATTTTGACGATATCCCACTATATCACAAACCCTAGTATCCCACTAAACCTTAACCACTTTAGAATTCTAACTCCGCCTAAACACTCTCAGACAACCAAAGTAAAAATAACATCCACACTTGCACAGGGATTCAAACACAAGACCTCCAACACACCAACTCCCTTACCACTCGAACCAGCAAGCTCATTCTGATATAAACTAACAAACATTTTTAAATATGCCCACTAAATAAGGGTAAGGCTTGGATCTAAAATATCAAAACTTTGCTAAAAGAAAGATTTGAACGTAAAACCTCAAACACACACCCAGAACATTTAACCACTGAAGTAGATGCACATTTGTGTTAGATACTTTCAGAAATAGAAATAAATTATTCAAGACGTTACAACTCTACCCTCTAAAAGAAATTTCGACCTCAAAATTTACCTGATCAGAACAGATGAGGATACTACTAACGCATCGAGTCATTAGGTTCCCATGTGGCTTCCTCAGTTCCATGATTCCGTCATAGAACCTTTACCAATGGAATGGACTTCCTCTTCAGAACCTTAATATCACGATCCAAAATCTGAACCGGCTCCTCCTTAAAAATTAAATCCGGTCTAATCTCGATCTCCTCAACAGAAACAACGTGAGATAGATCAGACTGATACCGCCTCAACATTGAGCCATGAAACACATCATGAATACGGTCCAACTCTGGAGGTAGCTCTAACTAATAAGCGACCGGTCCCACATGATTCAGAATTTGATATGGCCAAATGAACCTAGGGCTTAACTTGACCTTATGACCGAACCTCAGAACTTTCTAACATGGAGAAACCTTAAGAAAGACGAAGTCACCCACGGAATACTCAATATCTCTCCTTTTCAGATCTGTATATGACTTCTGTCTATTAGAAGCCGCCTCTAGATGATCCCGAATCAGTCTAACCTTATCCTTAGTCTCCGAAACTAACTCAGGACCCAAAAACCGATGCTTACCCAACTCAATCCAACATAGCGGAGTACGACACTTACGACCATACAAAGCCTTGTAAGGTGCCATCTGAATGCTAGACTAGAAACTGTTATTGGAGGTGAACTTAGCTAGTGGCAGATAATCCTCCCAACTACCTCGAAAATCTATTACACAACTCCAAAGCATATCCTCCAGTATCTGAATCACCCTCTCAGACTGACCATCGGTCTGAGGATGAAACGCCGTACTGAAGTCTAATCTCGAATCTAGAAACTCGTGCAATTTCGTCTAGAACCAAGAAGTGAAGTAAGGATCTCTATCAGAAAATATCGAAACAGAAACCCCATGCAGTCTTACAATCTCGGAGATATAAAGCATCGCTAACTTTTACGGAGAGTAGTTCATCCGAATCGGAATAAAATGAGCAGACTTGGTCAATCGATCCACGATGACCCAAACAAAATCCTTCTTAGTGGGTGTCAAGGGCAACCCACTAACAAAGTCCATCGTCACTTGTTCCCACTTCCATAGAGGAATCTTAACGGGTTGTAACAAACCTAAAGGCAATTGATGTTCAGCCTTAACCTGATGACACGTCAGAAAACAAGCAACAAAATCCGTAACCTCACGCTTCAAACCCGGCCACCAGTACAACTCACAAAGATCGTGATACATCTTATTACCATTGGGATGTATAACATAGGAGCTACTATGCACCTCTCTTAAAATCAACTGCCTCAGATCAGAATCTTTTGGCACACAAATTCGACCTCAGAAACACAGAACTTCATCTTTATTCAGCCCAAAATCTAAAGTACTGTCACTCTCAATCTGATGAAACCGTAAACTCGAAGACTCATCCCCTAACTACTTATCTCGAATTTGATCAATCCAAGTCGGCTTAACTTACAACTTGGCTAACAGACACTCATCAGCAAATAGACTAAGACGAGCGAACATCATCCTCAAATCAGTTACAACTCTACGGCTACGAGCATCGACCACCACGTTAGCCTTACCAGGATGATACTCTATCATCCAGTCATAATCTTTGAGCAGCTTAATCCATTGACGCTATCTAAGATTCAGCTCCTTCTAGGTAAGGAGGTGCTTGAGGCTCTTGTGATCTGTGTATCTACACCTCTCACCATACAAATAATGCCTCCAAATCTTCAACGCAAAAACCACAGCAGCCAACTCAAGGTCATGCATCGGGTAATTCCCCTTATGTGTCTTAAGCTGACGAGACACGTAAGCCACAACCTTACCATCTTGCATCAATACACATCCCAAACCAATGTGTAACGGATCATTGTAAAC
This sequence comes from Gossypium hirsutum, assembly GCF_007990345.1. NCBI lineage: Eukaryota > Viridiplantae > Streptophyta > Magnoliopsida > Malvales > Malvaceae > Gossypium > Gossypium hirsutum. The sequence continues at coordinate 50,402,239 of NC_053424.1, forward strand.
CAAAAACTCTTTACTAGATTCATGCTATATCAGAATAGGAGCCTAGTTTAGAACAAACTTGAGCTTCTCGAAGCTCGATTGTTACGCATCAGTCCAGAAAAAAGAAACACCCTTGCACAGAAGCTTAGTTAAAGGAGCTGAAATTAAAGAGAACCCCTCGACAAACCACCGATAATAACCTAGAAGACCCAGAAAAATACAGATCTCAGATACGTTCTTGGGCTGTTTCCAATCAAACACAGCTTCAACCTTTCTAAGATCAACTCGAATCTCTTTAGCAGAAACTACCCCCAGAAAAGTCACCTCTCGCAACCAGAACTCACACTTGCTCAGGTTAGTGTAGAGTTATTTCTCTCAGAGTATCTAGAGCACTACTCTAAGATGCTCATCATGCTCATCCTCAGTTTTAGAGTAAACCAGAATATCATCAATAAAGACCATGATAAACTCATCTAGATATGGTTGAAAGACTCGATCCTTTAGAACTATGAATGCAGTTGGAGCATTCGTCAGACCAAAAGTCATAACTAGAAACTCTAATGTCCATAACGAGTCCTAAATGTAGTATTATGAACATCCACTTCCTTAAGTCTCAACTACTGATTCCCAAAATGAAGATCAATAACACTGAAGCCCTTCGGAACTGATCAAACAAATCATCGATCCTTGAAAGTGGATATTTATTCTTCACAGTCAGTTTATTCAACTGTCGATAATCGATGCACATCCTCATGGTGCCATCCTTTTTCTTCACAAATAGAAACACTAGGGCAGATGAAACCACGAACCAGAAGTTCTTGAAGTTGAGCCTTAATCTCTGCAAGCTCCTTCGGTGCCATATGGTATGGAGCGATGACACCAGACCTGTACCCGAAAAAACTCAATGCCGAACTTAACTTCTCAATTCGGACGTAAACCCGACAACTCCTCAAGAAAGACATCCAAAAAATCCCTCACTGTTCTGAATCTTCGACTGTGGATTCCCTAGAAATAGAAACACTAACGTAAGCCAAATACGCCTCACACTCTTTCCAAACTAATTTCTCAGCCACAAGAGCAGAGATCACATTGGACAGGTAATCTCGACGTTCACCGATCACCACCACTTCTTTATAATCATCGATCCTCAGAACGACCCTCTCAATCACGCAATCCAAACTGACTCGGTGCTCAACGAACCAATCCATACCCAGAATCAAGTCAAACTTCCTAAACAGTAGCATCATCAGATTTTCCAGAAATACATCCCCTTGTACTCCTAACGGAACATTACTATAAAGTTTACTAACCCAAACAGACTGCCCTAACGAATTCTGATGCATGATATTCGTAATAGGTTTTAAAGATTTATAAATGAAATGTTCTTAAGACTAACTTATTATCACGATTAAGGCAAGTGTACCTATCAAACAGTAGTATAGCTCAGCAAGACCGGATTGTCAAACCCAAAGAAACTACGAGTACTAGTATTTACTTTTTTTTTTATTATCTAGCCTAAAATTTAAGAGGTTGGTTGTCTAAACTAATTACTAACTAAGAATTCACAAAAAAAAAACTTGGGAAAATACTCTTGGGAAAATTCGATTGGTTGAGACAATACCTAAGGACAAATCCACCTAGACTTCACTTGTTGTTTGACTCTGAATCAGACGATTTATTCATTTGACTTGATACGTAGAAATCCCTAAGTTATATTATTATCTCTCTCGAGACTAATAATGTCTAACCCAAGGTTGAATAATTGAAATCTCTTTCTAATTAACACCCTAGAATTGCATTAACTCGTTTTATGGATTCCCTTATTAGGTTTCACCCTAATCCAACAAAATCTTGTCACCCTATCTCTAGGCGCGCAATCAACTCCGCTTAATTATGACAAATTTACTCTTAGACAGGGTCTATTCCTCCTCTAAATAAGAGCTTAACTTGAATCAATATCCTGGAATATCAAAATAAGAATTAAGAACACATAATTAAGAACAAGTCAAATATTTATCATACAATTCAGATAATAATAACAAGATCTGCCTTAGGTTTCATTCCCCTTAGGTATTTAGGGGTTTAGTTCATACTTATGAAAGAAAACATCTCAAAAGCATAAAGATAAAAAAATATAAGAAAACCCAAAACTCCTGAAGGAACTTGAAGGGAGATCTCCAGTCTTGATGATGAATCCGGCTCTTGAGATGGATCAATCGGCTTTCCTTGTGTAATTCCTTGGTTCGTACTCTGCATCAATCGTCTAAGTGCCTCATCAGGTGTTTAAATAGGCTTTGAAATGCCTAAGAGCCCTCAAAATTGGCCTTTTTTGAATTGGATTAAACTTGGGCTCGGCAGGGACACGCCCTTGTGACATGCCCGTGTGCGATTGCTTAAGGCCGTGGTCAAGGCTTTTAAATGGGCACGGGCATGTGATCTACCCGTGTAAATCGTGCTTTGACCTTGCCAAAGGGACACGACCGTGTGACACGCCCGTGTGAGGAAGTCTAGGCCGTGTTGTTTTCCTATGTGGGTCTATTTTCTCCGTTTTCTGCCCGTTTCTCGCTCTTTTATTCTCCTATGCTCACCTAAGTATAAAAAATGAAATTAAAGGATTAGGAGCATCGAATTCACCAATTCTAAGGAGAAACCATCCATAAATGCGTTAATCATGGGGTAAAAATATGTACAAATTACAGTTTATCAGATTCAATAGGGTAATCTCACTAGAGATGCTCTCAACAAAAATCCCCCGGTTCTCAAATACAATACTAGCTACATAGGAGTGCGTTGAACCTATGTCTATCAGAGTAGCATAAGGTACATCAAAAATAAAGAACGTACTGGTGATAACATTAGGAACATATCCATCCTCTTGGCATCAAGTAGCGTAAACCAATACAGGCTGCCTCGCCTCCGTCTAACTAGCACCTTTGCCCGGTGCTCTCTGCCCTCTTCCCATACTATTACCACCTCTAGCCAATCCGCAGCCCTTAGGTGGCTGCTAGACTACCCTCTAAAGCTGTACAGAACCCAGTCCTGAACCTTACATCTGATCTACCTGTTATAGACACTCCCTAATACAATGCTTCAAAGACCCACACCTCAGACAAGCCTCCAACCTCTTCCAACACTTGCTCGGATGCCGCATACCACAATCTCCACAAGGCTAAATCCCAATAGGAGCCACAGGAACTCCCGCTATAACACCCCTAACCCGTATCCGTCGTTGAAACAAGGTTTGGGAGTATTACCAGAACATTCAGAACATTTTTCAATTAATTTACATAAATTCCTATTCAATTTTCAAGATCATACATATCATCCCATATATAGACCCTTGAGGCCCAAAACAAGTATTGAAATCAAATTAGGGCTAAATTGAGAACTTAGGAAATTTTTCACAAAATACCAAAATTTTTCCTAGGTGCAGGGCTCACACACCAGTGTGGTCTAGGGACAAGCCCAAGTGGTCAGGCCATGTACTACACATGCCCGTGTCCCTAACCCATGTAACTCTCTGACTTTTAAAGCATGAAGAAATTGAAGTCACACGGCCAAGTCATACGTCCGTGTGCTAGGTCATGTGGCTAATTTTTATTTTCGAAATTTAGGTGCAGTTTTCACACTGCAGTGCAACACACCCATGTTCAGGGCCATGTCAACCACATGGCTAAGACACATGCCCGTGTATCTGCACATGTGCCCAATTCGGAGCATTTTATTTTTTCATTTTTAAGATATAGGGGACACATGGCCGGACCACATGCCTATGGGGCAAGCCGTGTGTCACACACGGCCAAGACACACTCCCGTATGCTTGCCCGTGTAAACGAAAACAAGCCATTTCCTAGCCGCATCTGTCACCCAAATTTACCATATTCCTTCACTAAGGCACACTAAATACAATCCAAACATTTCAAGCACCATCTTAAGCAAATTCCATCCCTTACAAGGCATACTACTACATGCATACATGTTCATAATTTTACCATGTTTTAATCCATTTATTAGACATACTAAAAACAACCACTTCATATATATATATATAAAAAGGTAGCATAGCATAACATTACAAGTATATCAAACAACCATTACTAGCCATTCAAATGGCTAGATTACAAACATCATCATCAAGCCATAATTGGCCAATTAAGCTTATACATGCCATTATACCAAAATGAAATTTATATTTATACTAAAATAAGATAGTGGATAGTGTGATAACTGCTCCAACTGACTTCCAACCTTTGCGAGATTTGAGCACTATAAAACATGGAAAAATAAACGGAGTAAGCATTTATGCTTAGTAAGTTCGTATAACGAAAAATAAACTTAGTAGTCTTATTTATTAATACAATCACACATAAATACACATTCCATCAATTTTGGATAAGTTACCTAAACACATACACTTATTCAAACAAGTTAGTCACATAACCTCATATGAATATTAAGTAAACATAGATGAGCTCATCACATTACAAGTTCCATAAAATTTTCACCTTTCCTTGTTTTAAGATTTCTTTTTCGTTGAACTATTGAAATGCCGATGGACACCTGGTTAGTATACTCAAAAGTACCCTTTTGGGCACAAACTTAACAAACATGCTCTCGAGCCACATTTTATGTTATAGGATTACAGGTCCAAGCTAAATCCTTTTTTTTTTGGAGGACATATGCTCTAAAGAGTTTAATTTGGATTGCCCGTCTGGGCTAAATCCAATCTATAGCATATGCTCGAGAGGCTTATATCAAGATTATCTATCCGGGCTAAATCCTTTTTACAACATGTGGAATATTATTCTCGTTCAAGCATATCACCTTAATCCATCAAATTTCAACGTTCAGCCGAAACATAGCAATTTTTCTAGATTTTACAACTTATGATTATTTCATAATGTATGTTATCTCATGCACATCAATACAGTCATACAATTAAATTCAAGCATTTAACATACATAGTTAAGTTACACGAACTTACCTTGAAAATGGTTCGTTTTTAAATTTCAACTAATCTGAAACCTTTTATTTTCCTCGATCAAGTTCCATAGTTGGTCTTTGCGGATCTATATGGATAAATTCGACTATTAATCTATCACATTTCATATACATTTGCATTCTATTACATCCTAGGCAAAATTACCATTTTGCCTCTATCCTTTTCAAAAATTTTGATTTCGTCTCTAGGCTCGGAAAATAAAATTCATGAAATTTAACCCTCTTTCCAAGCCTAGCTGAAATTTATAAACAACATTTATAGCACAAATTTTTCACAAATTTTAGAATTTTCCATGAGTTTTTACCATTTTTCAATTTAGTCCTTAAATGAAGTTTTCATCAAAAATTGCTTTGTAAAAGTTATTTATCTATGAACTTTCATTTTCTACCATAAATTTCTAATTTTTAGCATATTCATCCATGACTCAAATTTCATAGCTTGATAACTTTTCAAATTAATCCACTAAATAGAGAGATAAGATTATCTCAGTTCCAAAAATATAAAAATAATTAAAAACGGGACTTGATTTCATACCTTTTTAAGCTTGGTAAGTTGTCTTTCTCTCTCCTAGGGTTTCCATGAAAATTTTGGAGAAGATGATATGAAATTAAATGAATATTTCTTTTTATTTAATTACCATATTTTAATTTTAGTGATTTCCAATTTAGTCCGTTGCCTTTTCTAATTTTTCCATGGATAAGTCATTAAAATATCTACTAACTACTCTTCAATGGTCTAATTACTATATAAGGACCTTAAGTTTTGAATTTCATAGCTATTTGACACCTATAGCTACTAAAATCCAACTTTTTCTTTTTATGCAATTTAGTCCTTTACCTAATTATCTACACAATCTATAAAATTTTTGTATCAAAATTTTCATGTAACCTTCCTATCATGATGCCAACCATAAAATAAAATAAAATGAATATTTATTTTTAACTTGGATTTGTGGTCCCAAAACCACTATTCTAACCTCACCGAAATTAGGCTGTTACACCCACTCTAAATGGCCCATCAGGTCTGGCCTTTTTCTTAGGCTTCTGAATAGCACTAGAGAGCTCTGACTCCCTCTTATTCTTGCCTCTTTCACGATCCCTTTTTTGGCACACCACGCGCTTAACCTCCTCGGCGATCTTCGCTTTATCAACCAAAACCGCCAACTCTCGCTCCCTCTGTGGAGCAATCAGTACCCTTAAATTATCCCTCACACTATCCTTAAAATGGATGCACTTCTCATACTCAGACACCACCATGCCTCGAGCATAGCAGCTCAACCTCAGAAACTTGGTCTCATATTCGACCACTGATATATCACCTTGCGTGAGATTCATGAACTCACATCTACGAGCATCAACGTAGCTCGCTCCCACATATTTTTCCTAAAAAGTAATCTTGAAGAAATCCCAGTTCAGACGATTAGGCTGAGTACCCTCCTCAATCGATAACCACCACTAATATGCCTCGTCGCGAAGCAAAGAGACTGCACCCTTAAGTTTTTGCTCGGGAGTACAGTTTATATCATTCATAATCCTTTCAGTGGCCTCCAACCAATACTCAACCACAATAAGGGCGACTCTAGTGACACCTCTAAACAACTCAGCTCCATTGGACCGGAGTCATTTAATTACCAACCCATAGCCCCTAGATCTAGAATGGGGTCCAACGACCCTCTCTAATACCCTCAACATGGCTTGGGACACTGTGTCATCCCCAACCAAATGGCTTTGAGACCTAATCTCAGTAGCAGGCGAAACTGATGTCTCACTCGTATCTAAATTTGGCATACTGCCCAGAGAGTAAGACTCTGCTTGAGCCGCCCTACGGCCTCTACAATGACCACAAATACCACGTCCATGTGTTCCACGAGTGCTCATCATAAATTTTCAAATTTTATCTACATTATAAAATTTTATGTATTAGTTCTATTATTTGTTAGCAGATATTTTATGCAAAAATTATCAGAAGTTCAGAAATGTTTTCAAGAGTTTCAGTCTCTAACTGTTTTAGTGCAGTTTTAGAAAGTACTATCTACGGTGTTTTCAGAATATACTATCTAAGTTCAAAAATACTTATAGGATTGGCGCCGGAGACTCGATGTACCACATGCTTCCTCAAACTATCCAAATTATCCCAAAATTATTTTTTAAAACACAATTTTGGAACCCAAAATTCATAACCCGAGTTTTAAAATTTGGCTCTGATACCACAAAATGTAACACCCCAAACTCGACCTAGACGTTATGGCCGAATATGGTAATAATACAATAAAAGGGGTTTTAAAAATAGTGCAAATTCATTGAAGCTTTGTAACCCATTATCATTATTATAACTTTTATTGAAAATGTTATTTAATTAATTTATAGCGGAAGTCTTAAAATCGTTATATTTTGGAAATCAAACTTGTATTTTTAGAAAAGTATTTGTTTTTGTAAAATTGATATTTCAGTCAGACATCACAATAAAAGAATATAAATGCATCCAAAACCAAATTAAAAACCAATAGTCCAAAGAGGCTAATAAATACAAAACTCCTAGAAATAGTCCTTAATTTAATTAAAACCAATATTTTAGGTCAGTTTACGATCTCGTGGTCACCGTGAGAATCCATCGCACGATCCGTCTAAGTCTGTAGATTACCTAAACAGAACAGATAAACAAATGTGAGTTTTCGAAAAAACTCAGTGTGTAACCCAACAGAAATAGACATGCATTACAAACAGATATCACATACACGGTCAAATTTTGATTCAGACTCGGACTAAAGTGCTTTACAGATATAGATACAGATAACAAATAAACAAAACAAATACAGTGAGTCCTACCACCATCCTCTACACACCATCTCTGACCATGCTATCACACCATGTGGGGTTAAAAACCCCCACCAATCCCTACACACATATAGTGTCAATGCCACACATTACAGAAGATATGCAGTCAAGATGCCAGTATATAGGCGAAATGTTGCCATACAAATCACTTCCTCCACATATACAAACCCCACCCCAAATACAGATACAAAATACGAAACAGTATACAGATACAGAAATATCATGCTTGACATGCTCGAATTCAGATATCAGATATATATATGTAGCAGAATAAAGACATGTATATTAGTGTCCTACTCAGAGCAAACAATCATAATATCATATCACATAAACTAGAGTTTGGTTAGCCCTTATGGGCCTTACAGTGGGCCCAACAGTCGATCAAACGACTCGTGCGACCCTAAGGAAAATTTAAAAATTATGGGCCCACATGCCTTCATGGCTTGCCCATGTGGCCCAACGACCTGACTCAAAACCTACATGCCCGTGTGAGCCTATACGCCCAACCTGGCCTAGCTCATATGGCCCATACGACCTCACTCATGCCACCACATGGCCGTTTCTTACACACACTACCATGCCTTCGTCGACCACACGGCTAGCCACACGCCCGTGTGGCGTCGAGAGAATAGTCTTTTGGCTTTTGTCAAAGTTTAATTTTCTACGTTTCGGGTACACACTTGGTCTATTTTTCACAGCAAAGTAATCCCGAAACTCTTGAAACATAAGAAAAACACCAAAAACCCAATCAATTCCAATTATCGAAACCAATCTATCCAAAACCCCAAATGACATACTTGAGAAACTACTTCAAACGAAGGTTCGATACCTTACCAAAATGGATACGATAGCCCGAACACACTTCATACTGGAAAACATGTTTTAATCCTTTTGAGCAACACCTATACAAGAAATCACCACATTCCCAAACCCGAAATCGGTTCTCATTAGCCAAAAAATTCAAGAAGACTTACCTACTACAGACTAAATAGAGTCTATAGCACCCAAATATAGTGATTTGGAAGACAGAAAAGCGAACAGAAATCAAAGAAGAAATCAAAAAGAAAAGTTTCAAATAGGAAAATTTGGAGAAGAACATAAAAAATGGACAGGAATTTTGGTAGGAGAGAGAAAAATAAAATAAAAACAAATTTTAATATTTTGACGATATCCCACTAAATCACAACCCCCATTATCCCACTAAAACTTAACCCCATTAGAATTCTAACTCCACCCAAACACTCTCAAACAACTGGAGCAAAAATAACATCTACGCTTGCACAGAGATTCGAAGACAGGACCTCCAACGCACCATTTTTCTTACCATTTGAACCATCAAGCTCATTTTGATATAGATTAACAAAAATTTTTAAATAAGCCCACTAAACAAGGGTAAGGCTTGGATCTAAAATATTAAAATTTTTCCAAAAGGAATATTTGAACCCAAGACCTCAAATACTCACCCAGAACACTTAACCTCTAAAGCAGATACACATTTGTGCCAGATACTTTTAGAAACAAAAAATAAATCATTCAGGACGTTACATTGGGAATGCTTAGGATACAAATTACATATAATTAGGGATTATATGGTTTTGGGTGGTGATCCTGGATGTTCTACCGACGGCTGAGGTCTTACATTTTTTGTGGACTCTCCACAGCTCATGTGAGCAGTATTGTGTAGATAACATCCCAACCCACAGCTCGTGTGAGAACTATTGAAAAGGTTACAATTACATGAAAAGGCACACTTTGTGTGAGTATTCCCGAGTATTCGATGTTATTTTATATGGTTAAACAAGTAAGTAAAGGTTAATGGAAAGTCATGTATAAAAACTTATTGTTACTAATGATAATATGAAATAGAAAGATGGTATGTGTAAATGAATTGAAAATGAAGAGATTATGATGCGATGAAGGATAGATGTATGATTCATTTCATATTATATGTTATGTTACATAGATGTTATATTTTCAAGTTATCTACTAACCATGGATTTTGATGAATAGGAAAGTATAATGTTTAAATGATTTAGTGAGCATGGTTCAATGATTTATTGTTTAATGTTCGATAAGTTTGAGTTTCTCTTATACGAGCTTACTAAGCGTTAGTTGCTTACATAGTTGTTTTTTCTCTGTTTTGTAAATCATCGGAAGCTCGATCAGTTAGAATCTTGTTGGAGCCCTATCACACCATCCAACAATCACTTTGATAGTTTTGGTTACTTCAGCTATGGTTATAAATGGCATGTATAGGGTTGATATATAATAGGTGTTTTGAATAATCTATTTGGTAACTTGATATGAGTATGCTTCTGTGTACATGTTTGTTTTGACTTGAAATGCTTTACCAAGTACGTGTCTTTTGGTTTTTTTTAAGTGCATTGTAAATATATGACATGAGACATGTTTATATGTGTAACAGTCCGTTTTTAGTGAAATTAGAATAATGGTTTCAGGACTACAAATCTGATGTGAGAATATTTATTTTATTACTTTTTTAGTGTCTATGATATATTATCAAGGTCGTATAAAAATTTCGTTAAGAAATTTTATCATTTACATGTTTAATTTGGTGAGAAGGACTAAATCGTAAAAGATGCAAAATTAGAGTTCTATAAGTTAAAGGTACTAAATGGCTATGATGTTAAATGGTTAAGGGATTTATGTTGTAACTAAAACATTTTTATTATAAGTGGACTTTTATGGATATCATTTAAATGATTTTAAAGGTTAATGTATAAGGTTATATAGGTAACTTAATTAATAAGTTAAGTAAAATAAACAAAACAAATGCCATCATCTTGTTTGTCCATCTTTGACCAAAATTAGACCCAAGAAACCTCCATTGAAGGTGTTTGAAGGTTCGGCCATTGCTTCCATGTGCATGTAAGTGTTGTTTTGTCTTCTTTTTAATGATTCTTATGTTTTTGAAGTCGTTGTAGCTTAATCTAGCTAGCCCAGGGACTAATTTGAAAAATTGTTAAAATTTTAAGGTTTTACCATGAATGTTTGCATGTGATTCATGATGTTTCATGGAAGAAAATGCATTTTTGTTGATAAATAAACAACTTTTGTAAAGTAAATTTTGTTGAAAATATCAAATAGGGATTTATTTGTAAAATGTACAAAATACAAGGTGAAAATTGTGAAATAATGATTTGTATAAGTTGCTATGGACCTATTTTGAATTCGGCTAGCTTGGGTTAAGGTTGAAATGGCATGAATTTCTATTTACGAGCTTAAGGACTAAATTGTAGAGAAATCAAAATAATAGGGGAAAAGTGTAATTTTGCAAAAAAAGAATTTCGGATTGAATTGAATAAAACTGCTATTCAATATATTAAATTTATTTATTTAGATCAAGATAGACCTCGTATGGCTTTAGGTCGGGGTAAAGATAAAGCTTCAAATTAGTCGACTCCGTTTCTACGCCTTTATTATCGAGGTAAGTTTGTGTAATTGTGTAATGTTTTAATGCTATTTTTAAGCTATATCTAAATTATGGATTGTTATGTAAATAATTAATGCAAAGAAAACGATGTTACGACAACTATTGGGCCTCGTTTGAACCTTAGGAATTCGTAGGATACAAATGACATGTCATTAGGGTTTCCATTTTTCGGGTGCTGGTCTCAAATGTCCTATTGATGGCTAAGGTCTGGCATGTGTTACGGATACTCCAAAGCTTGTATGAGCAACATCGTGTAGCTTACATTTTGACCCACAGCTTGTGTGAGTAGGCCCATTTCATAACTCCGTGTGAGAAACGATGTAAAAGAAAGGAAACGTTAATGATTATGTGTTTGGCACAGTTCGTGTGAGCTATCCCACGTATTCGATGATATTTTAAGCTATTCAACAGGCATGAATTTGAAAGGAAATGGTAAGTGTTCAATATGAACCAAGACATGTATGTATGAAATAAATTGAAACGGTGAGCTACATGGAAAACATGTTATGTTATGATGGATGATAAATCCAATTGAATCATGCTCAAGTATAATGGTTATTCATGTTAAATTCATATAAATTATGTTCAAGTATGATGGATTGTGTCATGTTAAATTTTAATGTTATGTCATGAAATGGTAAGTTAAGTTATATGTTTTATGAACTTCCTAAGTATTATATGCTTATATAGTTTCTTTTCCCATATTTTATAGATAATCAAAAGCTCGTTCGATTTAGAAGCTCGTCGGAGACCTATCACACTATCCCACGGATATATCAGTAGCTTTTGATGCTTTGGTTATAATTATAATGGCATGTATAGGTGAACTTGTATTAATGATCTAGTTGTTATGTTTAACATGTATATATGTGGTATTATGGTTGATGAACTTTTGGCTTTTTGATGCTTAAATGGTTGGTGACGAAATGGTCAAATGAAAGTATATTATGGATGACCAATTTGGTATGTTGGAGTATGGCTTGGCATGTGATTATTGTGGTATGACTTGGCATGGAAATAGGGAGTTATGTATGGTTGATTCTTAGATAAGTATTTTTATGTTTAGGTTGATTTGATTACTTGTGATTGAAGTGCCTTTGGCATATTGGTTGTTTGGATAGATACTGTATTAAATTAGTCCTTTTATGCATGTTTTAAGTATGTTTTAAAGCTTGATTGTATGTGCAAATGGCTTGTAGGTGTGAGCTTGTTTGGGTGAAAGAAATGGCTTGAAAATGGCCTATTTCTTGTCCACACGGCATAAGACACTGGCGTGTGTCTCAGCCATGTTGTGACACACGGCCGTGTGTCCCCTGTAGGTATCAAAGGGTTGCAAGTCAAGCAGTTACACCGCCTAGCACACAGCCTGGCACACAGGCGTGTGAGGCCATTTCGAGAGTTACACGGCCTGGCACACGAGCGTGTGGCTTGGCCATGTGACCCAAGCCAATGAATTACACGGGCACAGACACGGGTTAGGACGTGGCCATGTGTCCCTACTTCAAATGACCAACGACTTGAGACACGAGCGTTTGTCTCAGTCATGTGAGTCACACGGCCGTGTGACCTCTATAGTGTGAAATTTTCTATCTTTTTACATAAAATTATATATGTTTCCGATTTAGTCCCGAATCGATTCTAAAGTGTTTCTAAGGCCTCGATGGCTCAAATAAAAGACAATAAGCATGTGTTTGAATGAATTAATTTATGATTTATGAAATGTTTGGAAATTGATGATTTTAAGTTATATTTTTACGATAATGCTCCATAATGCTATTTCGGCGACTGATACGGGTTAGGGGTGTTACATTTTATGGTATCAGAGTTACGATTTAGTCAATTCTTAGATTGAACGTAGCATGTAAGAGCCCATAAATACATGACATTATATAACCTATGATAGTGTGATAACTCCTGACTGTTTTGAAATATGTTTTCATATAGAAATGGCATCCAACCGAACTGACTCCGATAAAGTTGAAAGTAACGCGTAAGCCTAAATTCACGGAGCAGCATCAAGTGGCACTGGGCCTATATCTAAGGGCTAGGGAGGAGAGGCTAAGGAACTTTTATTTCATATGATGAACGAATGGTTTACCGAGTTTGTACGAAAGAACCCAATGGCTCAATGGCCTCTACCCCTACTTGTTCCCTAACCAGTCCCCGTAGTTCCTTAGGGTTTGGAATCAATACGAGTTAGTAAGCTATTAGTTGATAAAATTCATAAATATGGGGCCAAAAAATTTAGAGCTACAGCTAAAAATGACCCAAAGAGAGCCAAGTTCTGGTTAGAAAATACTATCAAGGCTTTTCACGAATTGTCTTATACACCAACAGAGTGCATAAAATGTGTTGTCTCTTGATTGAAAGATTCATCTTATCAGTGGTGGAATACTTTAGTTTCAGTGGTTCTGAGAGAGCCTATAAATTGGGAATTCTTTCAAACCAAGTTCTGAAAGAAATATATACAAGTCAAAGATTTCTTGATCAGAAACGCAAAGAGTTTCTTGAACTTAAACAGGGTCGAATGACAGTGTCTGAGTATGAGAGGGAATTTGTTAGACTGAGTAAGTATGCTCGGGCATGTATATCAATCAAAGTTTCCATGTGTAAATAGTTTTAAGATGGGTTAAATGAAGACATAAACTTATTAGTCGAGATACTTGAATTGAAAGAATTTGTCGTTTTAATTGACTGAGCAGATAAAGCTGAAGAGCTTAGCAAAGAAAAGAGAAAAGCTTATTATGAAGCTAGAGATTTGAGAAAGAGATCAACTAGAAAGTCATACCAATCATCATTGAAGAAATCAAAAGAACATCATAACCGTTCAACAACTTCAGTAGAATATTCCAATAAAGATAGAGGTAAACAACATGCGAGTTAAAACCTCAAGCTATGTCTGTAGCGAGTGTGGGTAGTGTCAAGGGCAACCAGCCTGATTTCCAACAATGTAATAGTTGACACTTTGGTGAGTGTAGATTGAAAAATGGGTCATGTTTCAAATGTGGTTCACTTGAGCATTATCTCAGCGACTGCCCAGAGAGGTTAAAGAAAGAAAAGGCTTAGACTATTTGACCGAGCAACACTACCACAAGAGGTAGACCATCTCAAAACCCTGGTAATGCGAGCAATAGTTATACTAGAACAAAAGACTCTACTGTGAGATCTGAGGCATAAGCATCGGCTAGGGCTTATGCATTCCATGCACAAGAGGAAGCTTCAACGCCAGATGTTATTACCGGTACATTTCCTATCTTTGATACTGATGTTATTGCTTTGATTGATCTGGGATCAACACATTCGTATGTATGCACGAATCTAGTGTCAAGTAAGAATTTACTTGTTGAGTCCACTAAATTTGTGGTTAAAGTAACAAACCCCCTAGGTTAGTATGTGCTAGTTGATAAGGTTTGTAAAAATTGTCCTTTGATGATTCAGGGTTGTAACTTTCTGGCTGATTTGATGCTATTACCATTTGATGAGCTAACGTGATTTTGGGTATGGATTAGTTGAATTTACATGATTTCATTGTGAACTATAGATGAAAGCTTATTGTGTTAAGGTGTCAAAATGATGAAAAGCTTCAGATTGAATCAGATATCCTGGATAGCATGTCTAATGTTATTTCGGCTATGTCAACACAAAGATATGTTAGAAAAGGTTGTGATGTGTATCTTTCTTATAAATTTGATTCTAGAGTTTCTGAGTTAAAGCTAGAATCAGTTCCAGTGGTATGTGAGTATCCAAATTTGTTTCCAGAGGAGTTACCCGGGTTACAGCCGAGAGGTCGAGTTTGCTATTGAGTTAGTACCAGGAACATCTCCGATATCGATAGCTCCTTGTAGAATGGAACCTACAGATGTAACACCCCGAATTTGGGCCTAGAAGTATTGGGCCTTGAGTGGGGGTCTGTAAGGAGGTTGTATATAGGTATTTAATTGTGCAATGAAATGAAATAATTAAATGTTTGCTTTAGTGGTTAATGGCTTTGAGAAATGTTGGAGAAATCTTGGGTTCAAACTTGGGCTTTAGCAAAAATTTTGGTCTTAAGTGAAAAAAACCTGGATGCTTGGATGAGGGCCTTTTAAATTATTGTGTTAAATAAATGACACAAGGAGCAATATGGTCTATCGGAAGTGGCGTAATTAAGGTTGTATGGGAGCCTGGGTTCAAGCCTTGGCTCTTGCAATTTATTCTTTTTTTTTAAGGGAACCTGGACTTTGGCCTGTAGACTTTATAATTAATTGGGGATAAAATATGACACAAAAAGAGCCTATGGTGAAGTGGCAAGGTAGCGTAATAAAGTTGGCAAGGAGGTCCAGGGTTTGAAACTCATGGCAATGAAAAAGCATTTATTTTGCTAACAGGGGGCTGCAAGAGTTGGTGTTGAATTTAAACTCTAATGTTGGAAGGATCCCACATCGGGAAGCTAACATAAGAGTGGATACGAAGCTGGCTTTAAATAGAGAGAACCATGAGGAGAGTAAAGGTACCTTTCTTGGCTGATCCCTTTCGCTTTAAGGCGTGCTCATTTGGGTTGGGCGTCGGCTAAGAGTGCTCGGAGCGCGGATTAACTCCAGTCTCCTATCAGGTGTGTATTTCTCACTACTCTAACTGTAGGATGGCTACTTCGAGCAGCGATGGGCCGAAAGGGGTCATGTGGGCCCAATGGGCCTACAGGCCCAATTGGATAAGTTGTTTGATTGTGTAGTAAATATTGGACTAGGCTAGGTGAATCTCATATTTGTGGCTAGATTTGGGCTAAAAGGGCCACACGAGCGTGTGGGCCCATTTGGGCCGAGAATGGGCTTTAGGGCCATTCGTATTGTTATCCCTATTTAGAATACTTTAGTTTACCAATTACAAAAATGCCCTCGACTTGTAAAATTACCAAAGTACCCTCGATTTATAGAATTACTATTTTACCCTTGATTTACAAAATTACTGTTTTACCCTCGATTTACAAAATTACCGTTTTACCATCGATTGTGAAATTACTGAAATACCCCTATAGGGTAGAATTACCAAAATACCCCTAGTTTGTAAAATTACCAAAATACCACTGGTTTGTGAAATTATCAAAATACCCTCAATTTGTAAAATTACCAAAATACCCCTAATTTACAAAATTATAGAAATACCCTTGACTTTCTAAAAATTATAGAAATACCATTGGTTTACAAAATTACTGAAATACCTTTGGTTTGTAGATTTACCAAAACACCCTTGTAGGATGAAATGACTAAAATACCCCTAATAGGTAAAAAGACCGTAAAGCCCCTGTAGGGTAAAGTGACCGTAATATCCCTGTATGGTAAAATGACGAATATGCCCTTATATTTCGTATGACTGATGTGCTTAGGATTTACATATATTGATATTGGATTCGTTAAGTTTGAGTGATAGGTGGTGGTTATCGTAGGTGATTTTGGAAACGTTTCAACTTCAACCCATAACAGGTGTGTAATAACCCTCACAGTAGCTTAGATTAATATTAGCCGAAAAGCCGAAATGCTAAAATTCCGGCATTTTGGGAACTTGTGATTTTGCCTTTGTTTAAAGATGCGATAGATACGATATGATCGATGTTTGGATCGATGGAGCAGGTAAGAGCGCTTGTGCACGATGGTAAGTTGGGCCTCAATGGGCTTTCGGGCCCATTTGGGTAAAACTGATAGAAAATGGAATCTGGAAAAGTTGCATGTTAACACAGTTAGTACTGTTGTAAAATTTGGATTAAGCAGGCTTAGTGGGCTAAATCAGCATTCGTAGGGCCCATTAGGGGTTTTGGGCCCAAAAGCCCGAATTTGATAAAGTGGGTTAAAGATCATTGTTTAAACACTCAGAAATATTGATAATTGTTAATGAACATGGAAAACCCTGATATTTGGTAAAATTACGAAATTACCCTTATAATATGAAAAATAACTGTTTTGCCCTTGTGGGCAAGTGACTGACTTGGACTGTGTGGTTGATGGATTTGATTGTGAATATATGTTGGTGATATGAATGACTTGACTGTGATTGTTTGATTCAAATATGGGCCTGACATTCTGCATACATGGCATGTTGCATGGGTTGGGTTTTATAAATGGAGGAAGTGCTAAAAGGGTTATGGCCCAGTTTACCGAAAAGGGCTTTGCCCCAGTTTATCAAAAAGGGCTTTGCCCCAGTTATTAAAAGAGGCTAGGCCTCCAGTTATATGATAAAGCAGCTATGCTGCCAGTGAAGAGTTTGGTTGGGTGGGTTGAGTTATTCCCCACATGGTGTGTTGGTTGGTACGGGTGTAGAGTAGCGGATGGTGGGTTGAGTAGTCTCCCCAAATGGGCTTGCATACATTCATTGATATTACATGTGATATTGAAATGGGCCTATGGGCCATACCGCTTACAGTAAAGGCTTCGGCCAGTGATATGATTTATGAAAAGGCTTCGGCCCAGTGATATGATTTATGAAAAGGCTTCGGCCCAGTATCTGTCGAGACTAAATTAGGGCTTAGGCCTATATTGCTACTATTTAAGGTCTAAGGCCCAGACTGTACTGTTACTGAATAGGGCTTTGGCCCAGATTGTACTGACACTGTGTTATTCACTGTTTGTTTATTGTTGGGGATTACACACTGAGTTTTCGTAAACTCACCCCGTTTCTAACTGTGCAGGTAATCCCTAAGCTTAGATGGTTTGGAGCTGTGAGGGACTCGGAGATGGCCACACTACTGTTTCTGTTTCTTTTAATTGCAATAAGTAACCGGTTTATTTTTTTATAGGTTTTATCTTAATTAATATTATTATTTTGTTTTGGGTTGTAATAAGGCCATTTTAATTATTTTTCTGGGATTATTTTATTTTATACCCTATATTTTACTGATAACAATCCAAAATGGGCTAGACTTAGGGTGCGTTTACAAAATGATAATTGTTTTCAAAATAACGCAACGATACAATTAATCGGTTTATCAAAGATATCTACTTAAATGAATTCCAACTCGTTTTTCTCAAAACCTAACCTCGCACCAAAGTGTGGCAATGGTTGTGGGCATGTCTAGGATTGGATCCAATCAAGAGCTTGGTACTTAAGCAGCCTTCATGGCTCACCTCCTCTGTTTCGGATACCTACCTGGTGCACAGCTTCCATTCACTTTATTAACTTAGCAAAGACTATCTTTTAAAACACTAAGAAGGACGTTGAAAGAGGCATGGGTTTTCTTAAAAACTTCAATGTGACACGTCGGATCCGGCCATAACGTCTGGGTCGGGTTTGAGGTGTTACAATAGAATTGAAAGAGTTGAAAGCTCAACTGCAAAAGTTGACAGATAGGGTTTTTCTTGACCCAATGTTTCTCCTTAAGGTACACCTGTTCTATTTGTTAAGAAAAAGGATGAATTTATGCGATTATGTATTGACTATTGGAAACACGAAAATATACACAATTTTTCATGCTTTTTTTAGCTCAAATTCATGTAGTTTTGGTAAAACTCTTGTCGAAAAATATTTAATTATTATTAAATAATTAAATTGTACTTAAATTATTAACATGTTGAATTTTACTTAATTTTATAATAAATTTTGATTAATTTTGATCATTTTTAACAGATTCACACAAAGGGCGAAAAACAGCTCGGTGAATTAATTTTTTAGCCTAAAACGGTCCAAATTATGTGTATTAATGCATAATATATTTAATTTTAATTCTATTACAATTTAATTTGGGTTAAATAAATTATTATTAATTAATTATGAAAAGTGGCCCAGTTGAGCTAAACTGAGAAAATCGATCCAACCGAGCACTGGGCAGCCCAAAACCATCCCACATGCTGACCAAATCAGCTTGCTTGGCTGATTAATTAACTTGTAAAATGGCCATTGAAGAAACCTTCAAATTGCATTCAAACCCCTCCACTATTTATGTCTTTCAGATTTGCTCCTACCTTAAAATAGCAAGTTTGAATTCTTCAAACTTGCAACATGTGTGGCCAGCCATAGGGGGGACTCTATGGCTACTAATTTTTGCTAATTTTAGCAGCCATCTCAACCTATAAATACCCCCTTGGCTGCTCACTTCAAACAACATCTCAACTCTTCCCATCTCTTCACTTCTCTCTCATTTTTCTCTCTTCATTCCCTTCTATTGTTCTTTATTTTCTTCCCCTATTCTCTTGCTTATTTCACCTCTTGAAAAAGAGTCAATAAACCACCATTTGGAGTAGCATTCAAGTGTTTGTAGAAGCCTCGATTTGACAAGAACAAGCGGAGAAGGAGGAGCGGAGCAAACTAGTCAAGCCTCGGAGAAACACTGGATTTGATTTTTGTTCCTTATCCTTTTAGTTTTATTATTGTTGTTATGAACATGTCTATGAACATTTGTGATGTTGATATGTTTAATTTAATTAATATGGCTTAAATTTAATTTGTGTTAGGTTGATTGCATTTCGTCTACTTGAGTTAATAAAATTGTGCTTGTGTTGTTATAGGCCTTGGTAAGATGTTTGATTAAGTAAAAGCATGACTAAGTTATGCTTGCATTACAATTGTAAGGTAACTAATGAATTAATTATTCAAACGGATTAAAATTGTAATTAATTGACACGATACTTAATCAGTGCATGTTTAATCATCTAAGGTAGCTGAGGGTTAAATTAGCAATGGTATCTAATGATACATTAGCCTTGCATAACTTGCAAGATTATTGTGATTAAATTGTTTCAAGGTAGAAATACATTGTTAGCTCACATGATCTTTTATGTGCTTATGAGATTGAATTAATTGTTTGAATTGGCATAGAG
The DNA here is from genome assembly GCF_007990345.1 of Gossypium hirsutum. NCBI lineage: Eukaryota > Viridiplantae > Streptophyta > Magnoliopsida > Malvales > Malvaceae > Gossypium > Gossypium hirsutum. Next base: position 50,422,291 of record NC_053424.1, read on the forward strand.
ATATTCACAAGAGATTATTTTGATTTCATAAGTATGTATGCGCATTAACACATTTGCTTATTAAAATTTGTTTAATCAGTTGAATTGACATAGAGATATAGTCAAGAGATAAATGGATTTTGGTAGGTGAGTATGTTCATAAGTTAGAAAATTACCGAGTTGCTGAAAATTTATTCGTAACAACATGAACATGAGTTTAACAATTCTAAGTTAAGAAATGTAATTAATCTAGTACAATTATGTCATCTTGATTAAAATCATCTTTTGAAATCGTGCATTAGAACTTTTATTTTCTTTTTATTTATTTTACTTAGTTAAAAATCTTAGTTTTTAATCATCTCCTCAAATCAAAATATTTTTCTTCACCAAAGTATTTTTAATTTGATTCATAAATAATTCTTTTCACAGTCCCTGTGGGTACGATAACTCGACATTTACTTGTCACTTTATTACTTGTTGCAATTGTGTACACTTGCACATTTTCATCGTTCCAATTATCACCAGCTCAACAAAGTCACGATCAAGAACAAGTATCTGTTATCACGTATTGACGATCTATTTGATCAATTGAAAAGTGCAACAGTATTTTCGAAGATTGATCTTCGTTCTGGTTACTATCAGCTGCGAGTTAAAGATTTAGATGTGCCAAAAACTAAATTCAGGACCAGGTATAAATATTATGAATTTCTTGTGATGTTATTTAGTTTGACTAATGCACCTGTAGTATTTATGGATTTAATGAAAGGAATTTTTAAACCGTATTTAGACAGATTCGTCGTGGTGTTTATTAATGATATCTTGATTTATTTACGAGATTAGACAGAGCGTGTCGAGCATTTGAAAATTGTTTTGCATTTGCAAACTTTGCGTGAAAAGAAATTATTCACTAAAGTTAGCAAATGTGAATTCTAGCTTCGGGTAGTCAGATTTCTGGGACATGTTGTATCAGCCAAAGGCATCAGAGTTGATCCGAGCAAAATTTCAGCTGTTGTAGATTAGAAGCCTCCAAGAAAAATATTTGAGGTTAGAAGTTTCCTGGGATTACCTATATATTACAAAAGGTTCATTAAGGGATTCTCAATGATTGCTACACCGATTACGAGATTATTGCAAAAAGATGTTAAGTTCGAGTGGCCTGAGAAATGTCACCAAAGCATCGATCAATTAAAAGTATTGTTAACCAAGGCACCAGTGTTAGTTCAGCCAAAATCGGGTGAAGAATTCATTTTTTATAGTGATGCATCATTTAACGGATTGGGTTGTGTTTTAATGCAGGAAGACAAAGTGGTAGTGTATGCTTCAAGACAGTTGAAATCACACGAAAAGAATTATCTGACACAAGATTTAGAACTTACAGCAATTGTTTTTGCTTTGAAGATTTGGTGACACCATCTATATGGTGAAAAATTTCATATCTTTACAAATCATAAAAGCTTAATATATTTAATGTCACTAAAATATTTGAATTTCAAATAGCGCAGATGGCTCGAGCTATTGAAAGACTATAATTTGATCATTGATTTCATCCGGGAAAAGCTAATGTGGTTGCAGATGCTTTGAGTAGAAAGTCTCTATTTGCTTTGTGAACATTGAATACTCGATTGACATTGTCTGATGATAGTTCGATCTTAGTTGAGTTGAAAGTTATACCGATGTTTTTACAACAGATTTATGAAGCTCAAAAAATGCCATGTTATGTTGTTAGCTAAACGGAAATAGATTGAGTTGACTCCTGATTTAGATTTTCAGGTTGGCTCCGATGATTGTTTGTATTTAAAAGGACGAATTTGCATTTCGAAAAATTTAGATATCATTCAGAAGATTTTGCAAGAAGCTCACAATAGTACCTTGTCTTTTCATCCTAGTAGCAACAAGATGTACGGTGATTTGAAACAAACATACTGGTGGCTAAGTATGAAATGAGAGATTTTTGAATTCGTATCAAAATGTTTAGTGTATTAGCAAGTTAAAGCTAAACATCAGGCACCTTCTGGTTTGTTACAGCTAATGATGATTTCAAAATCAAAATGGGAATGCATCACAATGGATTTTGTATTGAGATTGCATGTTTATTTTGGTGATAATGACTAAATTGTAAAAGATGCAAAATTAGAGTTCTATATGTTAAAGGTACAAATGGCTATGATATTAAATGGTTAAGGGATTTATGTTGTAATTTAACCATTGTTATTATGGGTGGACTTTTATGGATATCATTTAAAAGATTTTAAAGGTTAATCTATAAGGTTATATAGGTAATTTAATTAATAAGATAAGTAAAATAATCAAAACAAAGGCCATCATCTTTGTTTGTCCATCTTTGACCAAAATTAGACCTAAGAATTCTCCATTGAAGGTGTTTAAAGGTTCGGCCATTGCTTCCTTGTGCATGTAAGTGTTGTTTTGTCTCGTTTTTAATGATTTTTATGTTTTCGAGGTCATTGTAGCTTAATCTAGCTAGCCCAAGGACTAGTTTGCAAAATTTTTAGAAGTTTAGGGTTTTACCATGAATGTGTGCATGTGATTCTTGATGTTTGATGGAAGAAAATGCATCTTTGTTGATAAATAAACAACTTTTGTAAAGTAAATTTTGTTGAAAATGTCAAATAAGGATTTATTTGTAAAATGTGTAAAAATATATGGTGAAAATTGTGAAATAATGAATTGTGTAAGTTGCTATAGACCTATATTGAATTTGGCTAGCTTGGGTTAGGGATGAAATGGCATGAATTTCAATTTATGAGCTTAAGGACTAAATTGTAAAGAAATCAAAACAATAGGGGGAAAGTGTAATTTTGTAAAAAAATGAATTTTGGATTGAATTGAATAGAATGGCTATTAAATAGATTGAATTTATTTATTTAGATCAAGATAGACCTTGTACGACTTTAGATCGAGGTAAAGATAAAGCTTCGAATTAATCAACTTCGTTTCTACACCTTTATTATAGAGGTAAGTTCATGTAAATGCTATTTTTTTATTTATATGTAAACTGTGGATTGTTGTGTAAATAATTAATGCAAATCGAACAATGTTACAACAACTATCGAGCCCCGTTTGAACCTTAAGAATTCGTAGGATACAAATGACATGTCATTAGGGTTTCCATGTTTCAGGTACTGGTCTCGAATGTCCTACCGATGGCTGAGGTCCAACATGTGTTGTGGATACTCCACGGCTCGTATGAGCAGCATCGTGTAACTTACATTCTGACCCACAACTCGCATGAGCAATGATGTAAAAAAATAGAAAGATTATGATTATAGGTTTGGTACACTTCGTGTGAGCTATCCCGTGTATCCAATGATATTCTAAACAGTTCAATGGGCATAACTTTGAAAGGAAATGGTGTAACAACCCGATTTTGGGCCTAATCAGAACAGTGGTTTCAGAACCACTATTCTGAGGCCGGAGAATTATTTTTAATGTTATTTTATGTGTTATAGCATGATTATATGAGTGCATTAAAATTTTGGTGAAATAATTTTAACAATTGCTAGCTTAATCGAGAAAAAAGACTAAATCGCATAAAGGGCAAAAGTTTTGTTTTGCTAGATAAATATGTTAAATAGCTGGAGAACCAATATTTGGGGTCCTTAAAGAGCAAATGGACCCTCAAGAAAAGCTTGGCTGGCCATAGAGATAAAGAAAGTAGAAAAGTCAAAATTAGGTTTGGTTGGTAACTTAATTTTGACTAAAAATAGAATAAAATAAAACAAAAGGTATAATCTTTTCATCTTTCTTCCCCCCTCCCCCGAAAATGTCAGCAAACAAGGGGGTTTTAAGAGCCTAAACTTTCATCCACTTAGTTCTCTTGTAAGTAAGTGATTTTGATGACTTTTCTTGATGATTTTTACATTTTTGGGACCCCTAAGGCTTAATCTAGCTATTGAGGGACTATTTTGCAAAATGGTTAAGATTTTAGGGTTTTTCCATGAAAGCATATGTGTTGTTAACTGAAATTTTATAGAACAATATGAGTTATGGTTGTGAAATAAACAACTTTTGTAAAGTGATTTTCATGGAAAACACCTAAAAGGGTCATTTTGTAAAAGTTATAAAATAGGTTGTAATTGTGTGAAATAGTGTAAATTTGGGGTTTTCATAAGAGTAATAAATGGTTGGTTAGGCTTGGATAATAAGGAAATTCGATAAAAATTGATTTCCGATCCTAGGGGTAAAATGGTCATTTTGTGAAAGTCTAGGGGCAAAATGGTCATTTTGCCAAAAATGTGAATTTTGATTGTCCAAATTTATTTAGTGATTAAATGAGTGAATTTCATCATGTTAGATCAAGAAAAATTGAGATTCGGGCTTGAATCGAGAAAGTACGTGGTTAAGGACAAAGAGAGAATAATTAGCTGAAATTGCATTTGAGGTAAGTCCGTGTGATTAAATAAGTATGATATCCATGTTATTATTAATATACTTGAAATCTATCTTGCTATGATTGTATTGAATTTTATGTTAAAGATATTGTATATAAGGAAGTGATGCCAAATGTTAATAACATATATGTGATGATTGAATGCATTGGAAATTTGATGGAATATGATATTCCATTGAAACGAGAAAGTTGGGTGTAAATAATGCAACTACATGGTTATTATGAGTGATTAAATTGATATAGCATAAATTGTTTGATCGTGACTATGAGTAATGGTATGATGAGACTTAACATGATAAACTTTTGGTTGAACCTTAGGAATAGATTGGATATTCATGCCATGACATTAGGTGATATGTGTGCTAGTGTAAGACATGTCTGGGACATGCATCGACATTGAGACGAGAGCTAGTGTAAGACATGTCTGGGACATGCATCAACCTTGAGATATACAAGCTAGTGTAAGACCTGTCTGGGATATCGCGTCAGCTTGTTGTGTGTCAGTGTAAGACCTGTCTGGGACACGGCATCGGCCTAGATATATGAAATTCAGTGTAAGACCTGTCTAGGACATGGCATCGACTTTAATACACTCGCCAGTGTAAGACCATGTCTAGGACATGGCGTCGGCATCTTATCCCATGTTTAAGGCTATTGATTATCATATAGTATTCCAAATGGTTCAACGGGAGATGTATGGTTTATATTGAAATGATAGAGCTTATGGCTATGTTGTGAGTGGTACAGGTACTTACATGAAATTTATGAGATGTGAATCCAATTCGTGTTGTATGATTAATAAGGAATGAATATGAGTAAGTATATGAGCATGTTAAGTAACAAAGGTATATATGCCAAACTCATGAGAAATGATTTCGGTTTATGATGTACATTTGGTGAGGATGTAAATAGGTAAGTCATGCCTATGAGAATGATTTCGTGATGACCTTGTGATTACAGGTCTATACTTACAATGTATAAACATGTATTTTTACCAATGTGGTGAAAATGAATTAATAAGGTGTGATAAACTTAGTATTATTAATTTACACTAAAATAGTTTTGGGCAGCAGCAGTAGCCCGACTTTGAAAATTCACCAAACATCGTGGAGATTGAGTTAGAGTATGAATATAATATGAAATTAAAGCTTAATGAGTCTAGTTTCACATAGAAGAAACGATGTAAGCAAAAGAGATTCATATTATGAAATATTTAAATTGTTGTGAGACAGAGTCAGAATGATTTTGAAATCCCCTATGCTGATTTGAGAAAATCATTTAAAATTTTACACAAATATTTATGGGTTATAATTTATATGCATAGAATTCTTAATGAGTTTATTTTCAATATAAATAGACAGAAACATCATCCGAGTCCCGTATCATGAGATAATTAATTTTTAGTGAAGAGGGGTCAGAACTATCAGACAGTAAAAAGGGGAAAATTTAAGGAATAAATGTACTTATTGGCTAGACCAAAAATTCTGAAAATTTTATGGTAAGAAGTTATAATTTGGTTTATTTTTAATGATTCGATTATACCTTTGAATTGTTAATTTGCTTATGAAATAGCTTACTCTATGAGTGTTCTTGTTTACCTCTGTTTTATAGATCTTGGATTCAAGTTACAAGCTCAGGGATCGTCAGCCAGGTCTATCACACTATCGATCGTCTTCGGTATTTTATAAGCTGAATTTTTGGAACTATGGCATGTATAGGCTGGATTATATTTTGAATTGTTTAATTTCGGTTTATGTAACTATGAGCCATGCGAAAATGGCTTAATACTTAGTTATGCTTGGTTGCGATTTTGTTGTTATGTTCTTTATATATCTTCAAGTGAATGATGGCTTTATTAAAATGTTTGATATGATGGGTTTTGGTAATTTAGTTTAGATGAATGAATTATAAGGTAATGCTTTGAAAATAGTTGGGGATTTTGGATATGTGCATTTGGTTGATTTCGGTTATGACATATGGATAAATAGGTATGTTTATGCACTCGGTTGTGGTTGTGATATTTTACAAGTTCATTATGTATGCTTAAAGTGAAAGAATTGCTATAAGTTTTGTAGGTACGTTATACATGATTCGGCATTTAAATATGCACAAGTATACAATATATTGGTTTGATGTTTATATATATTAGATAATATATATATTTGTTTTGTATTTAACTTAAAGTATAAAATATATGTGTGACATGTATGTTATCAAAGATGGATGTATTCGGCAATTGCTATTGAAAATGGATAAATAAGTTATATGAATTACATATCTTGATAAGTTACAAAATGACTTTGCTATATGATAAATTTGATTATCTAAAGTGGTTAATTATTGATATTAAATTTAATATATGATTTGTTGTATAAACTTTGCTTAGAATTAATAAATGATAAGTTTGCATATTCGGTTATTGACGAATACATTTGATAAGTATGCATACGATATATATATAGGTTGGTAGCTTAATATTTATGTGGTAAGTTTATGCATATATTCGAATGAAATTTATACGTTTAATTCGGTTATAAAAGTAATATATGTTAGTATAATGTGTTTGATTGAGTATATAATTATATATAGTTGATGGATATGATTTGGTAATTGGTTTATTTTGGTAAACATGTGGTTTTGATAATGGTGTGGCTTATTAAGGTTAAGATTATGACCGAATAAATGCCTATTTGATTAGTTAGACAAATAAGGTTAAACTTGATAGTATGCATGCATGATTTGGACATGTAATGAAAATATTTGGTTATGAGTTTAATATTCGATTGTCATGATTTCATATAATGTTGACTGAATATAAACTTGGAGGTTATATGATTTATTGAATCAAAGAACAAAAGTTTGTTATGAAATGTATTTGTTTGGTAATGCCTCGTAACCCTATTTCGGTGACGGATACGGGTTAGGAGTGTTACATGGCCTAGCCGTATGGTTCAATTTGTTTTGCTGACGTTATAAACAGAAAGTTACACGGCCTAAGGACACGGGAGTGTTGAAGACACACGGGCATGTGACCATGTTTCATGAAAATTTTTCCTAAGTTTTTCCAAAACTTTCTAAAGTTTTCGGTTTAGTCCCAAACCACCTTTAATGCATGTTTTGAGCATCGATAGCTCGCGTAAAGGACATTATGCATGTGATGGAGTGTTTTTAATTTAAACGAAATTTTATGGCCCGATTTTATGAAATGGTGTACTTTAAGTCTGGTAACGCCTCGAACCCTGTCTCAACATTGGATATGGGTAAGGGGTGTTACATTTAGTAGTATCAGAGCTATGGTTTAGTCTTCTCTCAGACTAACCTAGCACGTGTAAGAGTCTAGCTATACATGCCTCAAGTTTGTGATAGTGTGATGTCTCTCGATGCGAATCAGAGCTATCTTGTGTGGGCAAGGTACTATTCAACCGAGCTACACCCGATCATGTAGATAATGATACTAGAGTATTCAATAAAGTGCAGTTATGAAGAGTTGAAACACGGAAAAGTACGAACAATAATTCGTGAAATGTATATGTACATATTTGTGATATAATAAACACGAAATAGAATGTGTACATGGTATAATGAGCTTATCTATGATTGATTAATAATCCCATGGTGTACATGATTGATTTGTTCAAGTGAATGCATGTGTTTAGATAACTTATCAAAAATATAGATGGAATGAATGTTCATGTATACTTATTTGAATGAATATGGTTGGCAAATTCACATAGTCTGAGTATAAGTGTTAAATTGCTTGGATTGATTTACATGTTTGTAATGATATGCGAGATGAAAGTATAGATTGGAATATACTTATCCATGTTTGTTGGCTCTCGTATGATGTTATGTACATGAATGGTTTGATTAAATGAATGGGATAAGTAAAGTTACATAGAATTCATAGAGTGCATGCATGAGTATACATGTCTAAATAAGATAACTGGAAAGTTGGTGTAAAACGAATATGAATGTCGGTCTGTCTAAAATGAATGATATGATTTTAATGATGTTGCTATAATGATGAAAGTTGTGTTACATGTGTATGTGCATGTATATAAGAGTCGAGTCAGAGGCCCTACGACCTCACCCCCTTACCAGAGTGGTGTATTGTAATGGAATTTGATGAGATTTGCGCTGAATAAATTCACAAGTATGAAACCAAAGAGTTCAGTGGAGAAATATCTATAAACACGATTAGAAATTTAGAATGAGTTGATAAGTAAGCCAGAGCTAGAAAAGTATTAGTTGACATAAAAATTATGTGAATTATGCATTGTCATAGTTAGAGAAGAAATGTACTTTGGTAAATCGAATTACTCAGGTACGAGGTTGAGAAAGTGTAATAATATGGGATTTGTGATGACAGAAATAGTTAGGGGAATAATATTTGAAACATGAGATGTCTAAGTATGGAAATCATAGTGAGTAGATGATGACTGTCTCTCTTGATATATTTTAAAAGATCATTGTTCTCAGAAGTATTATAGTGGCTATCTATCTTCTGATGAAATTCTTGTTATATGAGAATGTTATCTGATCTTAATGTCAGACAAAGGCATTGTCGGTCTGACTGGTTTATTATCTGCTTTGATCTACTTCTCTCTGGTATTCTGTTATATTCAGTCTGATGGGAACTTATGAGAAAATGCACACGATGCTATGATTTTGTTTCTCTAAATTGTCATATTTGATTCCAGTGGGATTAAATGATACTTTCTTCTAGACTTTTTCCCTCTGAAGAATTATCGAGGTCTTTCATATGTTCTTAAGAGGTTGTTTTCGGTCTTTCGATATAGTCTCGAATCTTGGGATTTCTCTATCTTGGATTTCTTTACTTGGTTTTCTTGTTATCTTTGTTCCATAATCTGTCAATCATAACTTATGTTCAAAGTTTGTTCTTTAACTTGCGATAATCGTGTCAAGTGTGACTACGCTCCTAATTTGATCATGGTAATGCAGTGGTTTTAGTATTTGGATTTCTCTAATTTACGTATAAGGATTTGACATTGGCAATGGCCTAAGTGGTAAAATTTCAAATTTCAATTAGTATGATAGATATCTTTTCTCAAGTAAGTTAATCAAAACTAATGTCTTATGTTGAGATATAATGGTTATTTTAGCTAATGCAAGTGATGTAACACCCCAAACCCAGCCCGAACGTTATGGCCGAATCTGACGCGTCACATTGAAGTGTTTTAGCGAAAACCTGGTTTTCATTGAAAACCTTTCCTTAAAATGAGAAACCTTAATTAACTTATAAAAACTCTCTTTCAACCGTGAAAACTTGTTTAAAACATATGATTTATGAAAGCCTATCATTTTAAAATTTGGTTGCGGAAATGTAGAAAAATAATCTATGATTTAGGAAACCCCTGTTCACCTTCTCATAATTACAATGCATAAAAATAACAATCCAAATAATAATAAAAGGGAAGGCCTTATTTCATTCCAATCTGAAATTACTTAATAACCTAGAAACTATATGCTTTCTTTAAAAAAAACAAGTCCAAGTCGTCTTGCTAGTTGGCCACCTCCGAGTCCCTCCAAACATCAAACCTTCTACTGAGCATCACCTGAGAAAAATAAAAGAGGGAGTGACTTTTCAAAAACTCAGTGTGTACAACCCTCGACGAGTAATAAGCACTCATCAATCACCATAAAATCATACATGCAATGCAATACAGTACAACCCACCCCAATAATCCAACCGTTACACATCAATTTCGTCCTCTTATACACATTATGTGGGGATATAAATATCGACCCACCCATCTGATACACATCAATGGTAGCCCGGTTGAGGAACTACCTTCATTGCAGCAAGCTACCAATCACATATTGGGCTTAAAAACCGTCGATGGACCCACGATTGTCAAGCAACCATGCGATCCTCATATACTTCCTTCGTTCAATAATTCCCAACCCATATGCAACCTAAATAAAATATCATATGAATGTAGCAGAGATACATGTAACATTCGTAAATCTTACCTTCAACACATAGGGGTATTTTAGTCATTTCCACCCATAGGGGCATTTCGGTAATTTCTCTTGTTATGGGTTTGTTACTTACCTTGGCCCATTAACAAGTCCCCGTTGGCTAAAGTGAACAGATACTATGCACCAGGTAGGATTCCAGAGAAGAAGAGGTGAGTCATTAAGACCGCTTAAATACCAAGCTCTCCCTAGATCCAATCTTAGACATGCATATACCCCTTGCCACACTTTAACCTTATGCATATACCGCTTAAAGGTGTTTTTTGGCAACAAGGTGAGGGAGAATTCGGCATTAGCCTGGAAACTTCACATTCGGCACCTATTTATAGCCTCTATGGTCGAATTTCCTATCCCCTAATTCCCAATTCGGCTCCACCTCTTTACACTCCTCATCGCCTAATTTTTCTCCCTGATAACTCCTCAATCCCCTCCTCAAATTTCTCCTCTTATCACTCCCTACAGAGTTCATATCCAACGCCACCACTGTCCATCTCTTAAGCAAAAATAAATCCTTCTTTTGGGCAAGGAGGGATTCGAACCCCTTACCTCCTTGCCTTACTTGCGACGCCACTTGCCACTCCACCACAAGGCTTTCTTGCGTCCAATTCTTCCTTCATTTATTTAAAAGCCAACCTACTTGCCAACATGGTTCTTTTAATAATTAAACCATAATTTCCTTCACCCCTAAGTTTGAACTCAAACCTTAACCAAGACCTACTATCACATAATTAACAGTTGACTAGGAATGTTAAACACAATTTTTATCGAAACTGAAAAAATAAAAGTTCGGGATTTTAGGATTTTTAGGGAATTACAACTCTACCCCTCAAAAGAAATTTCTTCCTTGAAATTCCCAACAATTAATACAGCTGCATAACATAGACTGCCATACCACACTCCCGCTGCGCACTCTAATTCCAAACTAAATAAATAGCATATTATGGTTAACGTACATACCAATATTCGCCTCTAGAGCATCTCCGTCCTCTCGACGACGTGCTGCATAGACCAACGCTGGCTATCTCGCCTCAGCATGACCAGAACCTCTGCCCGATGCTCCACAGCCCAAACAGGTTCCACCCCTGGCCTGACCATGGCCTCTGGGCAGCTGCTGACCACCTCTCAGTGGCTGTACATCACCTCTACCCACACCTGGCACCTGAACTAGCATTCTAAGGCAATTCCTGATCCCATGCTCTATAGATCCACAAGCCAGACAAGCTCTCGTCCTCTTCCAACACTCGCTTACATGACCTTTCCCACAATCAGCACAAAGTGGCACCCCTGGATTCACAGCAGGGGGCCCTACTCTAACTGGCCCATTAACTCTGGCCCTAACCCTAGGCCTCTGTCTAACACCAGGAGTCTCAGCTTCCCTTTTATTCTTACCCTTTTCTTTTTCCCAATTTAGGCACTCAGTGCGCTTTACCTCCTCTGCTATCTTTGCTTCCTCCGTCAACTCCGAGAAAACTCGCCCCCTTTGTGGAGCTATCAATACTCTGAGGCTATCTCTAAATCATTCTCAAACCTAACGCAACGCTCATAGTCCGTTGCAACTATAACTCTTGCATACCTACTAAGGCGTAGAAATCTCGCCTCATACTCTGCCACAGATTTTTGTTTCCCTGGGTCAAGCTCAGGAACTCCTTCCTTCTAGCATCCACATAACTCGCACCCACATACTTCCCTTGGAATGTAGTTTTCAAGAACTCCCAAGTGACCTGCTCAGGTTGGGTGCCCTCTTTCACTGTCAGCCACCACTGGTAAGCTTCTTCCCTAAGCAATGACTCTGCCCCTTTATACTTTTGTTCAGGAGAACAGTCCAAGTCCTTCATTATCCTTTCTGTGGCCTCCAACCATTATTCAGCCACGTTAGGAGCCACAATAGCCACGCCCCTAAAGATCTCAGCCCCATTTGATCGAAGTTGCTCCAGAATGGATCCCCAACTTCTTGTGCCATTATTAGGCCCTTCAACCCTTTCTAAAATCCTTAGCATTGCCTGCGACAATGCATCTTCCCCTGCGGCCTGATCATACGGTCTATTCCCAGCCACAGGTGAGGCCGGAGCCTCTTCTACTCCAACATCGGGCATATGGCCTGATGCCGATGATTCAACCCTAACACTTCCGTGGCCTCGGCCACAGCCTCTTGCACCTCTTCTAGCACTCATCATTGTCTTACATATTATCTGGATTAGAAATTTTATGAATTTTTAGTTAGTTTTAATAATTAACCGATGTTTTATGGAAGTATTAAAAGAAAATTTTTTTCGTAAATCCTCTAAGTTTCAAGGTTCTACGGGCTTTAGTTTCAATCTAAAAACCTTAGCATAATAATCTACAGTAGCCCACTAACTACCTACAGTATATCAAATTACACAAGCTTAAGAATAAAGGAACTTACTTGGTTTAACGTTGGAGACTCAGTGTGTCGCACAGCAAGAATTGTTTCTTTCAAAACATTGTGAAAAAAAATTAAAACAAACCCAAATAATAAGGCCCACTTCACAGCCCGAGTTTTGTAACCTGGGCTCTGATACCACTAAATATAACACCTTAAACCCAGCCCAAACATTATGGCCGAATCTGGCACGTCAACTTGAAGTGTTTTAGCGAAAACCTTGTTTTCATTAAAAACCCTTCCTTAAAATGAGAAACCTTAATTAACTTATAAAAACTCTCTTTCAACCGTGAAAGCTTGTTTACAACATATGATTTATGAAATCCTGTCATTTTAAAATATGGTTGCGAAAATGTAGAAAAACAATCTATAATTTAGGAAACCCATGTTCACCTTCTCATAATTACAACACATAAAAATAACAATCCAAATAATAATAAAAGGGAAGGCTTCATTTCATTCCAGTCTGAAATTACTTAATAACCTAGAAACTATATGCTTTCTTTAAAAAAAAACAAGTCCAAGTCGTCTTGCTAGCTGGCCACCTCTGAGTCCCTCCAAACATCAAACCTTCTACTGAGCATCACCTGAGAAAAATAAAAGAGGGAGTGACTTTTCGAAAACTCAGTGTGTACAACCCTCGACGAGTATTAAGCATTCATCAATCACCATAAAATCATACATGCAATGCAATGCAGTGCAACCCACCCCAATAATCCAACCGTTACAAATCAATTCTGTCCTCCGATACACATTATGTGGAGATATAAATATCGACCCACCCATCTGATACATATCAATGGCAGCCCGGTTGTGGAACTACCTTCATTGCAACAAGCTGCCAATCACATATTGGGCTTAAAAGCCGTCGATGGACCCACAGTTGTCAAGCAACAATGCGATCCTCATATACTTCCTCCGTTCAATAATTCCCAACCCATATGCAACCTAGACAAAAAATCATATGAATGTAGCAGAGATACACGTAACGTTCGTAAATCTTACCTTCAACACATAGGGGTATTTTAGTCATTTCCACCCTTAGGGGCATTTCAGTAATTTCTCTGGTTATGGGTTTGTTACTTACCTTGGCCCATTAACAAGTCCCCGTTGGCTAAAGTGAACAGATACTATGCACCAGGTAGGATTCCAGAGAAGAAGAGGTGAGTCATTAAGACCGCTTAAATACCAAGCTCTCCCTAGATCCAATCTTAGACATGCATATACCCCTTGCCACACTTTAACCTTATGACTCGTCCACGGTCGCAATTCATTAATTATTTGAGTTTTATGTCAATTAAACAGTTATTAGATACTAGGCCCAAAATCCCCTTACAAAGCCCAAAGAAGTCTACATACATACATATGGCCCACTAGGCCCAATCTCATTCACATGGCCTATTAGGCCCAAATCACATTCCTATAACCCATTAAGCCCAAATCACATTCATATGGCCCATTAGGCCCAAATCACATTCATATTCATGCTTTCATATAATTTCCATCACTTAACATCAAGTTGCCAACTTTGCCTATTATGGGCCCAATAGCCCATCGGCCCACTTAGCCCATTCTGGCCCGGTTGGCCAAAACACAGCCCAAGTCCGTGGAACTTCCTATGGGGCCTCAGATAACCTATCGATTTCCCCCTTACGAGTGTTCATGCACTCGCAAGACTACTGTAGCCAAACTTTCAGCTTTTTGGCATTTCGACTTTTCGGCATTTCGGGATTTGTTGATCTACTTGTGTGTGTGCAGTGTATGTACACACCTGGTAATAAAGCGTGTTGCGATCCCCCTTACCACGAACCTACAATCGATATCACCCAATGATTACTCACATATACTGATAGATCGCATCCCGGAGTGCACCAAGTTCGAACAAGGATTCAACGGTGTTGCCCCAAGGACCAATCACGCGAGCTCGAGCTAAACAATTCAAAGAGGCCATTTTGGCCTTAATTGTTCAGTTGTGGGATAAGACTTTGGTTGGAGGAATAGAACAAGTTGGGACAAGTTCAATAAAGTTTCCTTGCAACATATTGCAAACCGATTTCAGCTCAATTCCAGCTCTTTGAACCGTTCTAACTAAATTGGTTTTTTTTTCAGCATTGCATTTAGTTGCATTTAAATCCTTGTATTTAAGCATCTTAGTTTAATAATGAGTTGATGGTCATTAATTCAATTCATCTTAGTTTAATTAATTTAGTTTTTTATGAACTTGATTTAATAGATGCTTCTTTAAATAAACTAGTTACTAGGATAATTTAGTGATATATGAGTTAAAGTTCATTTAATAATGCTTTTATTAATTAAACTAGTTGCTGGATTAAACGGTGCATAAGTGTTAGTTCATTTATTTAAGTTAGTTGTTAATTTGTTTTAAGTTTAAGAAATGAATAAATGTGACTGTTACATGTGTTAATTACAGGTGACTTTTCAGTTCCCATCTATTATTGTTAATGGCTGCTATGCATTCAATAAGGTGACTTTTCAAGAGATATCGGTTACAAAAGAGAGGGCTGTTACAAAGAGGATTTAAATATCATTAAGAATTTGTTTTATTAATTAAAGGAGAGCATTATTCTTCTTTAAATTGGGCAGCAACTTTGTTTCATCTTCCATAACCGTTTGCTTCATGAGTAATCACTACATGCATTCAATTTCCATCAAAGAAGCTGGTGTCTTTTCGGTTGCTCATGGAGACTTCAAAGGACTTTGAAAGCATCTTAATTGAAGAAGTAAATCACATTGAAGGCTGGAGTTACTTGGAATACAATTTCTATAGTTGAGACTTTTCATTAAGCCTCATTATTAGCTTCATTAAAAGTGACCATTCAGCTAGCTTTTCTTTTGACACTATAAATTCATGTAGCCTACCTTTTTAAGAAAAAAAACACTTTGGGAATATTTTTGTTAATGATATACTGCCAAATTTGTGAGGCAAACTTTTCTCTATTTTTGTTCAAAGATTTGTTGGCTACCTAGTGTTCTAGTTGTGTCATCCATTTTCTTTGTTGAAAACTGAACTTATCACTACTCTAGTGTGGCGTTCAAACATACCGAGGTTCCTATCTTGCTAGATAGTGGGTCGAGGTCACCTTAACTACTCTTAAACCGAACTAAAAGGCTTATAAGCAACGGGTCATCACCAAATCGGTATTGGTTCTTGTTTGCATTTTTGGTTCAATCCATTTTCTTTTCTTACCATTTCGAACTAAAATAAATTCCTTCTTTCACATCTTACCCTTTTTCATACCATATTCTTAAACCAATTACAAATTTGTCAAACAACTTCATTCCATACCAATTTCACTAAACTAAATTGTCAATTGCTTCTCATAGACGATTGGGCATTTTTCATACGACTCGACTCACCCCGAGGTGGAGCGTATCATTTAGGTATTTTTCATAAAACTCGACTCACCCCGAGGCAGAGCGTATCATTTGGGTATCAGAGCTACAAAAACGAGGAGTACGAGCATTCGAAATTACTCCCAAGATAGTCTATGACTCATCAAGTAAGTTTCAAAAAAATTTTGAAAAAAATTCAAAAAAAAGTTTCAAAAAAATACGAAAAAAATTCAAAAAAATGTTAAAAAAATTCGGGAAAAAATTTGAAAAAAAAATTTGAACATTGTTTTACTTCTTCTCCATTTTTCTTCAATCCTGAAACTCTTACCCTCTCATCCACTTCCATCCTTGACCTTTTCGCCACACTATACCCGAATTATTTTTTTCTTGTAAGCCTACCCAGTTTTAAATCACATCATCCCTTGTTACCCATTTGAAACCGACCACCTAGACTAAGGTTAAGCCTTGGCGAATCAGCTTACGAAATCATAAGAAAAGTAAAGAGAGGTAAAAGGCACGATAGTTGTGAGCGCAATAAAGTGGAAATAAAAGCCTATTCTCGAGCGTAAACACGAGCGTGAGTGAAATTCCTCTTTTTTTCCAAGTGATCGTGAGGTTTTGTGTGAGGTTCCTTACTAAATTCAATGTCACAAGAAGCTGATCCTAACCTGGAAAATCATCCCACACGACAACCTGTTCACAACGTTCCTGATTTGAACATGCAAGCTCTATTACGAGAGATGGAAAAACTCTTAGACCGTAGATTAAATCCTCTCGAAGATCACCTATTCCAAGTCGAAGCGAGAGAGCAACTTAAAGGGCCTCTTGAAGTAATCTAACCTAGACAGGAGAGACCAAACCAACAACGGGAAAGACAAAAAGTTCAAGATGATGATGTAAACGATCCTAGTGATCTTGAAAGCGATCAAGAGTCAAATGCAAGTAATCGCCGGAGGGAACCATGGTATCGAGATCGGAGACGTGAAGATGGTGATCTTAAGAATATCAAGCTTTCAATACCATCGTTCCAAGGTAGACCAGATCCGGAAGCCTATCTTGAGTGGGAAAAGAAGATCAAGTTGGTGTTTGATTGTCACAACTACTCCAAAAACAAAAAGGTGAAATTAGCAGCAATCGAATTCTTGAATTACGACATGATCTGGTGGGATCAACTAACTACTAGTCGAAGACGCAACGGAGAATGACCAATCTCTACATGGACCGAGATGAAGGCCGTTCTGAGGCGATGATTTATCCCTTCTTACTATCATCGAGAGTTGCACCAAAAACTTCAAAATCTTACACAAGGGAACAAAATCGTCAAAGATTACTATAAGGAGATGGAAATTGCGATGATTCGAGCAGATGTCCAAGAGGATCCCGAAGCAACAATGGCACAATTTCTAGCCGGATTAAATTGAGACATAGCAAATGTTGTAGAGCTTCAACACTACCTTGAAGTGGTGGACATGGTTAATGTGGCTATCAAGGTAGAAAAGCAACTCAAGTGTCAAGGCCCAAGCCAAGGGTTTTCCACTTCTAACACATCCAAGTGGGGCCAAAGTTCGAGTAAAGGTTCTCTAACATTTCGAGGAAAGGATACCATAGCACCTCCTAAAACCAACAAGCCTAATACCGAAGTGAACAAAGGCAAGGCACCCGAGGTTACTTTCAATCGTAATCGAGACGTCAAATGTTTCAAATATCTCGGGAGAGGTCACATAGCCAGCCAATACCCAAATCGAAGGACCATGGTGATTCGTGTCGATGGTGAAATCGAGACGGAAGATGAAGAAGAAAAGGAGTCTAAATCAGCTTCTGAAGTTGAGGAGGACTTAGAACAACCCATGGAAGGCGAACTACTCATTTTCAAAAGGACTCTTAGTCTCCAAGGCACGGATAACGAGCTACAATGGGAGAACATATTTCATACCCGATGTCGAGTAGGAGGAAAAGTTTGTTGTGTCATCATCGACGGTGGTAGTTGTACAAACGTAGCAAGTACGATGATGGTTGAAAAGCTTGGTTTGCCAACTACCAAGCATCCGAGCCCTTATAAGCTTCAGTGGCTCAACGATGGCGGAGAACTTAAAGTGACCCAGCAAGTTCTCGTTTCTTTCAACATTGGAAAGTATTCGGACGAAGTATTATGTGATGTTGTCCCGATGCACGTGGGTCATCTACTCTTTGGACGATTGTGGCAGTTTGATTGGCGAGTGCTACACGATGGGTATACCAATCGGCATACTTTCAAGTTTATGGGAAAGAATGTTACGTTGGCACCGTTAACTCCCAAACAAGTTTACGATGAACAATTGAAGTTGAAGGCATCCGTTGAATAAATGAGAGAGAAAGAAAAAGAATATTGTAAAAAAATAAAAGAAGAAAAAATAAGAAAAAGAGAACAAAAGAGAGCGAAAAGAAAATCAGCAAAGAAAAAGAAGAAAAAGAGAAAGAAATTGATAAAATGAGTGTCTTTGCAAAAGTTAGTGATATTCGAAAAGCGTCAGTAATGAATCGCCTTATTCTTGTACTCATGTACAAGGAAACCTTGTTTTCTACTAACGAATTACCCGAAACCCTACCTTCTTCTGTTTTGTCTTTATTGCAGGATTTTAAAGATATTTTTCTAGAGGAACTCCCGAATGGATTACCACCACTTCATGGAATTGAACATCAAATACACTTTGTGCCGGGAGCTGCTATTCCAAATCATCCCGCTTATCGAGCCAATTCGGAAGAGACTAAAGAATTGCAACGGTAAGTCAATGATCTATTGGAAAAAGGCTACATTCGTGAGAGTCTTAGTCCTTGTGCTGTACCTGTTTTGTTAGTACCGAAAAAAGATGGAACATGACGAATGTGTGTAGATTGTTGAGCCGTAAACAAGATCACCATCAAATATCGTTATCCACTTCCTCGCCTTGACGACATGCTTGATGAACTCAATGGAGCCAAAGTATTTTTGAAAGTCGACTTAAAAAGTGGCTACCACCAGATTAGGATGCGAGAAGGAGACGAGTGGAAAACAGCATTCAAAACCAAGCATGGGCTGTATGAATGGTTGGTCATGCTATTTGGCTTAACCAACGTCCTCAGCACTTTCATGAGGTTAATAAACTATGTGTTAAGGTCCTTTATTGGTAAGTTCTGTGTTGTTATTTCGACTATATATTGATATATAGCAAGTCAGTTGAAGACCATGTAAGGCACATTAAATCGATCTTGGAAGTTTTACGTAAAGAAACATTATATGCTAACCTCAAAAAGTGTTTTTTTTATTCTGATAAAGTTATTTTTTAGGGTTTGTGGTTAGCGCGGAAGGTCTCGAAGTAGACCAAGAAAAGATCAAGACCATTCAAGATTGGCCAAGGCCAATGAGTATCACGCAAGTTTGGAGTTTTCATGGCCTAGCGAGTTTCTATCGACGTTTCGTTCCTAATTTCAGCACCATTGCTGCCCCTATTACGAGCATCATTAAAAAGAACTCTGCTTATGGAATGATGAGTAAGAAAATTCATTTGTTAAAATTAAGGATTTTCTTACTAACGCTCCTTTACTTGCTCTTCCAAATTTCTTGAAGACCTTCAAGGTTGAGTGTGATGCCTCAGGCGTTGGAATCGTGTTGTTTTCACACAAGAAAGATGACATGTGGCCTATTTTAGTGAAAATATTAGTGGAGCTATACTCAACTATCCGGTATATGATAAAGATATGTACGCGCTCATCGAGCCTTTGAGACGTGGCAACATTATTTATGGCTAAAGGAGTTCGTTATACACTCCGATCATGAAGCTTTAAAGCACATAAAGGTCAACACAAACTGAACCAACGTCACGCAAAATGGGTGGAGTTTCTTGAATCGTTTCCCTATGTTATAAAATACAAAAAAGGTAAAGATAACATAGTGGCTGATGCGCTTTCGAGAAGGTACACTCTATTGTCATATTTAGACTCCAAAATTCTTGGTTTTGCTTTGTTAAAAGACTCTTACGCTAACGATTCTGATTTTGGTGAGATCTTTGCTACGTGCAATAATGGTTTGTTTGAAAACTTTTATAGGTATGAAGGCTTTCTTTTTAAAGAAGGTAAACTTTGCATTCCTTGTGGCTCTATTAGAGACTTGTTAGTGCACGAGGCCCATAGTGGCGGACTTATGGGACACTTTGGAGTTAACAAGATGCTTGCAACCCTTCAAGAACACTTCTACTGCCCGCGAATGCGCAAATATGTGGAACAAGTTTGCAAGAGGTGTATAGCTTGTAAAAAGGCTGAATCGAAGGCTCAGCCACATGGCTTATATACGCCGTTACCTATTCCTGAAGCTCCATGGGTCGATATCTCCATGGACTTCGTTCTTGGACTACCGCGTACAAAAATAGGGAAGGATTCTATCTTTGTGGTTGTTGATCGTTTTTCAAAAATGTCTCATTTTATAGCTTGCACTAAAACTGATGACGCTGTTCATGTTGCAATTTTTTTTTTCAGAGACATCGTTCGACTTCATGGCATTCCTCGGACTATTGTATTGGATCGTGACGCAAAATTTTTGAGCCACTTTTGGAGATCCTTGTGGGGAAAATTAGGAACCAAACAATTATTCTCGACCACCAGCCACCAGCAAACCGATGGCCAAACAGAAGTCGTCAATAGGGTATTGTCCACATTACTTCGGGCCATCATCCGTAAAAACTTGAAGTATTGGGAAGATTGCCTACCACATATCGAATTTGCCCACAACCGCTCCGTTCATTCTGCTACCAAATATTCGCCTTTTGAAATTGTATATGCTTTCAATCCATTGACACCTTTAGATTTAATATCTTTGCCTACTGATCGATTGATTCATGTAGATGCAAAGAAAAAGGCTGAATTTGTTAAAGAATTACATCAAAAGGTGCAAGCTAACATTGAGGCAAAAACTGAGTCTTACATGCGTAACGCTAACAAAGGACGAAAACGAGTGGTCTTTGAACCCAGAGAGTGGGTTTGGGTTCACATGCGTAAGGAGCATTTTCCGGCTCAAATAAAATCACAATTGTTACCTCACGGAGACGGTCCTTTTCAAATACATGAGCGCATAAATGAAAATTCTTATAAACTCGATTTTCCTGGTGAATTTAATGTTAGTGCAACTTTTAACGGGTCGGATTTAACCCCATTTGGCGCAGATTTCAACTTGAGGACAAATCATTTCGAAGAGGGGGGAATGATATGATCGCGTCCCGGAGTGCACCAAGTTCGAGCAAGGATTCAACGGTGCTGCCCCAAGGACCAATCATGCGAGCTCGAGCTAAACAATTAAAAGAGGCCATTTCAGCCTTAATTATTCAGTTGTGGGACGAGACTTT
The DNA here is from genome assembly GCF_007990345.1 of Gossypium hirsutum. Lineage (NCBI taxonomy): Eukaryota > Viridiplantae > Streptophyta > Magnoliopsida > Malvales > Malvaceae > Gossypium > Gossypium hirsutum. The sequence continues at coordinate 50,443,784 of NC_053424.1, forward strand.
GGTTGGAGGAATAGAACAAGTTGGGACCAGTTCAATAAAGTTTCCTTGCAACATATTGCAAACCGATTTCAGCTCAATTCCAGCTCTTTGAACCGTTCCAACTAAATTGATTTTTTTTTATTTTTCAGCATTGCATTTAGTTGCATTTAAATCCTTGCATTTAAGCATCTTAGTTTAATAATGAGTTGATGGTCATTAATTCAATTCATCTTAGTTTAATTAATTTAGTTTTTTATAAACTTGATTTAATAGATGCTTCTTTAAATAAACTAGTTACTAGGATAATTTAGTGATGCATGAGTTAAAGTTCATTTAATAATGCTTTTATTAATTAAACTAGTTGCTGGATTAAATGATGCATAAGTGTTAGTTCATTTATTCAAGTTCGTTGTTAATTTGTTTTAAGTTTAATAAATGAATAAATGTGACGGTTACATGTGTTAATTGCAGGTGACTTTTCAGTTCCCATCTATTATTATTAAAGGCTGTTATGCATTTAATAAGGTGACTTTTCAAGAGATTTCGGTTACAAAAGAGAGGGCTGTTACAAAGATGCTTTAAATATCATTAAGAAGTTATTTTAGCAATTAAAGGAGAGCATTATTCTTCTTTAAATTGGGCAGCAACTTTGCTTCATCTTTCATAACCGTTTGCTTCATGAGTAATCACTACATGCATTTAATTCTCCATCAAAGAAGCTGGTGTCTTTCCGGTTGCTCATGGAGACTTCAAAGGACTTTGAAAGCAACTTAATTGAAGAAGTAAATCACATTGAAGGCTGGAGTTACTTGGAATAGAATTTCTATAGTTGTGACTTTTCATTAGGCCTCATTATTAGCTTCATTAAAAGTGACCATTCAGCTAGTTTTCCTTTTGACACTATAAATTCATGTAACCGGCCTTTTTGAGAAAAAAAACTTTGGGAATATTTTTGTTAATGACATACTGCCAAATTTATGAGGCAAACTTTTCTCTGTTTTCATTCAAAGATTTGTTGGCTACCTAGTGTTCTAGTTGTGTCATCCATTTTCTTTATTGAAAATCGAACTTATCACTACTCGTAGTGTGGCGTTCAAACATACTGAAGTTCCTATCTTGATAGATAGTGGGTCGAGGTCACCTTAACCACTCTTAAACCGAACTAAAGGGCTTATAAGCAACGGGTCATTACCAAATCGGTATTGGTTCTTGTTTGCATTTTTTGTTCAATCCATTTTCTTTTCTTACCATTTTGAACTAAAATAAATTCCTTCTTTCACATCTTACCCTTTTTCATACCATATTCTTAAACCAACTACTAATTTGTCAAACAACTTCATTCCATACCAATTTCACTAAACTAAATTGTCAATTCCTTCTCGTAGACGATCGGGCATTTTTCATACGACTTGACTCACCCTAAGGTGAAGCGTATCATATACTTATCGAATACTTTACCAAAAGCCGAAGTCTCACCTTAACCTCACCTGAAACGCCAAGCCTTATTAGCTTTTCCTTGATCACTAATCACGAGTGCTACCCAGATCCGCATTAATTTTTATCGTTAAAACATAATGGGTGACTTGTATCCAACATATGTCACCCTTTTCTACCAAAGCCTATTCGGCCAACCCTTACCGAAGTGAAGAACACTTACCAAAATCTCCCGCCTAAGGAGCAAATCGACAGGGATCCAAAAGACTGTGATTCGATACTAGTCCTACCAAAACCAATTAGAAGAAGTGAGGGACAGAGTAATCGATACTAGCAAAACCAATTGAGAAAACAAAGCACTTACACTAGAATTGACCGAGTGGAAAGGGTAATGGCGACACAGAGGATATTCAGCTCTTGAAACTTGTATGGTGAAAAAGGTTATTCGGCAGACAGAAAAGTAGAAATTGTTTAAAATTAGAGGTGAATCAAAAAGAAAACTTTAAGTAGGGAAGAATGGAGAATCGGTACAAAGAAAAAGAAGGAAGAACAAGGGATTTTCGGCTTTTAGATCTTTAGAGAAAAAGGTGTTTTCTGGAAACAGGGTGAGAGAGTATTCGGTATTAGCCTGGAAACCTCACATTCGACACCTATTTATAGCCTTTATGACCGAATTTCCTATCCCTTAATTCCCAATTCCGCTCCACCTCTTTACACTCCTCATCTCCTAATTTTTCTCCCTGATAACTCATCAATCCCCTCTTCAAATTTCTCCTCTTATCACTCCCTACAGAGTTCATATCCAACGCCACCACTGTCCATCTCTTAAGCAAAAATAAATCCTTCTTTTGGGCAAGGAGGGATTCGAACCCCTTAGCTCCTTACCTTACATGTGACGCCACTTGCCACTCCACCATAAGGCTTTCATGTGTCTAATTCTTCCTTCATTTATTTAAAAGCCAACCTACTTTCCAACATGGTTATTTTAATAATTAAACCATAATTTCCTTCACCCCTAAGTTCGAACTCAAACCTTAACCAAGACCTACTATCACATAATTATTACTTGACTAGGAATGTTAAACAGAATTTTTATCAAAACTGAAAAAAAATGAAAGTTTGAGATTTCGGGATTTTTGGCGCGTTACAAGTGAAATGGTCTTTGAATAGCAAGATGAGTGAATTTTGAATAAGTGTATGATAAAATTTTTGTCTTATGAAAGTCGAATGGCTTAATCCATAATTAGCAAAACTTGGATAGATTAGAATATTAGTAACTGAAGCATTTGAACTGGTCTAGTCTGCACTTGGGCAGAGACTTCTTGATTTTCAGTGATAGTTGTTGTATGATCTTTAAGAAGAGCAGAATGCAAAGATAAACACTTGGGTAGAAAATCCAGAACTTATACAGAGATTTCGCAAGAAAACTTACAGGAGTAATGTATTAGCGATCAAGTTTGGAACTCGACATTATTGAACCTTGTGTATGAATACTAGAAATGTTGAAAGGTTTAAGGATTTATATCAAGTGTCATCAGAATTATCTTCACCTGTTGGCAAAAAAATGGAAATGAGAAGAAGTTATTATGGCTTTCATGCCTGATTTATTACTGTCTCTGAAAGGGAAAAATGTTATGTGACTTATTGTTAAATGTTTGACGAGATATGTAAATCATGCTGGTATATACTGAATTTTCACTCATCAGATTCATGGAATTTTGTGTCCTTATGATTATTGAATTCTTGGAATTCTAGTCTCCACTAATCGGATTGAGATCTGGGTTTTATATCATGATTTCTTGGGAAAGTTAAAGGAGGCTTTGAAATTTAGAAGCAACTGAGAGTTGAATTGGTAAACAATTGGACTGTGTGAAATTATAGAGAGCATAAGACCAAGATGAACAGACTAGTTTCATTTTTTGAATTTGAAAAGATTCAAGTAAGAGTGTATATGTAGCATGATGGTATGGATCAGACTTTTGAGTGCATGAACTCTCTGATAGAGGTTAAGGTTTGGTGAAAGCGTCGTATAACGAAGAATTGCTCATGATTCGAATATGAGAAAATAATGAGATAAGTATTAAAGACACAGTCAAGTGAATGTTCTTTATCAATAATCATGGAAAAGAAAAGTTTATGTGAATGCCAAAACCACTTTTTCAATAAGATTTTCGAGGACGAAAATCCCTAAGGGGGAGAATTGTAACAACCAGATTTTGGGCCTATCGGAACAGTGGTTTTAGAACCACTATTTTGAGGTCGGAGAAATTATTTTTAATGTTATTTTATGTGTTATAGCATGATTATATGAGTGCATGAAAATTTTGGTGAAATAATTTTAACGATTGCTAGCTTAATTGAGAAAAAGGCCTAAATGGAATAAAAGGCAAAAGTTTTGTTTTGCTAGATATGTAACAGCCTGATTTAGACCCTGGTAGTTTCAGGACCACGAATCTGAGTCAAAAAAATATTTAAAAATTACTTTCTGTGTTTATTTTGTGTGAATTTATATCTATGAAATTTTCGTGATTTAATTTTGTCGTTTAGGTGTCCGATTAAATAAAAGGACTTAATTGTGTAAATTGAAATTTTGGTAGTTTAAATTGTAAAGGGTCAAATGGTTAGTGGTTTCTTAAGTTAAGGTATTTATGTTGCAATTATACCATTAGATGGATGATTGGACGGTAATGGGCATAGATTATAAAATTCTATTATTATTTTATAAAGGTTAAATAAGTAATTTATCAGATAACATATAATAAGCTAATATTAAAGAATAGAATTCATTTTTATTATATCATCATCTTCCATTGCCAAAACTTAAAAGTAAAAAAGAAAAGAAAAGAGAGCTAGGGCATTCGGCCATTGTTGGAGCTCAATCAAGGCATGAAACTAGCTGGTTTTTGATAATTTCTACGTTTTTGAGATCGTTGCTTTGAGTACTACAAAACACAAGCTTTAATTTTTTATTTTGATGAATATTTTGAGTTTTTCCATTGTTGATAGCTTGTGATTTTTGTTGTTTGATGATGAAAAATGAAAGATATGTTTTAGATTAACATATTTTGTATTGAAGTTTTTGATGATTTTGAGTAAATTGGACTTAATTACAAAAATAATAATTTGAGGGACTAAAATGTGAAATTGATAAAATATGTGGACTTGTATGAGCATGGGTGCTATTCGGACTAACTTGGGTATTGTGAAATTTTGTGTATTTTGTGTTTTGTGTAATAGGGACTAAATTGTAAAAATTATAAAATGTTAGGGGTAAAATGGTAACTTTCCTTATGTGTTTTTGGACTAAATTGAATGAAAATATATTTGAATGAGCTTAATTTGAATATGTTTAGATCAAGAACTAAAGAAATTGGATTTGGATCGGGAAAAAATGAAAGTTGTCGACTAGCTGCCCGATTCCGTTTTGCAACGTTCGAGGTAAGTTTATAAGAAAATAGATGTGTTTATTGATAATTTAACGTTATGTTTACATGCTGTTATGAAATGATAAGTTTAAATTATGGTATGGCTGAATGTGATTGAATATGGTTACTACACTTCCGAGTTCGATTCGACTGAGATACGACGTCCGAAAGCCCCGTATGAACCTTAGGAATAGCTAGGATACATATGTCATGACATAGGATTCCGATACATGTGTGCGAGCAAGTCCATGGCTTCGATTTGTGATTTCGATATGTGTTTACGAGTAAGACCCTGTCTGGGACAGTGGCATCGATATGTGGCTACATGTGAGACCATGTCTGGGACGTTAGCATTGTACGATATATGTATGATTATCTAAGTGTCCTACCCAATTCCGAATGGTTCATCGGGCAAAGGTAATTGTGATTGGATGTGTTAAATGAACAAAAGAAGTGATAGGTATGAATTAGCTTGCTAGATAGCAATGATAAGGTTTGTAAGTGACTTGTTTGATAATTTAAGTATATATGATATAAAGCATGAATTTCCATGTTTTAAATTAAGTGTATTCGGCTTGAACAAGTGGTGTGGATATTATGAAAATGATCCTTGGATATACATATATATAATCATGTATATAATAGGTTATGGATATACTTTGTGTATGTGATGTTTTAAATGAACTCTTGAGCTTATATAAATATGTATACTTGTGAAATGGATTACATATTGATAATTTAACTTAGAAAGCCGATTGATATTTGGCTAATATGTTCATGGGAGAATTCGGCTAAGATAGCTTTGCACATGGAAATGTAGTATTTTATCAAATTGCATATGTTACTAAGCTGTTTATTTGCTTATAGCTTACTACACTACGATAGCTTATTTTGTGTTTATGTTACTTTGTTTTATAGATTTTGAAGTCAAGCTACAAGTTCCGGGATTGTCAGCCAAGCTCATCACACTATCTACTGTTTTGGTACCTTTAAGCTAAACTTAAATTATGGCATGTATAGGCTAGCTTTAAGATTGAATAATTTTGAGAAATGTTGTAAATTAGCCATGCGAAAATGGCTTAATTATCTTGCTTGACTTGTTTTCAGTTTAGTTATGGTTGAGGTTTATTTTGATTGAGATGCCTTATGCCATGAATATATATATACATATATATATGTAAATTGTGCTAGGTGATTATATATCAAGTTTAGTCTTTGATCTTGAATGTGATATGATAAAATCGGTTATAAGCTTGTTAGATAGTTATGTATGTGTTTCATATTATTACATAGCATGTATGTAAATTTATTTACTATGCTTAGTCTCAACCTACATGTCTTTGATTAGAGCACATTAACAAATTCGAATCTGTGTAAGGTGCTAATGAAAGCTGGTATATGTATGAGACTCTCAGTATAAGGATTCGGCCATAAAATAGTATGGGTACGGTGTGTATGTTTAATATGTTTAGATTGCTTAATAATGTGTATATTAAATGCGGCATTATTTTATTTATGGTTAGTAGTGATCTAGCTTATTAAATTCGATTATTGAGTGGCAAGTAATGTATGTGGTTCACATTTAATCTAGCTGATTAATTGTTATATACATATATATGTTTGATGTTCAAAGGTTAGGTATAGTTTTGGCACTTGAGTAAATGATCATCTTACATGAGTTCATGACAAATTAGTAATACATAAATGTTTGTTTTATATTAAATCTATATCAAGAACGTAATGATAGTATATATTCGGCTTGTTGGATAACATGCATAATCGGTCATGTATTACATTGTTAAGTTATGAAATTATTATAAATCGTGAAGCCAGGGTGTAAAGAGGATAGAAAATATGAAACACCCTGAATTTTGGGCCTAGAAGTAATGGGCCTTGAGTTTGGGATCGGTTAGAAGGTGGCTTAAATAAATTAGATGTGTTTAAATATTTTATAATTGCATGTTTAGTCTAATTGTTAAGTGATTTAGGAAGGGTTGATAGTGTGGAAAAAGTCCTAGGTTCGATCTAGGGCTTTAGCAAAATTTTGCTTTTTTTTCTAAAGGACCCTAAGCATTAAGTGGAAGGCTTATTAATAAGGCCTGGTAAAATTTGACACAAGGAAACGCTTGGCCTAGTGGCAAGAGGCATTGGTAGCAAGCAGGAAGTACAGGGTTCGAGTCTTAGCCTTAGCAAAAAGATTTTATAAATAAATGGGGAGGAAGAATAACACAAATAAGGTACATGCCGTGGTGGCAAGGGACGTATAGTGTAGCTAAGAGATTGGTGGTTCGAATCTGAATGGTAGTAAATATTTTTAGGATAACCTGGTTGCGGGTTAATAGGCCTTAAAAATATTAGGGATGGAATATGACACAAGAGTGCCTGTGGTGCAGTGGCGAGAAGCATGTTATAGATATGAGAGGTTGCAGGTTCGAATTCCAGGCTTGGAAAAGTTTAAATTTTTATTCCTTAAGAGAACTGAGGCTTAGGCACATAAGCCTTATAGTTAATTGTGACTGAATGTTAGCACAAGATAGGTAGCGGTGCAGTGGCCAGCAGCGTGTTGGGAAGTTGGAGGATAGGAGTTCGTGTCGTTTAAATCCTTCCCTGCGGTGGTAGCTGACTGTTTCTTTTTCATTTAAAAGTCGAGTCATACACTTTGGGGGTTTGATTTCTTGTTGGAAAACGCTTTCGCAATCGGTAAGTGAATTAAATCTTCTTTGGCTTTTGTTAAATATTTCTAAGTTCTTTCGGTTCTACACTCTTAAAAGCCGATTTTTCTTTATCCTTTCCAATACTTTCGTTAACCCATGGTTTTTCCATTTATTTCTCTTTCTCCCACTCATTCAGGAGTGTGATCGCTGGCTAAGTATTAATTGATGGAAAAAAGGGGGTTTTAGCAGAGAAGTTGGGATAAAGGCTCCCAAGTTTAAGCGACGTAAGGTGTCAGCAGTTCGGGACTTTTCGCCTAGATGTGGAAGGCGGACTACGTTAGATTTCGAGTTACATAGGCAAATCGCAGTCGATCAATCTAGTCAAGGCAAGTATAGGTTGTTCTTCAATAAGTAGTGGATTTATGTTGAATTGATGGGATGTGACTGATGGAGTATAATGTTGAATATAGGTTTGGGCAATTATGAATACTTAGTACTCTAGGTGATAAGGTGTGTACTTCTACCCTATGATAGCTTGATATAAAGCCGAAGGTGTGTACATACACTGCACATACACAAGTAGATCGACAAATCCTGAAAAGCCAAAATGCTAAAAAGCTAAAATACCGAAAAGCCGAAAGTTTGGCTACGGTAGTCTTGCAAGTGCGTGAACACTCATAAGAAGGAAACCGATAGGTTATCTAAGGCCCCATGGGCAATTCCACGGACTTGGGCTATGAATTGGCCAACCGGCCAGCATGGGCTAAATGGGCCCGATGGGCTAAATGGGCCCATAATAGGCAAAATTTGATAATTGATGCTATGTGATGGAAAATTGTATGTGAGCATGACTGTAAAAGTGATTGGGCCTACTGGGCCATATAGATGTGATTTGGGCCTAATGGGCCATATGAATGAGATTGGGCCTAGTAGGCCATAAGCATGTATGTGGACATGTTTGGGTTTGTAAGGGGCCTTGGGCCTAGTATATGATGACTACCTAAAAATTAATTAATTTATTGAGACTGTGCACAAGTCATAGGGTTATGGTGTGGCAACGGGTATATGCATGTCTAGGATTGGATCTAGGGAGAGCTTGGTACTTAAGCGGTCCTAATGACTCACCTCCTCTTCTCTGGAATCCTACCTGGTGCATAGTATCCGTTCATCTTAGCTAACGGGGATTCGTCAATAGGCCAAGGTAAGTAAAAACCCATAATAAAGGAAAATTACCGAAATGCCCCTAAGGGCGAAAATGACTAAAATACCCCTATGTGTGGAATGTAAGATTTATGGATGTTACATGTATACCTGCTGCATTCATATGCATTCATATGATATTCTTTTTAAGTTGCATATGGGTTGGGAATTATGGAACAGAGGAAGTATATGAGGATCGCATGGTTGCTTGACAACCGTGGATCCACCGACGGCTATTAAGCCCAATAAATGATTGGCAGCTTGCTGCAATGAAGGTAGTATCGCAACTGGGCTACCATTGATGTGTATCGGTTGGGTGGGTCGATATTTCTACCCCAACATGATGTGTACCAGGGGACGGAGTTGGTGTATAGCAGTTGGATTATTGGGGCGGGTTGCACAGCATTGCACGTATGATATTATTGTGATATTATTGCGATGTGGGCTTCGGCCCAACTGAGGCTAACATGGGCTAAGGCCCAAAGGCCACCATTATTGAATTGGGCTCAGGACCAAAATGACTGATGATTGCTTTATACTTGTTGAGGGTTGTACACACTGAGTTTTCGAAACTCACCCCCTCCTTTTAAATTTTTCAGGTGATCCTCAGTAGGCGGTTCGACGGATGGAGGGACTCAGAGGTGGCCAACTAGCATAAAAAGTTTAGACTTAGTCTTTATGTAATTTTTAATATTTTGATTTTAAATTATTTCGATTTGATTTGGGTTGTAACAAGGTCTTTCCTCTGGCTAATATTTCAAATTAGGATTACTATCATTTTTATGCTTTATAATTATTAGAAGTAGAACGTTAAACCGTAACTATTTTTTTAAATACTACGTTTCTGTAACTAAATTTTTAAATGACAAGTTACATTTAAATTAAATGTTTTAAACAAAGCTTCCGCAACTGAAAAGAGATTTTACAAAGGAATTGAGGTGTATCATTTTAAAGAAGGGTTTTCAATGAAAACAAGGTTTTTGCTAAAACACTTCAATGTGACACGCCAAATTCAGCCATAACGTCCGGGCGAGTTTGGGGTGTTACAAAATACATTATATAAACCTTGCAGCATAATTATGCATCAAACTATGCCATGTGCATATGACATTTTGACTTGTTATTTTATTTAAATTTTTGAATGCTTTGAATATTTGTCAAGTGTTTACAAATATGGGAGCACATTATCTTTTTCATATGATTATAGAAATTGATAAATAAATGCTAATAGTGAGTGTGTATTGTGATATATATATATATGATAAATATTTATCTTATTACATGAGAATGACGTATCTATTATGTAAACCTACGAAGTGAAATGTTCTCTTTAAGAAATGTGTTATTTTATGATTTAAATTTTGATTAACTCTCGAGACATGTGTTTACGATTAATTATATAATTCAAATGCATTTGTTTAAGAATGTACTTTATTTCATAATACCTTGAGACTTCGTTCAGTGACGGACACGAGTTAAGGGTGTTTCAAGATAAATATGTTAAATAGCTAGAGAACCAAAATTTGGGGTATTTAAAGAGAAAATGGACCCTTAAGAAAGGCTTGGCCAGCCTTAGAGAGAAAGAAAGTAGAAAATTCAAAATTAGGTGTGGTTGGTAACTTAATTTTGACTAGAAGTAGAATAAAATAAAACAAAAGGTATCATCTTTTCATCTTCTTCTTCCCCACCAAAAATGGCAGCAAATAAGGGGGTTTTAAGAGCCTAAACCTTCAGCCTCTTAGTTCTCTTGCAAGTAAGTGATTTTGATGACTTTTCTTGATGATTTTTACATTATTGGGACCCCTAAAGCTTAATCTAGCTATTGAGGGGACTATTTTGCAAAATGGATAAGAGTCTATAGTTTTTCCATGAAAGCATATGTGTTGTTAATTGAAATTTTATGGAAGAATACGAGTTATGGTTGTGAAATAAACAACTTTTGTAAAGTAATTTTCATGGAAAACACCTAAAAGGGCTATTTTGTAAAAGTTATAAAAATAGGTTGTAATTGTGTGAAATAGTGGAAATTTGGGGTTGTCATAAGAGTAATAAATGGTCTGCTAGGCTTGGCTAATAAGGAAATTTGATAAAAAAATCGATTTCTGAGCCTAGAGGTAAAATGGTCATTTTGTAAAAGTCTAGGGGTAAAATGGTCATTTTATTTAGTGATTAAATGAGTGAATTTCATCATGTTAGATCAAGAAAAATTGAGATTCAGGCTTAAATCGAGAAAGTGAGTGGTTAAGGACAAAAAGAGAATAATTAGCCGAAATTGAATTTGAGGTAAGTTCATGTGATTAAATAAGTATGATATCCATGTTATTGTTAATATACTTGAAATCTATCTTGTTATGATTGTATTGAATTTTATGTTGAAGATATTGTATATGAGAAAGTGATGCCAAATGTTAATAACATATATGTGATGATTGAATGCATTGGAAATTTGATGGAATATGATATTTCATTGAAACGAGTAAGTTGGGTGTAAATAATGCAACTACATGGCTATTATGCGTGATTAAATTGATATAACATAAATTGTTTGATCGTGACTATGAGTAATGGTATGATGAGACTTAACGTGATAAACTCTCGGTTGAACCTTAGGAATAGATTGGATATTCATGCCATGACATTGGGTGATATGTGTGCTAGTGTAAGACATGTCTAGGACATGCATCAACCACATTATGAGAGCCAGTGTAAGACATGTCTGGGACATGTATCGGCCTCGAGATATACAAGCCAGTGTATGACATGTGTAGCACCCCAAACCCGGCCCAGACGTTATGGCTGAATCTGGCGTGTTACATTAAAGTGTTTTAGCGAAAATCGTGTTTTCACTGAAAACCCTTTTTAAAATAAAAGAAACCTTAATTAACTAAAAAAAACTCCTTTCAATCACTTGTTTAAAACATATGATTTTATGAAAACATGTCATTTTAAAATTTAGTTGCAGAAACTTAGAAAACATACTATAATTTAGGAATCCCATGTTCAACTTCTCGTAATTACAATGAAAATAATAATAATCCAACTAATAAATAGAAGGAAGCCTTATTACATTCCGGTCCAAAAAATACTTAATAAAATAAAGAACTTATATGCTTTTAAAAGAGAAACAAGTCCAAGTTGTCTTGCTAGCTGGCCACCCAGAGTCCCTCCAAACATCGAACCTTCTACTGAGCATCACCTGAAAATAAAATAAAAGAGAGGGGTGAGTTATCGCAAACTCAGTGTGTACAACCCTCGATGGAAAACAAGCATTCAAAAAGAACATCATTCATCAATCATGCAATGTAATCCTATCTAAATTATCCATCCGCTACACACCAGCTCTGACCCCGTCACACCATGTGGGGATATAAATATCGACCCACCCAGCCCACACACCGTGGTAGCCCGATTGCGGAACTACCTTCATTTACATATTGGGCTTTAAAAGCCGTCAGTGAATCCACGATTGTCAAGCAACCATACGATCCTCATATACTTCCTCCGTTCTATAATTCCCACCCATAAGCAACCTAAGAAGAATATCATATGTATGCATGTCACATCCATAAAACTTACATTCTACACCTAGGGGTATTTTGGTCATTTTCGCCCTTAGGGGCGTTTCGATAATTTTCCCTTAATTATGGTTTCCACTTACCTTGACTCGTTAACAAGTCTCGCGAGCTAAGATGAACGAATACTATGCACCAGGTAGGATTCCAGAGAAGAGGAGGTGGGTCATTAAGACCGCTTAAGTACCAAACTCTCCCTAGATCCAATCCTAGACATGCATATACCCGTTGCCACACCTTAACCCCTTTGACCTGTCCACGGTCATAATATATTAACTAAGTCTTATGTGGATATCATATACTAGGCCTATAACCTCTTACAAAGCCCAAACAATTTCACATACCTTTATCTAGCCCACTAAGCCTAATCATATTCATATGGCCCATTAGGCCCAAATCACCTGTATATGGCTCATTAGGCCCAAATCACATTTATATGGCCCGTTAGGCCCAGTCACATTCAAATTCATGCTCACATACAAGTTCTTATCACATAGCATCAACATTCAGTTTTTTCCTATTATGGGCCCAACAGCCCATCGGACCCATTTAGCCCATTCCGGCCCATATGGCCAAATCACAACCTAAGTCCACGGAATTGCCCATAGGCCTCAGGCAACCTATCAGTCTCCCCATTACGAGTGTTCGTACACTCGCAAGACTACCGTAGCCAAACTTTCAGTTTTTCGACATTTCGGCTTTTCGGCATTTCGTCTTTTGCTGATACATAATGTGTGTCCAGTGTATGTACACACTTGGTAAGCAAGCGTGATGTGATCTCCTTAGCCCAAACCTACAATCGATATCACTCAAAGATTAATCTTACATACTTATCGAATACTTTACCAAAAGCCAAAATCTCACCTTAACCTTACCTTGCGCGATAAGTATAACAACCCATTCACTAACCACGATCAACTCCTAGATCTGCACCAATCGTAACTTTTAAAACTAGAATAATAGGTGACCCATATCCAACACAAGTCCCCTTACCTTACTATGGCTATTCGGCCAACCTTAGCCAATGGATGAGGAATACTTACCAAAACCGCAAGCACCTAAAGAGCAATTCGGCAGAGAGCTAAGATCCGAGATCCGATACTAATTCCCTACCAAATTTGATTGAAAGAGTGAGGGACAATAATTGATACCTAGCAAAGAAAATTGATTGGAAGAGCAACACTTACACTAGATTCAGTCAAAGAGTATTCAGCCCTTGGGAGATTCGGCTTTTCGGCTTTTCAAACTTAGTATGGTGAATAAGGTTTATTTGGTACAGATTAAAGAAAAAGAGTAGAAGAAGAAATCAGCCAAGTGAAAAAAAGAAAATTGTGTAGAAAAGAATAGAAATCGGCAAGAAGAAAAGAAAGAAAAACAAAAGGGTTTTCAGCTTTTTGAATCTTGAAAAGAAAATAGGTTTTCGGCTTTTAGAGAAAGGAGTTTCTGGCAATAAGGTGAAGAAGAATTTTAGCAGTAGCCTGGCAACCCTGTATTCAGCCCCTATTTATAGCCCTTATAGCTGAATTTTTCATGCCCAATTCCCAATTCGACTCCATCACTTTTCCCTTCTCATCTCCTCGTTTTTCTCCCTGATAACCCCTTGATCCTTTCCTTAATTTTCTCTTCTGAACACTCCCCTTAGAGTGCATCTTCACACCACTTCCATCCTTCTAGAAGGCAAAACTTAAACTTCTAAAACACAAAACTAGGATTCGAACCTTGGACCTCCTTGCTAGCTACTAACGCCACGTCCCTGCACTCTAAGTGGCGTCACTTAGCCACTCTTCCACAAGGTTTTTTGATGTTATTTTTCCACTATTTTTATTTAAAAGCCCACCTACTTGCCAACCCTGATTCTTTTAATAATTAAACTATAATTTCATTTATTCCTAGGTTCGAACTCAAACCTTAATTAAGACCTACTATAATTATCACATGGCTAGGAACATAAAACACAATTTTTATCAAAACTGAAAACAAAGAAAGTTTGGGATTTCAGGATTTTTGGGTTTCGAGATTTTTGGGGCGTTACAACTCTACCCCCTAAAAGAAATTTCAGCCTCAAAATTTCCAACTACTAACACAGACTACCAGACCACACTTTAGCTACGCACTCTAATTCCAACTTAGGTAAATGGCACACAATGGGTAAGTACATACCATTATTCGCCTCTGGAGCGTCTCCATCCTCTTGACAACGTGCTGCATAGACCAAAGTTGTCTGCCTCACCTCAGCATGATCAACACCTCTGCCTGGTGCTCCACGACCCAAACTGTTTCCACCCTTGGCCTAATCACGGCCTCTCGGTGGTAGCTGACCACCCCTCGGTGGCTGTACACCATCTCGGTCCATGACTGGCACCTGAGCTAACATTCTAGGGCAATTCCTGATCCTATGCTCCATAGATCCACAAGCTAGACAAGCTCTCATCCTCTTCCAACACTCGCCTACATGACCTTTCCCACAATCAGCACAAAGTGGCACCCCTGGATTAACAGCAGGGGGCCCTGCTCTATCTGACCCATTAACTCTGGCCCTAGCCTTAGGCATCTGTCCAACACCAGGAGTCTCAGCCTCCCTTTTACTCTTACCCCTTTCTTTTTCTCAATTTAAGCGCTCAGTACGCTTTACCTCCTCCACTATCTTTTCCTTCTCCACCAACTCCGAGAAAACTCGCTCCCTTTGTGGAGCTATTAGTACCCTGAGGCTATCTCTAAGTCCATCCTCAAACCTAACGCAATGCTCATACTCTGTTGCCACCATTACTCTTGCATACCTATTAAGGCGTAGAAACTCCGCATCATACTCCGCCACCGATTTGTTTCCTTGGGTCAGGTTCAGGAACTCCTTCCTTCTAGCATCCACATAGCTTGCACCCACATACTTCCCTTGGAAAGTAGCTTTGAAGAACTCCCAAGTGACCCGCTCCGGTTGGGTGCCCTCTTTCACTATCAACCACCACTGGTAAGCTTCCTCCCTTAATAGTGACATAGCTCCTTTCAGCTTTTGTTCCGGTGAGCAGTCCAAATCCTCTATTATTCTTTCAGTGGCCTCCAACCAATATTCAGCCACGTTAGGAGCCACGGCAGCTATGCCTTCAAAGATTTCAGCCACGTTCGATCGAAGTCGCTCCGGAATGGACCCTCGATTTCCTCTGCCATTATTGGGCGCAGCGACTCTTTCCAAAATTCTCAGCATTGCCTGTGACAATGCATCTTCTCTCGCGGCCCAGTCATACTGTCCATTCTCAGCCACAGGTGAGGCCAGAGCCTCTTCTACTGAAACATCGGTCATATGGCCTGATGCTGACGATTCAGCCCTAACACTTTCGCGGCCTCGGCCACGGCCCCTTGCACCTCTTCTAGCACTCATCATCGATTCGTGTATTATCTGGATTAAAAATTTTATGAAATTTTAGTTAGTTTTTAACCCGATGTTTTATAGAAGTAATTTAAGAGAAGATTGTTTTCAAAAATCCTCTACAATTTCAGGATCCTACGGGCTTTAGTTCAATTCTAACATAATCATCTAAAGTAGCCCTCTAACTATCTACTATATAACAATTTAAACAAGCTTAAGAACAAGAATACTTACTTGGTTCGACGTTGGAGACCCGGTGTGCTGCTAAGCAAGACTTACCTTTTTCCAAAACATTGTGATTCAAAATATATTTTTTTAAGACACAAAAAATCCAAGTAATAAAGCCCAATTCACAGCCCGAGTTTTGCGACCTGGGCTTTGATACCACTAAATGTAACACCCAAACTCGGCCCAGACGTTATGGTCGAATCTGGCGTGTTACATTAAAGTGTTTTAGCGAAAATTGTGTTTTCATTGAAAATCCTTCTTAAAAAAAAAGAAACCTTAATTAACTAAAAAAACTCATTTCAATCACTTGTTTAAAACATATGATTTTATGGAAACATGTCATTTTAAAATTTAGTTGCGGAAACGTAGAAAACATACTATAATTTAGGAATCCCATGTTCAACTTCTCGTAATTACAATGAAAATAATAATAATCCAAATAATAATAAGAAGGAAGCCTTATTACATTTCGGTTCGAAAAATACTTAATAAAATAAAGAACTTATATGCTTTTAAAAGAGAAACAAGTCCAAGTTGTCTTGCTAGCTGGCTACCCAGAGTCCCTCCAAATATCGAACCTTCTACTGAGCACCACCTAAAAATAAAATAAAAGAGGGGGTGAGTTTTCGCAAACTCAGTGTGTACAACCCTTAACGGAAAACAAGCATTCAAAAAGAACATCATTCATCAATCATGCAATGCAATCCCATCCAAATTATCCATCCGCTACACAACAGCTCCGACCCCTGTCACACTATGTAGGGATATAAATATCGACCCGCCTAGCCCACACACCATGGTAGCCTGGTTGCGGAACTACCTTCATTTACATATTGGACTTTAAAAGTCGTCGGTGAATCCACGATTGTCAAGCAACCATACGATCCTCAAATACTTCCTTCGTTCCATAATTCTCACCCATATGCAACCTAAGCAGAATATCATATGTATTCATGTCACATCCATAAAAATTACATTCTACACCTAGGGGTATTTTGGTTATTTTTGCCCTTAGGGGCGTTTCGATAATTTTCCCTTAATTATGGTTTCCACTTACCTTGACCCGTTAAGAAGTCCCGCGAGCTAAGATGAACAAATACTATGCACCAGGTAGGATTCCAGAGAAGAGGAGGTGGGTCATTAAGACCACTTAAGTACCAAGCTCTCCCTAGTCCAATCCTAGACATGCATATACCCGTTGCTACACCTTAACCCCTTTGACCTGCCCACGGTCGCAATATATTAATTAAGTCTTATATGGATATCATATACTAGGCTTATAACCCCTTACAAAGCCCAAACAATTTCACATACCTGTATTTGGCCTACTAAGCCCAATCATATTCATATGGCCCATTAGGCCCAAATCACCTGTATATGGCCCATTAGGCCCAAATCACATTTATATGGCCCGTTAGGCCTAGTCACATTCATATTCATGCTCACATACAAGTTCCTATCACATAGCATCAACATTTAGTTTTTGCCTATTATGGGCCCAACAGCCCATCGGGCCCATTAGCCCATTTCGGCCCATATGGCCAAATCACAATCCAAGTCCACGAAATTGCCCGTGGGCCTCAAGCAACCTATCGGTCTCCCCCTAATGAGTGTTCGTACACTCGCAAGACTACCGTAGCCAAACTTTCGGCTTTTCAGCATTTCAGCTTTTCGGCATTTCGGCTTTTACCGATACATACTGTGTGTGCAGTGTATGTACACACCTGGTAAGCAAGCGTGATGCGATCTCCTTAGTCCAAACCTACAATTGATATCACTCAAAGATTAATCTTACATACTTATCGAATACTTTACCAAAAGCCAAAATCTCACCTTAACCTTACCTTGCGCGATAAGTATAACAACCCCTTCACTAACCACGACTCCTATATCTGCACCAATTGTAACTATTAAAACCAGAATAATAGGTGACTCGTATCCAACACAAGTCCCTTTACCTTACTATGGCTATTCGGCCAACCTTAGCCAATGGATGAGGAATACTTACCAAAATCGCAAACACCTAAAGAGCAATTTGGCAGAGAGCTAAGATCCAAGATCCGATACTAATTCCCTACCAAAGTTGATTGAAAGAGTGAGGGACAATAATCGATACCTAGCAAAGAAAATTGATTGGAAGAGCAACACTTACACTAGATTCAGTCAAAGAGTATTCATCCCTTAGGAGATTCAGCTTTTCGGCTTTTCAAACTCAGTACGGTGAATAGGGTTTATTTGGTACAGATTAAAGAAGAAGAGTAGAAGAAGAAATCGACTAAGTGAAACAAAGAAAATTGTGTAGAGAAGAATAGAAATCGGCAGGAAGAAAAGAAAGAAAAACAAAAGGGTTTTCAGCTTTTTGGATCTTGAAAGGAAAAAGGGTTTTCGGCTTTTGGAGAAAGGGGTTTCTGGCAACAAGGTGAAGAAGAATTTCGGCAGTAGCCTGGCAACCTTGTATTCGGCCCCTATTTATACCCCCTAATAGCTGAATTTTCCATGCCCAATTCCCAATTCTGCTCCATCACTTCTCCCTTCTCATCTCCTCATTTTTCTCCCTGATAACCCCTTGATCCTTTCCTTAATTTTCTCTTCTAAACACTCCCCTTAAAGTCCATCTTCACGCCACTTCCATCCTTCTAGAAGGCCAAAATTAAACTTCTAAAACACAAAACTAGGATTCGAACCTTGGACCGCCTTGCTAGCTATTAACGTCACCTCCCTACACTCTAAGTGGCGTCACTTAGCCACTCTTCCACAAGGCTTTTTGATGTTATTTTTTCCCTATTTTTATTTAAAAGCCCACATACTTGCCAACCCTGATTCTTTTAATAATTAAACTATAATTTCATTTATTCCTAGGTTTGAACTCAAGCCTTAATTAAGACCTACTATAATTATCACATGGATAGGAACATAAAACACAATTTTTATCAAAACCAAAAACAAAGAAAGTTCAGGATTTCGAGATTTTTGGGTTTCGGGATTTTTTGGATGTTACAGCATGTCTGAGACATTCATCGGCATTGAGACGATAGCTAGTGTAAGACATGTCTAGGACAAGCATCAGCCTCAAGATATACAAGGTAGTGTATGACCTGTTTGGGACATGGCGTCAGCTTGTTTTGTGTTAGTGTAAGACCTGTCTGGGACATGGAATCGACACCAACATATGAGAGCCAGTGTAAGACCTGTCTAAGACACGGCATCGGCCTAGATATATGAAAGTCAATGTAAGACCTGTCTGGGACATGGCATTGACTTTAATGCGCTAGCCAATGTAAGACCATGTTTGGGACAAGGCGTTGGCACTTATCCCATGTTTGGGGTTATTGATTATCCTATACTATTCCAAATAGTTCAACTGGAGATGTATGGTTTATATCAAAATGATAGAGCTTATGGCTATGTTGTGAGTGGTACAGGTACTTACATGAAATTAATGAGAATGATTAATAAGGAATGAATATGAGTAAGTATATGAGCATGTTGAATAACACAGGTATGTATGCCAAACTAATGAGAAAAGATTTCGGTTTATGTTGTACATTTGGTGAGGATGTAAATAGGTAAGTCATACCTATGAGAATGATTTCGTGATGACCTTGTGATTATA
Source organism: Gossypium hirsutum (assembly GCF_007990345.1). Taxonomy (NCBI): domain Eukaryota; kingdom Viridiplantae; phylum Streptophyta; class Magnoliopsida; order Malvales; family Malvaceae; genus Gossypium; species Gossypium hirsutum. The sequence goes on from NC_053424.1 coordinate 50,463,250, forward strand.
GGTCTATACTTATGATGTATAAACATGTATTTTTATCAATGTGATGAAAATGAATTAATAAGGTGTGATAAGCTTAGTATTATTAATTTTCACTAAAATAGTTTTGGGTAGCAGCAGTAGCCTAACTTTGAAAATCCACCAAAAATTGTGGAAATTGAGTTAGAGGATTAATATAATATTAAATTAAAGCTTCATGAGTCTAGTTTCACATAGAATAAACGGTGTAAGCAAAAGAGATTCATATTATGAAATATTTAAATCGATGTGAGACGGAGTCAGAATGGTTTCGAAATCCCCTGTTCTGATTTGAGAAAATCATTGAAAATTTTACAAAAATATTTATGGGTTATAATTTATATGCATGAAATTCTTAATGAGTCTATTTTTAAGATAAATAGATGAGAACATCATCCGAGTTTCGTATCATGAGATAATTAATTTTTAGTGAAAAGGGGTCAGAACTGTCAAATAGCAAAAAAGGAGTAAATTTAAGGAATGAAATATACTTATTGGCCAGACCAAAAATTTTGAAAATTTTACGGTAAGAAGATACGTGAGTCAGTTTCAAGGAAAATTAGCGAAAGTTCATTTGGAGTTCCATAGCTCTATATATAAATAATTTAACAGCTGTAACTCGAGAAAATAGCTTGACCTGAACATAAATAAAAGTTGTATTACCTTGAGAAGCAAGTTGATAAATTGCTTATTATTTTCATACGGTCTTACTAAGCTATAAAGCTTACTCCCTTCCTTTCCTTTTCTTTAGTGTTGACAGGTTAGCTCGGGGTTGGAGATCGTCAAAGGCAACATCACACTATCAAGCCATCGCCTTTAAAGTATTGACCCATATTTGTTAAGCGTTTTCATGTGAGTGGCATGTATAGGGACTTAGTTTTTATGTTAGCCATTATTATGACTAGAAAAGGTATTGGCTTACATTAAGTTACTTATATATGGCCATGAGGTGTAGCTCATAGTGATTATGGTTTGTAAGCCTATCTATCTATGCCATGTTCTAATGCTTGTGATGTGATTATGGTTATTGGCTATATATGGTTGGTATTATGAATTATGCGCATGATGAATGTTTTATGACCAATCTAAACGGTCATGGCCATGAATTAAATGTGTCTTAATATAGGATGCTAAATCATTGAAATGATGTCATGATATGTGTCCTTGATGTGCATATAGGTATGAAAGATTAAAGGCAACATAAAAGGCTTAGTAAATAGCCTAAGTGTTAGCCACACAGGTAGAGACACGGTCATGTGTCTCAGCCATGTGGAGGACACAACCTAGCACACGGGCGTGTGGCCTAGCCGTATGGTTCAATTTGTTCTGTTAACATCATACACAGAGAGTTACATGGCCTGAGGACACGGGCGTGTTGAAGACACACGGGCGTGTCCTTATGTCCACACGGGCATGTGACCATGTTTCATGAAAATTTTTCCTAGGTTTTCCCAAAACTTTCCAAATTTCTCAGTTTAGTCCCAAATCGCCTTTAATGCATGTTTTGAGCCTCGGTAACTCGCGTAAGGGACATTATGCATGTGATAGAGTGTTTTCAATTTAAATGAAATTTTATGGCCCGATTTATGAAATGGTGTACTTTAAGTCCAGTAATGCCTCTAACCCTATCTCGGCATCGGATACGAGTAAGAGGTGTTACAAATGGTAATTGCTCAATATAAACAAAGACATGTATATATGAAATAGATTGAAATGGTAAGCTACATGGAAAATATGTTATGTTATGATGGATGATAAATCCAATTTATTCATGCTCAAGAATAATGGTTATCCATGTTAAATTCATATGAATTATGTTCAAGTAGGCTAACATGTTTGTGTTGGTGCTTAAGCTTGTGCCAAGCTAAAGGTTGGATTATGTCGTGTTAAATTTTAATGTTATGTAATGAAATCGTAAGTTCAGTTATATGTTATACGAACTTACTAAGTATTATATGCTTACATAGTTTCCTTTCCATATTTTATAGATAATCAGAAGCTCATTCGGTTTAGAAGATCATCGGAGACCTATCACACTATCCCACGGATATATCGGTAGCTTTTGATGTTTTGGTTATGGTTATAATTGCATGTATAGGTGAACTTGTATTAATGATCTAGTTGTTATGTTTGACATGTATATATGTGGTATTTTGGTTGATGAACTTTTGGCATTTTTATGCTTAAATGGTTGGTGATGAAATGGTCAATTAAAAGTATATTATTGATGACCAATTTGGTATGTTTGAGTGTGGTTTGGCATGCGGTTATTATGGTATGACTTGGTATGGAAATAGGTCATTATGTATGGTTGATTCTTGGATAAGTATATTTATGTTTAGGTTAATTTTATGACATGTGATTAAGGTGTCTTTTGGCATATTGGTTGTATGGATAGATACCAGATTGAATTAGTTCTTTTATGCATGTTTTAGGTATGTTCTGAAGCTTGATTGTAGTGCAACTGGCTTATAGGTGTGACTTTGATTTGGGTGAAAAACATGGCTTGAAAATGGCCTAAGACACGGGTGTGTGTCTCAGTCGTGTGTCCCCTATAGGTTTCAAAGGGTTGGAAGTCAGGCGATTACACCACCTAGCACACGGCCTGGCACATGGGCGTGTGAAGCCATTTCAAAAGTTATACGGTCTGGCACAAGGGCGTGTGGCTTAGCCATATGACCCAAGTCAGTGAGTTACACGGGCATAGACATAGGCTGGGACATAGTCATGTGTCTCTACTTCAAATGACCACACGGCTTGAAACACGGGTAGGTGTCTCAGCCGTGTGAGTCATACAGCAGTATGACCCCTCCAATGTGAAATTTTCTATCCTTTTTCATAAAATTCTAAATGATTTTTATTTAGTCTTAAATCGATTCTAAAGTGTTTCTAAGGCCTCGAGGGCTCGAATAAGTGACAATAAGCATGTTTTTGAATGAATTATGTTATGATTTCTGAAATGCTTGGAAATTAATGATTTTAAGTTATGTTTTTAAGATAATGCTCTATAACCATATTCCCACGACGGATACAGGTTAAGGATGTGACAATAAGTGATTAAAATGGTTGAATGGTGTATGGAGTGGTGATGTATATTTACGGAATAATGTGATTTTGAATTGGTATGAATTGTAGTACCTTTGAATGGCATATTGGTTAGAACCTATTGGTTGATTGATTTGGTATGTTTTGAGTGTGTTTAAAGAGTGTTTTGATCATGGGAATGTATGTGCAAATGGTGTGTATTTTTTCCATGATTGTAATCAGTTATTGAAAATTAATATTAAATTGTATTATTACATAGTTTTGAAGTTAAAGCTTCTGTTTTGTACAGTAATACTTGGTTTAAGGGTGTTACATTTAGTGGTATTAGAGTTGTGGTTTAGTCAATTCTCGGTGTAAACGTAACACGTCTAGAGTATAGAATACATGTCATTTTATAACATGTGACAGTGTGATGTCTCCTAACTTAAATTGAATTATGTTTTCACATAGATAAAAAATTGCATCCAACCGAGTTGATTCTGATGGAGTCGAAAGTAATGCTTAAGCCTCCATTCAAGGAGCAGCTAGCAGTGGGTCCGTTTCTAAGGGTCGAGGAAGTGAGGTGAAAGATGCCTTCTTCCATATGATGTCCAAGTGGTTTACTGAATTTGTTTGAACAAATTCAACGGCTCAACGACCTCTAACCCCTCCCGTACCCCAACCAGTTCCCCATATTCCTCAAGGTTCAAAATAAGTATGTGTGAATAGACCTCTGGTTGATAAAATCCGTAACTATGGAGTAGAAGAATTTCGTGGTACAACTGAAGACTACCCAGAAAAAGTTGAGTTCAAGTTTGAAAATACCATTTGGGTTTTTGATAAACTGTCTTGTTCTTCTAATGACTACTTAAAATGTGCAATATCTCTGTTAAAAGACTCAGCGTATCAGTGGTGGAACACTCTGATAGTAGTGGTACCGAAAGATCACGTGAATTGGGATTTCTTTCAAATAGAATTCAAAAAGAAATACGTCAATCAGTGGTATTTCGATAGGAAGAGGATAGAGTTTTTGCAACTAAAGTAGGGTTGTAGAACTATAGCTAAATATGAGAGAGAATTCGTACGGCTCAACAAGTATGCTCGAGAATATATTCCAATTGAAGCTATTATGTGTACCCGATTTGAAGATGGTTTGAACGAAGATATCAGATTGCTTGTCAGGATACTTAAATTGAAAGAATTTGTGGTTTTAGTGGATCGAGCACATAAGGCTGAAGAGCTTAGTAAAGAAAAAAGAAAAATAGATTATGATACTCAAGATAGGGGGTAAACGATTGATGGGAAAATCATTTTCTTCTCTAGCAAAGAAATCAAAAGAATCTCACAGTCATATGTCAGCTCCATTTGGGTTTTCCGAGAGAGATAGAGGAAAGCAAGCTAGTTCAAGTGTGATAACCCGAATTAGGGCCTAATCGGAATAGTGGTTTTGGGACCACAAAATTTGAGATAGAAATAATTATTTTATGATTATTTTGAGGTCTATGATATGATTGCATGATTGTGTGAAAATTTCGTGAAGAAATTTTATGCATAAAGTGTTTAATTTGAAGTTGGGGACTAAATTGAATAAGTGGCAAAACTTGCATTCTAGAAGTTTCTAGTATGAAATTGCTTTGAAATATTAATTAGGAGGTCTTAAATAGCAATTTGACCAATTTCTAAGTTTATGGACAAAAATTGGACATGGATGGAATTTTTGAAAGTTTGGTAAGGAATGGCATTTTGGTCATTTGGATATTAAATGAAATAAAATGGGAAAAATAACACAAAAATGATCATCTTCTCCATAAGTTGCTGCTGAATTTTTCTCTCCACCATAGCTAGGGTTTCAATACTTTTAAGCCTTGATTGTAAGTGATTTCTATGCCCGTTTTTTAATGTTCTTTACATTTTTGAAATGCTCGTAGCTCGGTTTACCTATTTCTACCAATATTTTGAGCTAGGGTTTATATTTAAAATTTTACCCATGGATGACATGTATGAATTTTGATGTTTTATGGTAGAATATGAAGTTTGAGATTGTGTTAAACAACTTTTGCTAAGTGATTTTTCGTAAAAACGAGTAAAATGACATAATCGGTAAAAATACCTAATATTCATAAGTACATGTTAGAGTGTGAATTTGATGTTGCTATAGAAGGGAAAAATGATCAACATGTCATAAAACATAAGAAATATGATGAGGTTTAATTTACGAGTCTTGGGGTAAAAGTGTAAATATATGAAAGTTTAGGGGCAAAATAATAATTTTGCCAAAGTTCGTACTAGGGGCTGTTTTAATGAATGTGTGTATTAAATAAATTAATTTGGTATTATAGATCAAGAGAAAAGAGATTCGAGTCGAGATCGGGGGAAAAATAAAGTTTACGAGGAATAGGCTCGACTATTCTCATTTTGTATCGAGGTAAGTTCATATGTAAATATTGTAATATAACCGTTATTTTAAATCATTTAATGCTATTTATACGATATTATGATTGTTATCATGCAATTCTATGCTTTGTGGTCATTGTTGGTCAACATGCAAAAATTTTATGAATTATGTGAAAAATGTGAAAGACTACCTAAGTATCGTCATTGGTATTCTAAGGAGAATGGTAAAGGAGTACGAACGAGGAAAATCCCGTTGAACCTTAGGAATAGAATAGGATATTTGGACATCCGAACTCGTTGAGTTGAGTCCGATTTCACTTATGGATGCGAACGTCCGAACTCGTTGAGTTGAGTCCGAGTTCGTGAAATGTAACTAGGCATCCGAACTCATTGAGTTGAGTCTGAGTTCACTTATGGATGCGAACGCCCGAGCTCATTGAGTTGAGTCCAAATTCGCTTATGGGCAGGTTACATGGTAGCTTAGCTACATATGTGACACTTATGTGCAAACTTTCCATGTATCCGAGTTATACTCCGATGTGTTCAACGGGTAAAATTCTAGTGAAATGGAAGAATACTCAAGATGCAAGTGACCTATTGGTAAGTGTTGTGGAATGGGCACTTTGGACAGGTATGTACTTAACCCTCAGGTTGAGACTTGATACAACAACAATAATATGGTAAGATGATGAATGATGAATAGAAATGTGATATATGTTTTGGTGATATTATGCTAGTGTTGGTTGGTATAATTGCTTTGTTAAGTTATTTGTTATTTGCATGTGGACTTACTAAGCATCTATGCTTACTCCCTCCTTTTCATTCTTTGTAGTTGACAATTCAATTTGGAGATCAGGACGGTCGGGGGCACGCTCACACTATCACTGGACAATCGCGGTATGATGACTTGTAATTTTTGGAAATATGGCATGTATAGCATTCCAATCATTTTGTGTGTATAATCTTACGATATGACCCATGGATGGAATGGAAATGTTTAAGAATGATTAGATATTGGAATGGCTAATCATGTTTATATATGATAACATGTATGCTTTATGTCTTAACTAAACGATGAAAATCTTTGGAAAGGTAAAATTGGCCACAAAACAGAATCAGACAGAAGCAGTGACATGAATTTGAAAAATCACTAAAAATAGTATAAATGGAATTAAATCATGAATAAGTTATGGAATCGAATCTATATGAGTCTATTTTCATATGGAAGAAACAAAACAGGTAAATGAGTTATATTTTATGAGATATTTAATTTTTGGTGGAATAGGGTCAGAGTAATCTCTAAATCCCCTATTCTGACTTTAAAAATTCACCATAAATTGTACAAAAACAATTAGGAGTTTTACATTACATGTATGAAATACTTATTGAGTCTAGTTTTATGAGAAACAAACTATATAGTCATTGAAACTCTGTACAGGGATATATCTGATTCGAAATACACAGGGGTTAGAGTAGTCAAACCTTGAAACAGAGGAGACTTTAACTAATAAGCTGTACTAATTGGCCCAACAAAAAATTCTAGAAAAAAATTAGTAAGTAGATATATGAGTTTAGTTTCAAGTAAAATTTACGGAATTGGATTTTGAGTTTCGTAACTCGAGATATGAATTTTTTAGTGACTGTGATGCAGTTAGCCAGCTTGTCTAGAAATTCTAAAATAAATTGTTTGAGCTGTTTAATTAATGAATTAAGTCCTTTAACATCTCGTGCTCGACTCCAGTGATGGTCTCGGGTGCGGGGGTGTTAGGCTACCTCTGTAGCAAGTGTGAGGAGTGTTCGTTATAACAAGCTTGAATGTCAGTAGTATAATAGAAGACATTTTGGAAAGTGCCGACTGAAAGAAGGATCGTGTTTTAAATGAGGTTCATGTGATCATTTTCTTCGAGATTGTCCTGACCGATAGAGATAAATCCCAGAATACACGATTAGGTAACATGCATTCGAGAGGGAGGCCATCTAGGAACAGTAGTAAGGCGGGGAACAGTTGAAGTGGAACGAAAGATTCTACAGCCTAACCTGAGTCTCAGGTACCAGCTAGGGCTTATGCAATTTGACCTTGTGAAGAGGCTTCAGCACCTAATGTGATTACCAGTACATTTTCTATATTTGATGTTAATGTTCATGCTTTGATTGACCTAGGGACAACGCACTCATATATATGCACAACATTAGTGTTGGATAAGAAAATATCTACTGAGTCAACTAAATTTGTGGTCAAAGTAACTAATCCGTTAGGCCAATATGTGTTAGTCGATAAAGTTTGTAGAAATTGTCCCCTAAAAATTCAGGATTGCAACTTTTCGGTTGATTATTATCATTTGATAAATTTGATGTGATTCTCGGCATAGATTGCTTGATTTTGCACGATGCTGCTGTGAATTGAAAACGAAAGCATGTTTTATTGAAATGTCAGAACGGTGAGATAGTCAAGGTTGAATCCAATAGATGTGACAGTACAGTCAATATTACTTTAGCTTTGTCGGCTTAGAAATGTGTCCGAAAAGGTTGCGAGGCATATCTAGCTTATATATTAGATACCAGAGCTTCAAAATGAAGTTGGAATCAGTTCCCACTATTTGTGAGTTCTCGGATGTGTTTCTGGGAGAGTTGTCAAGGTTATCGCCAGTTAGAGAGGTTGAATTTTCTATTGAATTAGTATCAAGAACTTTACGAATATCGATTACTCCGGATAGAATGGCACCAAATGAATTAAAGGAGTTGAAAGCACAGTTACAAGAATTGACAGAAAGAGGACTTGTTAAGCCTAGTTTTTCTCCCTGAGGTGCGAGTGTACTATTTGTTAAGAAAAAAGACGGGTCGATGCAGTTATGTATTGATTATCAATAGCTTAATAAGGTTACAATCAAAAACAAATATTCGTTTCCACGTATTGGTGATTTGTTTGATCAGTTAAAATGTGCAACCGTATTTTTAAAGATTGATCTTTGTTTTGGATATTATCAGCTTCGGGTAAAAGATTCTAATGTGCCAAAAACTGCTTTTAGAATCAGGTACGGCCATTGTGAATTTTTAGTTATGCCATTTGGTTTCATGAATGCCCCTGCTATATTTATGGATTTGATAAACAAAATATTCTAACATATTTAAACAAATTTGTGGTTGTTTTCATTGATGATATTCTGATTTATTCCCGAGATGAAGTTGAGCTTACCTAGCATTTGAGAATAATATTGTAAAATTTGGGCAAAAAAATTTATATACAAAATTCAGTAAATGCGAGTTCTGGTTGTGAGAAGTTAGATTTTTGGGTCTTATGGTATCGGCTGAGAGCATTAGAGTGGATCTGAACAAAATATCTATTTTTTGGGTCTAGCGGGGTATTATCGAAGGTTTGTAAAAGGTTTTTTGATGATTGCTACACTATTGACAAAGCTACTCTAGAAAAATGTAAAATTTATTTGGTCTGATAAATGTCAACAAAGTTTCGATTACTTAAGAGTGATGTTAACCGAAGCCCCTGTGTTGATTCAACCAGAGTCTAGTAAAGAGTTTGTGATTTATAACAATGCTTTACTTAATGGTTTGGGTTGTATTTTGATGAACGAAGGCAAGGTTGTAGCTTATGTATCCCGTCAGTTGAAACCGCATGAAAAGAACTAGCCAACACATGATTTAGAATTGGTAGCTATTGTGTTTGCTTTAAAATTTTGGTCACACTATTTATACGAGGGAAAATGTCATATCTTCATTTTTTATAAAAGTTTGAAATATTTGATCTCACAAAAAGAATTGAATTTGTAACAACGTAGATGGTTAGAGCTGTTGAAAGATTACGATCTGATTATCGATTATCACCCAGGGAAAGCTAATATTGTCGTAGATGCTTTGAGTTGAAAGTCATTATTTTTACTGAGAGCTTTGAACACTCAATTGACGCTTATTGAGGACATTCAATTTTAGCTGAGTTAAAAGCTAAACCAACATAACTGCAATAGATTTGTGAAGCTCAGGAAAATGATACAGAGTTGATTGCTAAACGAGAACATATTGAAAAGTCATCAGATTTAGATTTTTGCATTGGTACCGACGATAGTTTATACTTTCAAAACAGACTATGTGTGCCGAAGAATTCTGAAATTAAATAGAAGATTCTGCAAGAAGCTCATAGTAGTTACTCACTTCATTCAGGTAGTAATAAAATGTACTGTGACCTAAAACAGATATATTGATGGCCAGGTACAAAACGTGAGATTTCTGAATTTGTATCAAAATGTTTGATTTGCTAGCAAGTTAAAGCCAAGCATTAGATACCTTCAGGATTGCTACAGCCTGTTATAATTCCAGAGTGGAAGTGGGAACAGGTTACTATGGATCTCATTTCAAGACTTCTGTTATGTTCAAAAAAGAAAGATAAATAATTGGAGTTTCCATTACCTCTATCACCTCTAGATTGCAAACTCTTTCCTTGATTCTAAATCCAAAATATCCCAATCCAAAACTTGACTAGCTACTTCTACTTGTTGCAAACTCTAACCTTGTAGTTCCTGCTCGCAAGTCTGTTTAACCAACAACATATGGCATTGTTTGGCTAACCACTGGTTAGGTTTCATGAATCCCACCCCCGTTTTGGTAGGAAATTTGATTTTCATGCAAAAGGTGGCAATCATCATTTTAACCATTTGCATAATAGGGGCCCAAAAATGGTATTGTAAGTCATAGGATGGTCTACCACAAAAAATTGAATGTATGCTGTAATAGTGTGTTTACTATCCCCAAGGGTAATAGGTTGAGTGATACACTCTTTTACCTCGATTGGATGGTTAGCGAAGCCATATAAAGGGCTCGCCTTCTTTAAAGTCTGTTCTTTCAGCCTCATCTTCTTATGCGCTTCCCAAGTTAAAACCTCTACTGCACTTCCACTGTCAACCAAAATCCTTTGAACATCAAATCCAGCAATAGTTGTTGGTACCACCATAGGGCCATTTCCTTCCTCATCACAAATTGAATCATTATCTTCTTAATTAAATTCTACCTTTCATTTCTCTTGTTGACATAACCTCTTTAGTGAGTTAACAGACATCACACTTCTGATATGATCCATCCTCTAGACATTGTCCATTCTTCATCTGTACCAATTATGGCATGTATCATGCCTCTAACCTTATGCTTACCTATATCAACACCTCGCGAACTCTGCCTCAATGGAGAAGCCTCTTGTGCTACAAAATTTTTTAGTTCACCGTTTCTAACAGCCTTCACTATGGCATTCTTCAAAGAGAAACAATCCTCTATCTTGTGGCCCCTGTCATTATGAAAATTACATATGTCCCTCGAATTAGACCTCAACTGACTGAGTCACATAGGTAGTAGACTCTACAAAATTCCCAAACTTCTTACCTTATTAAGAATATAGGTACGCGAAACATTTAAAGGAATGTAAACTTCAAATTTTCCATGAGGAACATTTTTTCTCATGTGCTCACCTTGAGGCTTCTGGAATGCCTTTGGTGACTCATTTTGTGAATAACTCATTTGTTGTCCCTGACCTTGGACTTGGGACCCTATTAGCCATGCACACTCTAACGACTTCTAAACTGTCTATCATCCATCTGAAAGGTACTATGAGCTACTCTCTTAATTTCCTTGGCTTCAGCAAACTTATGCACTCTCTCATATAATATTACAAAAATTTGTGGTCTATTATCAATAAATAAGTACTAAACATGCTCATTTTGAACTCCCGTAATAAAGGCATCAATAGCCTATTGATCTCTCAAGTTCTTCGTGTTCAACGTGGCAACATGAAACTACTTCATATAATCCTGTAAAAATTCCCCATCTCTCTTCTTCACTGACACTAAACCCGTTAGGGTGCCCATTATTGTTCTATGGGCACAAAACTTACCTAAAAACATCTGACCCAACTATGAGAAGCTTTAAATGGAACCATGTGGCAAATATAAGAACCAATCCTTCGTTTTTCCCCTAAAAGTCATCGAGAAAGCCTTACACTTCATCTCGTTAGCCGCTAACACATTCATATAATCATTATATTACATGAGATGTGCTCTTGGGTCCATTCTACCTCCAAACATCTCTTTCAGTACTTTGAACTCTGATGGCAGGCCCACAGTTGCAACCTCGTGAGACAAAGGGTGTTAAAGCAAAACAACCAATTCATATCTTGTACATTAGGGTGTAACGCCTGAATGTCCCTACCCAAAGCATCCATCTCATTTTTCCATGGTTTTGCATGTGTTCCAACAGCCTCCTCCTGAAAGGCACAACATTTTCCTAGAGATCGGAATGCTCGAATTGTATCTTTCTCCTAAATTCCTCATTCTGTCTTAGCAGCTCTTGGTGAAATAGTTGTTGCTTCTCAAACCTAGTACTCTGTTGATTCATCTCCTCTTTCATTAGCTGTAGTTGTTCTTGTAAACTAAAAATTGTTAAGACGATGCTCCCTGATCCAAGGGAAAGGACTGGCCTTGACCAGAAGGAACATTGAAATCAAAAGAGTTAAAGGTACCTCCCTAGCCTGAGTTACCTAAGTTTTCTAATCGACTAGTGAACTATCCAGCGAAATGGTCCATCTCACAGGGTTGATTGTTGATGTCAAAACCTCCAACTTGATCTAATGGGAAGTTGCTAGGGAAGTTCTCGCTAAGGTGAGTCATCTTTGTTTTATGATTTTTTGATGGCCGTAAGTCTATCCACGCTCACCGTACCAAATTGTTGAGTGTTTTTGTAAGTCTATCTACTCAAGGAGGATAATTTCCCTATTTATATGATACAGTTCTTGGATGTGACGTCCTAGGTAGGCCCCCATACATACTAATACGTACCCTATTCTAAGGTTAACACATGTTCCCTAAGTGTGGGCTTAGTTGCATGACAATGCAAATCCACCAAGTGCGAACTCATGTAAGCGAACAATGTAAGCGATCACTACTGAAGTAAAGAGGATCGAGTCGGTCCCCGTCGGGTAAGCAAGTAATGGGTCAATAATGGCGAACACCATAACAAGTATAAAATTTTGTCCAAACTCATCCATATTTGTAAATGACTAACCCTAACTCATTTTAGGCCCGCTCATAGTTTTTTAAATATATATTATTTTAATTTAATATTTAATATTTTAGATGGTTTTTCTTTTATTAAAATTTTAAATTTAGACAACTTAATATATTTTTTAATGTTTACAAAGTATTGTATTATTATACATTTAATTTTATGTAATATAAATCACATAATATATATAAATATATATTATATATTATAAAAAAAGGGTTTTTGTTCAAATTGATTAAATTACTTTTTGACTGAGTCTTAATTCGGTTGATTTAATTACTAGTGCAAGTGGATATGAGTTCAAACGCATTAAAACATATTTATTCTCCTATTTAAGAGTTAGGGTTCTAAATGTTGAAACCTAAGTTTGCCTATATTTTAAACAAACGTCATTTTTATTTAAACCCTTCTATATTACAAATGGACTTTCGAGCTCGAATGAACAACCCAACTCATAAAAAGTAAAAATTTGACTATGATTTCAAAATTCCAATTGTTTAATCATAAAATTTGGGTCAAATCATTTTATCAAAAGTTTGAAATTTAATCCCTAATCATAAAAAAGTTAGAATTTAAAATATATTCCTCTTTCAATCATTTTTCCTCTAAATTTAATATCAATACCCCAATGCAATCATAGTGAATTCAATAAGCATAATTGACGGTGAGCATTTTTTTAACAGAAGAAAATACGATGCCTATTATTGGACTAGAAGTTTTAAATAAAAAAGCAATAAGATTAAAAAAATTTAAAGTAAATAAGATTCTTTTTAAATAAAGGGACTAATTTCAAACTTTGCCAAATACAATGATTAAAGAGCGAAATAGAACTTGATAACAGCCAAAAGATGGCATAAGACTTTCAAGGATCCAAAAAAAAGAACATTGCATACATGTTGCATTAAACTTTAAGCAAGCAAGTTTGGTCATGTAAACCAACATTTCCTGCACTAAACATTCGGCCGAATAGGACGATACGCAAATACGGAAGAAAGCCATGATCGGATTAACAAAAACAAAAAACCAAAAGATTCATCTATTCACGAAAAAGACTCAGAAATTTTCAAAACTGTACAAAATCACATGAATTCTCCACTGTTTCATAACTTATGCTTCTTTCCAAATACGGCCACTTACCCTCAACTTCAGCTCTTGCCTATCGCCACCGGAAAAGTGTAGAGCTAGATTCCTTTGGATAACAAGTCCATCTTGACTGTCACGAACTTTCCGATGACCGTCACGAATGCTCCTTGGAATACCCTGCCATGTTAGCTTACGACCGTTGGCACCAACTTCCAAACAATAACCGAACTTTTTTGCTTCACTATCATCACCCATAAAACGTAAAAAGGCCATATAGACAGGTACCATCCCAATCTGGAAGGCCTCGAAATGCAAGCAGAATTGTTTTCCAAAACATTTGAACACCTGCAAAGGATATCAGCGTTCAAAATCTAGATCCAGGATTCATCACAATACAAGATTTAATTTGATAGTAAGATCGGTAGTCAAAAACACTACAGTCGATTGCATTGAAAGTTAAAAACTAACAGTAACTTCAACAGTCTGAAGAGAAACCACATAATTTCCTCAGTGATAGTAAGAACTCGATGATTGTTGAAGCACAGTAACAATGATTGTAATGCAAGGTAGCATAAATGAACTTACAGTAAGCATCCATGTGGCATGTTCTACTTCCTGTGGATTCGATTTCACATATCTATGGTTGAAGGTACATCCATCGTGCATGTCGACCTTATGATCATCCTTGAGATGTGCAATGAGGGTTGGGATGTCACCTGTGATGGAACAATCAGAACCAGCATAGGGGCAATTGTAAGGACGAAATCGACAGTGTTGCTTGTGCTTAAGCTTGCTGTAATATGGGAGAATTTCATGGCAACCTAGGCTATGATATTTACAAGGGAGTTCCAAGGATTCCACAAATTTCTCCAAAGCTAAACACCTTATATTTCCGAGATCATACCGGCATGACGGACAACAGTTACGCACTCTATTCTTGCAATTCAAACACAAAGTGTGTCCATTTGGGCACTGCAATAGAAGATTGAATGCAAAACATATAAATATTTCAGTAACTGAGTAATTTTCTATATTGTAGCCAAAATCTCTTACGGTAAAGACCAAATCAGCCTATGTTTCAACAAAAGTATCGAATTCCTTTTGAATGACTTTACGAGCACAAAGATACTGCAGCACCTAAGCTCCAAGATGAAAAGTTATAATCTTTAATAGACATAAATTAGCGTTTTCTTTTTCTCTATAACGCTAAGTCTGTGACTAACCATTCGATGCTTGTGCCTGATTCCGTACACTTCACAATTACATAACCGAAAAACTTAATTCAATAGGGCAGCACAACCAGTTCTTTGCCACCATTTTCACCCCAACATACAGATATCATCAATAAGTTCCATACGAGCATATGAAAGCACAAATCTTAGCATTCATGGTCAAGTAATTTAGAAAATTCAGTAACAGGAAAAACAATAAATAAAGGGTACAAAAATACATCTCTACGGAAGAGCCAGAATGAACCTGGTGAATTGGCGGGTACATCAAGTTTTTGCATACAGGACATTCAAGGAGCTCATAAACACCATTGTTTGACTGAATTCCATGTTTTCCAACAAAACCAAAAGAACTTTTTGTCGTCATAGAATTACTCTCGGGTGTTGTTGTAGCAATGGCGTAATCTGCAACGGCAGGATAAGATTCAACTTCTTTGCAAGCACTGCCTCCAGGAGCCATTGCTACTCCAAATATATTTACCTATTACGGAAAGGCCTCACTCTCTGTTTCCCTATAGAGGATAAAAATTAGATGTCATCAGAAAAGAAAGATACCGAAATCAAATTCCAAATTCATATGCAGTTGAACATCTAGAAGAAAATAAGACAAGCAGGGCATAAAATGCTACATCTTTAAGCAAGCAAAAGGAGAGGATCGCCAATAAAAAAGAACCCACCTTTCCTAATAACATCATCATCTAAGAAAGCAACATTCCCAGTTTTTTTTTTTAATGAAAATCCATTCAATTTCAATCAAATATAAAGTTGAATAATGCAGAAAAAGAAGCAACATAACCATAAAAAAGAAACCAAAATACGAGACTAACAGCATACAGAAAAACAAAACAAAACTTAATCCACCAAATTTCAATTGGATTTTTACACTATAAAAGAAATTTAATAGGTTGTAATAGAGAAACCAGAAAATGAGGGGGGAAATGTGAAAGAAGAGAAGGCCCTCCCAACCCAAAAATGTTAAACTTTCCAACAAAGTTTCCTCTTTTTCGATGAAATGTTAAACTAAGTTTGTTCTA
The DNA here is from genome assembly GCF_007990345.1 of Gossypium hirsutum. NCBI lineage: Eukaryota > Viridiplantae > Streptophyta > Magnoliopsida > Malvales > Malvaceae > Gossypium > Gossypium hirsutum. Next base: position 50,479,082 of record NC_053424.1, read on the forward strand.
AAAACCAACTTATCTACTTGGATTAATAAGACACAAAGAACAATGAAGCAAAACAAAAGCACCTATTTTTAAAAAGTTGTCAAACATTACCAATCAAAAGTAAGAAACAAAAGCAGAACCAAAGATAAAAATACACAGTTGAGATTTCCAAGCTTAGTAGTGTCATTTAACATCATTAACATCCCAAAATAAAATCTGGGTTGTGCTCTAAAACAGTGAAATAATAGTAATTAGAGAAAATGGTGAAGGGGGAACAACCCAAACTTACGAGTTTTAAACCCAACACATGGAAGATATGAAAGGCAAAAACATTTAAAATGGTGACCATCCTTCTTTGAAAATGCAAACGCCTTTCTCCTTGAAATAGACTGCCATGCGATTTAAAACTAAGGTGCTGGCCAAATTCAAAATATATATATATTTAAAATTTATATTTAAAATTAGAGTTAATTGCAACTGACATCCCTAAACTATGACTCTTGTTTTAAATTAGTCTTTAAACTTCAAAACATTTTAAGATTTTATATTTATCAAATCCTTTTATTATTGAAACTGTTAATCTAACAGTTAAATGACACGTCAATTCTTATTTAACTAAATTTAAAATGAAATTTTTAAATAAATATAAGGTTGTCGCATCAATTTTAAAAATAAGATAAATCTGGAAGAAGAAAAAATGTAAATGATAAATCTTTTGTAAAAGTTTTGAAAACCTAAAACCTAAGATTATTTAAAACATCTATTTTTATAATATTTATTTTTCTTAAAATTTTCATTTTAAATTATTTTACATAAGATATTGTGTATCATTCAACATTTAAACTAACGATTTTAGTAAAGAAAGGACTTAATCGATATAATCTTGGTAGTTTAAGGATATAATTAAAATGAATTGAAATTTAAAAACCAATTTAAAATGGATCATAATTTAGGGATCTTTGATTAACGCTTAAAATTTTTTTTATTATTAAATAATGATTTATGTCCAAGTTTAAATTCGGTACTCGTACAATAAAAAATTAAAATTAAAATTAAAAACTAAAAATTAAACTAAAAAAATTACCTTGATAAAGAAAAATCTTCCTTAAAATATGAGTGGAGATATATATAATTTTTGTTTTCATATATTACATCATTTGTATCACGTAAAGATTATATAATAATATAAGAATTAAAAATTATTAAATTATTAATTTTAATTAAAAATAATATTAAATAATTAATTATATAAAATATTTTAATAAAATTTAATGTTTCTATTTGAACCAAACTTAAGGAAAATATCACATGAATATCATATATAAACGTAAGGGTGATACACAAGGACACCTTTAAGTCCAACAAATCAAGTTATTTTTCTTTTTTTTTTTGAAAAAAATAAACTATGGCGATTTTATTCTAAAATCATATTTCACAAAATAGTTACTACAATAATGATGGGATTTGCTTCATGGATTTCGATTCGATTCGTTCTAAATGGAGTAGATTTTTTATATATTTGAAAAATGGATATGGGACGGGATGGAGTGGATTTATAGTACTATGGAGCGATTGGGACAATTCCTTGCCTCACCCCAACCTGCTCTATTATATAAAATTATCATTTTATTCTTGTATATATAATTATTAATGGTTAAATATAATAATGTAATTTAGAAAAAAAAGTGTATATTTTATGTTTAGTTTTTTTTTGAAGAATTATGTTTAAATATTTACTTGATTTTAAAAAAATTAAAAAAAATTAAAGATAAGTAGCAAAAATTAAATTGAAAAGGAGCGTGGTGGGGCGGGACAAGGATGGATGCATCCAACATCCCTGGAAGTGGTAGTAGCTTTCAAGATTATATATCCATAGTGAGGCGAGACGGGTGGTGATACGGGGTTGCGCGCGGACCAAGATCGAGTTGCCAAGTCACGAGAAACTCCTACGAAAACCCTAAACAATTAGATCTGAAACGAAACAGAAAATTAAAAGATTAGATTTTTGAATTTTCAGATCTGAAATAAAATCCCCAAATCAGCAAAGAATCAAATTGAGAATAGAAATAAGTGTTAGGGTTCTTGAAACCCTCAAGGAGATTGTGATTCTGCCCAATTGAACACCAAGATAGTTTTCCCCAAATTTCGACAATCTAATTTCACCCAAAAAGAGTATGGAAAAACCCTAGAAATTGGGGATTTTTGGGCTGATTTCTTAAGATAGAAAAAGGCTAAAAACACAATAAGAACAGAAAATAGATTAGATAATGATTCAGCACAAGTAGAAATAAAGAAAGAATTGACAGTAAGAAATTAAAAGATAAGTCCTAAGAAGCCTTGAAATCTCGAAAGATCTCACAACTCCCTTCAAACGGCTCTAATCTCCCCTCCAAAGAATATCAATGGCAAGAAGAAGGTTGAAGATGGCTCCCACAATCAAAAAGATTGTTAAAACAACTTCTAAAGAAAACTCAAGAGAAAATCCTTGAAGAACTCAAAGAGAATTTTCACTCAAATCAAATCTGAAATTTTCAATGTAATTGTAATGTAATGTAGGGTGGCTGGCCAAGCCATATAAATAGGCCTTTCAAATGTTTTCCTAATTTAATTAGAACACTAAAACTACAACTAAAAAAAAACTCCTAATTATTTTAATATGGAAATTCGGCCAAGGGTCTTTTATTTGGGACTCTTGGATAAACATTTAAACTAAGTAAAATAAATAAATAAATAAATAAAAATAAAACTTTACAACTTGGGCCACTTTGACAATTTGGCCTGATTTTCAACTAAGTATGGGTGGATTTCTTGATTGGGCTTGGAATCTTCTTATTGGGCCTTGCCCTCAAGAATTTGGGCTTTTGTGACTCGTATCATTCCCCCCTTCCTCAAAAAGATTCGTCCTCGAATCTGAAAAATCAAATGAACTCGACTTTCCTCTATCGAACGGGACTAATGGCAATTGAGTCCACTGAAAAGAATAGCCATGAGATAGTAAATAGCAACGGAAACAAGCTTGTAGTCCAATCATAAGCATAACAGAACAGGTATAACGCATGTGAATGGACAGATTCAGATTACCATGCAAACAATCTAATTTACTCACCACTGCCTCGTCAAATATTTGAAACAAAGATGGACATGTTTTAAGGCATTCAGTCGTCTCACATTGTTCCCACAAACCATGAATAAATTGCGAGTAATAAATCAAATGGTAAACATAATCGTCACAAGTAGGTATTTGAAAAGATTTACATGGTTCACAGAGTTGCATAATCATACCATGCATTAATCGACGGTCTATAGATTCACTCACACATGCATTATCAAAAACAAGAATCTTTTTATCAACCATCAAAACAGATAGATCATCAATAAATAAAATAGGACAGTCAAGCACGTTTCGATCTAAGTGTTCATCAACACGATCTTTATCACTATCCGAGGAGTACAAAAGTGTTTCAAAGGTTTCAAGCATCTTACCTCGATAAGCAAAAGAATAAGGGTCGATTTTACCTTTTTCATTTAAAACAAACCTTCGTTCATCGGGGGCATAGTGTAGTCGAATCTCCGTTGTTGAGTTAACCTTTGTCAAATGGAACTCAAACTTCATGTACAACCACATAAACTGTTTAAGGCAAGAATATAAATTGAAAATAAATTTGGCAAATTTCGTTACCTTATTCTCCAAAACAGATTTGGACAAATTCAAGGATTTACACAAGGTAAATCAAGAGAATAACAAATCACGCTTCTTTTCGTAATGACTTTATCAACCACAATCGAAGAGTAACAATTAATCGGATCAAAATGATGGGATCTTTTAAGAACTAAGTCACCAAAAGTTTTATCAATAATTTTCAAATCTGCACTGGACTCGGTTTCTAAAATTTCCTTACCTCGCTTACCTTCGGGATCATGTAGTGTGATTTCATCTTTGCTTAAGTTGATCGTATGAAAGCGTCTTTCATTTGAGAGGTATTGAAGTTGAAAGTTATCTTTCGATCTTTCGGGAACCTGAAAAGTAGCAACACAAGAAAAATTCATATCTTGGTTAGTGGAAACATTCCTCACTAGCCTTTCCTCGTCTTTTTCTTTTGTTTCTTTTTCTAACTCATTTTCTCTTCTTTCTTCAACTTCTTTTTCAATTTTCTTTTCTGTTTCACATTCATTTTCACTCTCAATCTCTTTTTGCTCTTTTTCATTCTCTTTTTCTTTTTCCTCACTTGTTTTAACAGAATTTCTCAGTTTGATTTGGTCCTCATGGACTTGTTCCGGAGTGAGCGGCACTAAGGTAAGTTTCTTTCCTTGATGCTTGAAAGAATACCTATTGGTACGACCATCGTGAGTGACTTTTCGATCCAGTTGCCATGGTTCTCCTAGCAACAAATGGCAGGCTTGAATAGGCATTACGTCGCACACAACTTCGTCTTGATACTTACCGATAGAAAAGGCAATGCGCACTTGTTGAGTGACCCTAAATTGGCCTTCGTTGCTAAGCCCTTGTAGTTGATAAGGTTGTGGATGCTTGGTAGTGGTTAAGCAAAGCTTTTCCACCATCGTCGTGCTGGCTATGTTCGAGCAACTTTCACCATCAATAATAACTCTACAAAGCTTACCTTGTACATGGCAGCGAGTATGAAAGAGATGTTCTCGTTGCTGCTCGCTCCTTGGTTTTGCCAAAGATGATTGTCCACGATCATGAAAATCATCATCCATTCTAGTGACACGTCGAGGGCCGCGCCTTTGGGGTTGGTTATCCCTATCTTCCTTAATTGGATCTCGATATTGATGTTTTTGATTCACTCGTACCTCATTCAAAGTAGTATTCAATGCTTGAAGTGTAGCATTTATTTGTGTGATTGCAGCAGTATGTCCATCTAACTGTTGTTGGACTTTCATAAGTGCATCATTATTATCACCTTTAGACATCTTCAAAACCTGTAAAAAATAAACACTCAACACTCAAAAATAAAAGTTAGCAAACCTCACCATTAATCACTCAAAAAGAAAATTCAAATTCTCAATGAGGTCGAATTCAATCTTGTGAGTTCTTTATCAGAGTTTATATCAACCAATTAGAGAGTGTGAACCAAACTACCAAAGAATCCTAATTTGCACTAGGATGCCAAAAACTGACGAGACACCAATTGATTCGTGTTGCACCGAGGAAGAAGTTGTGCACACGTTTAAATCCTACTAACACAAGAAACAAGAAGGTGTTAGATAACGTAAAGGAAGAATAAAGGTAAACAAATGAAAACCTACAGCTAAGAATCAATAAAAATTACTGAAAACAGAAAACCCGAAAAACTGCGGAGTAACTTGACAACTTCGTTCGAGGTGTTCCCGATCTCCAAAAATCACGAAATTAAATCTGGAGTGTCCTTATATATTTAATTTTTGATCTGGAAAATTTGGGCACCAAATTCAACCCGCTGAATATTTTTTTAATTTTTTATTGGATTTCGTCTTTTTTCAATTTTTTGACTTTTTCGACTTATTTTTTTGCGGGAAATATTTTTGTATATTCAATAACAGTGCCAAAAATATGTATGTAAAATTTCAGATCAATCAGAAAACGTTTACCCACTCAAATAAATTTTTTTCGAAAATTTTTCTGGGTAAAACTGCTGTTTGTAATTTAAAAAATAGAGATCAGTTTAGAAATCAACCAAGAACACCCAAAACGCCCAAAATCTGATACCAAATGATACGGGGTTGCGCGCGGACCAAGATCGAGTTGCCAAGTCACGAGAAACTCCTACGAAAACCCTAAACAATTAGATCTGAAACGAAACAGAAAATTAAAAGATTAGATTTTTGAATTTTCAGATCTGAAATAAAATCCCCAAATCAGCAAAGAATCAAATTGAGAATAGAAATAAGTGTTAGGGTTCTTGAAACCCTCAAGGAGATTGTGATTCTGCCCAATTGAACACCAAGATAGTTTTCCCCAAATTTCGACAATCTAATTTCACCCAAAAAGAGTATGGAAAAACCCTAGAAATTGGGGATTTTTGGGCTGATTCCTTAAGATAGAAAAAGGCTGAAAACACAATAAGAACAGAAAATAGATTAGATAATGATTCAGCACAAGTAGAAATAAAGAAAGAATTGACAGTAAGAAATTAAAAGATAAGTCCTAAGAAGCCTTGAAATCTCGAAAGATCTCACAACTCCCTTCAAACGGCTCTAATCTCCCCTCCAAAGAATATCAATGGCAAGAAGAAGGTTGAAGATGGCTCCCACAATCAAAAAGATTGTTAAAACAACTTCTAAAGAAAACTCAAGAGAAAATCCTTGAAGAACTCAAAGAGAATTTTCACTCAAATCAAATCTGAAATTTTCAATGTAATTGTAATGTAATGTAGGGTGGCTGGCCAAGCCATATAAATAGGCCTTTCAAATGTTTTCCTAATTTAATTAGAACACTAAAACTACAACTAAAAAAAAACTCCTAATTATTTTAATATGGAAATTCGGCCAAGGGTCTTTTATTTGGGACTCTTGGATAAACATTTAAACTAAGTAAAATAAATAAATAAATAAATAAAAATAAAACTTTACAACTTGGGCCACTTTGACAATTTGGCCTGATTTTCAACTAAGTATGGGTGGATTTCTTGATTGGGCTTGGAATCTTCTTATTGGGCCTTGCCCTCAAGAATTTGGGCTTTTGTGACTCGTATCAGGTGGTGGAGTAGATTGTGTCAATTGTGGAGTGAAAATGAATTTAGTAATACATGCCCCATCCCACTTTATTGTCATCCCTAACTACAATCATAATCACTCGATTATTAGTAAATTTTGTAACACCCCATTACCCGACCCAATCATCAGGTCCGAGTTATGAGGTATCACATATTTTGCCAAAGCAACTATGATCAAACTATGTTCGATTTATACTATTAATGATTTATTTCAACCAATACAATCACACAATACGATATAAAGTCGTTTTCGGATTTTATACAAGCTTATGAATGCTCTAAAGCTAACCCGAGGTCGAATTAGGATCAAATTGTAAAATTTTCAAAATATTGAGTTGATGTTGCAACATTGGTTGTCATGACGCAACATACTGAGTAGGTCTCATCACGACATTAAATACACATCGTCGCAAATATGCTACAATTCAACTAAAACAATTTACATATTCAATTTAAGAATTTTGTTCTCCTACAACGTTCCATTTGATAATCCAACTAACATTTATATCATCCATTCTATTAACAAATATGTAACATATCTAATTCAATTACTTACATATTCATTTATGTAACAATACAATGTTTAATCTCATTTTCATTCAAATTTTATACAACTTAATCAATTCAAATTGTCATCTATAGGCAGATAGCTTGTTCATTTACTAAGATCAACATTTCATTTCACATCTCTGTCATTTCCAAGCTTATAAGCTCATTTAACACAATCAGCCCTCAGGCCATGTTTTTAGCCATTTCATTTGGTCTTTCACATGCTATTGAATATCACATTTCATTTCAATCAACCATATAACGAAAACATGTTTATATAACCCTATTAACTTAACTCAAGTTTCAAGACGGATACACAAAATAGACAACATGCATCTCAATCTAACACCGTAGCGCATCATTGTACCGAAACAAATACAATGGCACGTAAGTGCACCATGGGATAAACTGAAGTATAAACCCTTGCAATTAATAAAGTAATCGATTTTCAATCTCATCACATAGTTTAGTTCACATCCTGTCATTCTCAATTCAACATCAATTCATCATTTCATTATATAATATAACATAATTCATTTCAATTTCATACTCATTTTCTATATCAATTAAGTCATACAACTTTCTATTTTATTCAAATTAGTTTCTTTCTTGATATTCAATTTCAATCATAGCATTTCAACTCAATAACCATTAACAACTCACCTCAACTCAACTCAGTAATTAGATTGATCTCGGATCATAGAGATACAAACCGAAAGCTCGCGTCACTCATCGCCAGCTCTCGCCTTTCTTTTCCTTCTTGACGACTCAGCGTTGTCTTTAGCTAATCATGTGACCGAGTCATAGCTTCAAAATGGTGTTTTCTTCCCCATTTTTTTTCTTCTTCAAATTAAGGCTTGGGAAGATGACAATTTTGTTGTCATCCCACCAACTTTAATATTTATATTAAAGTTATATGCTAATTAACTTTAATTAATTAGTTTAATTAAGATTATTATTCTTTAATCTTAATTTGTTTAATTTAAATGTCCATCATCATCAATGTCGACTAACATTTAAAGAAAAATGGTTTAATAACCATTTTGATTCTTCGGATAATTGCTATCCAAGTCTCCAAGCCTTTTTCTAATTAAAACTCTATAGTGATTATACTTTCACAATTTAGTCCATAGGCCTTAATTATTGACATTTTCGGCTAAATTACTTAATCTAATTTTAATTCATCTAATATTTAATATTTAATATTTACAAACTCGGTTTATGAAAATAAGGTCCCAAAATTGCAATATTAGTCACCACTGAATTTCAGGTTGTTAGAAATTTACACTTTGGTCACTCAATTATAAAAAAAATATAAGTTGGTCATTCAAGTATTTGAAGTTAATCATTTAAGTCACATTTTTGTTAACTTGCTAATGGTCAACGTGGGCTATTAAGTCATTATTCCTCAAATATATCCGGGTAAACTGCACTCTAGTTAATCAATTATTAGTAAATTTTTGTTTTGGCCACCAAACTAAAAAAAAGTTACAAAATGATTACTAATAGACCAATAACATCAAAGGAAAAGCTAGAAAATTATTTTAGGAGGCTAGAAATGAATAAAAGTTTTTAGGGTCAAAGTGCAATTATATCATTATACTAATTTGTGGTTTTCTAAAGTTAGAAGAGCTATATATAGAATTTTTCATTTTAGGGCCAAAGCCACAGCCCACCGCCCCTATCTCTACCCTTGAATAACATGGCACATTAACTCATAGGTATAATAGTTAATTTGATCCTAAACTATGACTAAATTATTGTTTTAGTACTTTTATAAATTTTTAATGTTAAATCCTATAAAATTATAAAATTATAAAAAAAATCTGAAAATTCTAGAATTCATAATTTTATTTGTTTGAAATTATAAAAATGTTTTTAATTTATAATTATGCAAAAATTAATAAAATTTGTATCACCACTTTTCTCATAGCATGTACTCTTTCTGACTGCCCAGTTTATATCACCACTTTTCCCACAAATTTGATACATAACCCACTTTTCTCATTGGTGGTAGTCCCATTGATAACTCAACAAGATTCATACCGATTTTTCGCACCTTTAGCATTTCTAATGAGGTCTCTTAGCACTCCAATTTACCAAGTCAACACTCCCACCATAAGGAGTACCCTTGGCTAGTTGGATTGCTGACAAGATTTTGGTTTTTCCCCTCATGCCTAGACTCACTGGCACAATGCATTATTGTTGACTAGTATCCAAGATACATATGAAATAGGAAAAAAGGAACCAAAAAAGCATCGATCTTGTCAAGTAATTTCAATCCAAGATCGAAGTCGTAATCATCTAATTGAATTACCACAAAGCCTTCATTACTTTTTTATTGACCAATATGTATCTCAACTCCTTGTGCTACTCCCACAGTCAGTACTTTCTTAGAATTAACAGTCTTTATTCTCTTAGTCGTTTTACTAACTGAGAGACCAAGTTTACCTATGGCTTTTCCTGACATGAACAAATCAGATGCCCCAGTATCAATAAGAGCACCCCTCCTTCGATTTGCGATGTTGATTTCCACAAAAATCAACTCTTTTTACTTGTGACCCTTTTCGCTTTAACAGAATTAAGTATCATTGACCCAAGTTGTTGTATCTAGTGCCCTAAGTGTAGTATTTTCGTCTATATACAATTGTAATTTTTTCAAACATATTGGTTAATGAAATAAATTCATTGTAACATCCTGAAATAGGGCCTAAACGAAACAGTGGTTGCGAAACCATAAATACGAGGTATAAAAATTTATTTTATTATCATTTTAAGGTCTATGGCATGATTTCATGATTGTATGAAAATTTTGTTTAGAAATTTTATCGATAGAGGGTCTAATTTGATATTTAGGACTAAATTGCAAAAGTTGTAAAATGTGTGTTCTAGTTCACAAAGGTACTAAGTACTTGTGAGTAATGGGTTTTTAAAGTGGAGGTCCTTAGATAGTAGTTAGACCATTATACTAGTTTGGACAAAAATACCTAAAGGAAGATAAAACACCATAGTTTTTAACTAAGGGCATTTTGGTCATTTAGTTATTAAAATGAATTAAAAACAAAATTAAAAGTCAATTTTTGTCCATCTTCAACCCCTTGGCCGAATTTCACATGAGGAAGACATATCTAGGGCTTTTCAAGCTTCCAAGCTCAATTGTAAGTCCGTTTTATCCCCGTTTTTAATGTTATTTACGTTTTTGGAGTCCCGGTAACTTGATTAAGCTTATTCTAGCAATAATTTAACCTAGGGTTCATATTTGGAAAAATACCCATAGGTGAAATGTGTTTATTTTGATGTTTTATGGTAGAATATGAAGCTTGAAATTGTGTTAAACAAGTTTTGCTAAGCGATTTTACGTGAAAACGAGTAAAACGACATAATCGGTAAAAATACCTAATGTTCATAAGCACATATTAGAGTGAGAATTTGATGTTGTCATAGAAGGGAAAAATGATCAGCATGTCATAAAATATAAGAAAATAGGATGAAGTTTAATTTCCGAGCCTTGGGGAAAAAGTGTAAATATGTAAAATTTTAGGGGCAAAAATATAATTTTGCCAAAGTTTGAGTCAAGGACTGTTTTAATAAATGTGAGTATTAAATAAGCTAATTTTTTTTATTATAGATCAAGAAGAACGAAATCCGGAGTTAGACCGGGGAAAGAAAAAGATAGTGGACTAAATCGATATAGTTGATCGTATTTTGTTTCGCGGTAAGTTTGCGGTAAATAAATGCAATATTCTATTGTTTTATGTTAATGTTGTTAATTTCCAGCATGTGTATATTTATTTTATGAAATTATTAAAAGAAGACTCAAGCATGAATTGACGGATAAGTAATTTCAGAAAGTCCCGATTGAACCTTAAGAATGTGTAGGATACAAATGTCATGACATTAGGGTTTAAGGATATCATGTAAGACCATGCCAAGGCATGGCAATTGGTAAGGTTTCTAAGGTAAGGAAATAATGTAAGACCATGTCAAGACATGGCATTAATAAGTTACTACAAGGCAAAGGTCCCATGTAAGACCATGCCAAGGCATGGCATTGGTGAGTTCATAAGGCAAGGATACCATGTAAGACCATGTCAAGACATGGCAATGGTAAGTTTCAAAAGGATACCACGTAAGACTATGACAAGTCATGGCAATGGTAAGGTACCCGTGTATCCTTATTATTCTAAGTGGTTCAACGGGAAAATTTAAAGAGAATATCAAGGTAAGGTAAGGTAAGGTAAGACGAGTTATGCTAAAAAGGTAAAACAAGTTCATGCTAGAAGAGCAAAGGTAAGTATATATTGTTCATGCATGCTTGATAAGGAAAAAGGTAAGTAAAATTTATTAATAAATTTGATTAAGTAAGTAAGTATTTAAGTAAGTGAGTAAGTGAAGAAGTTTAAAATATGTCTATGACAATTAATGAAGTTGCATTAAGTAGTATCATGCTAAGTAGTAAGATAATTCTTATGAATATTGTTATTTATTTGCATGTAAACTTACTAAGCTTAATGCTTAACCCCTTTATTTTCCTTCTTTTTATAGTTTTTTCAAGCTAACTCGGGGATCGTAAAGTACGTCGGAGGTCCGGGAACACTATCACAAGGATTATTTTGGTATAGCTAGACGTTTCATTTTGAGTGTGGCATGTATAGCATCGTAGCCATTTTGTGTGTATAATCTTATGATATGGCTAATGGATGGTATGTAAATGCTTGATAATGATTAGCTGTTGGAATGGCTAATCAAGGACATGTTTAGTGTTATGTATGCCTAAATGCCAGTTATTCCATGGATATCATGAAAAAGGTGAAATTAGCTTTAAAACAGTATCAGACAACAATAATGCTGTGACTTTGGAAAATCACTAAAAATAGTAGAAATGGATTTAGATAGTTAATGAGATATAAAATTAAATATTATTGAGTCTATTTTCATATGAAAGAAACAGATTAAATAAAGGAATTGTATTTTATGAGATATTTAAATTTTGGTGAGACAGGGTCAGAGTGATTTTTGAATCCCCTGTTCTGACTTTAGAAATTCACTAAAAATTGTACAAAAATAATTAGGAGTTATACTTTATATGTATAAATTCCTTATTTAGTATAATTTTAAATAAAATAAATGGCATGGTTATTTGAATTCTTTATAAGAAGAAAATTAATTCGTAGTGAACAGAGGTTAGAGCAGCCAAACACTGAAACAGGGGAACTTTAACTAATAAAATGCACTAATTGGTTAGACAAAAAATTATGAAAAAAATTTAGTAAGAAGATATATGAGTCTAGTTTCAGAAAAAATTTACGGATTTGGATTTCAAGTTTCATAACTCAAGTTATGATTTATTTAGTGACTATGACTCAAATGGATAGTTTATTTATGAAAGATGAAATAAATTGTTTTGATTTGTTTAAATGATCAGAAAATTTTTATTGATTTCGGTTTGTTCACAAAATATTTCAATTTCATGTTTTAGGGTCTCGAGGACCCTTTTTAAGGACATATTGAATGAATGAAACTAAATTAATTTTTAAAAACAAATTTTTATGCCCCGAATTAGTAAGCTAAGTCAGGTAACGCCTCGTGCTCGACTCCATCGATGGTCTCGGGTAAGGGGTGTTACATTCATGGATTACATTAATATAATTTGTATAATTATCTTCATGTGGTTTTTGCATGCAAAGAAAAATAGAAGCAAATGTTGGCTCAGTGGTTGTCTAATGCTTAAATTAATACTAAGCGGTATTACATGGTCGGATCGTAATACAGAAAGACAACTTGTATTAGTAGACAAGCCTGATACTTAGTCTAATCAGAATGATCAAACCGATTAAAAGACTAATATGATGTCTATCAAGCTCGATTAAGGGAGATGCTTTGTCTTGGGCATCGGAGCGGATGATTTCCAAAAGATATAGACATAGTGTAACATCCCAATTTAGGGTCTAGTCGAAACAGTGGTTTTGAGACCACAAATTCAACATAATAAAATTTATTTTTATTATATTTTTATGGTATACAATTTCACGAATTAATTTCGTGAAAATTTTGTTTGAAAATTTTGACGTTTGGGCACTCAATTTAGCCAAAATGACTAAATCGTAAAAAATTTCAAAAGTTGAGTTGTACATGCTAGAGGTGTCCAATTGTTATGAAATTTAAATTTGAGGTTCTTATATGGTAATTAGACCATTGGTTAAGTTGCTGGAAAAAAATGGACATGGTTAGGCATGTTTCTAAAGTTTTTCATTAAGGGTATTTTGGTTATTTAGTTATTACAATGTATTAAAAACAAAACTAAAAGCCAATTTTTGTCCATCTTCAACCCCTTGGCCGAAACTTGCATGGAGAAACCATGGCTAGGGTTTTTCAAGCTCCCAAGCTCGATTGTAAGTTTGTTCTAGCCCCGTTTTTAATGATTTTTATGTTTTTGCAATCTCCGTAACAAGATCTATCTATTTCTACCATTTATTTGAGCTAGGGTTGATGTTCAAAAATTTTACCCATGTGATACATGTGTGTATTTTGATGTTTAAGGGAGGAATATGAATGTTTTTTTGTGTGTTAAACGACTTTTACTAAGTAGTTTTTGATGAAAACACTAAAAAGGACTAATTTGTAAAAGTTATAAAATTTTTCATAAAAGTGTGATTTAGTGGAAATTGTGGGCTTCTATGGTTATGAAAATGATTCGGCTAGGCTTAAAGTGCAAAGAAATTGAATAAAATCATTTTATAAGCCTAGGGGCAAAGTGTAAATATGACAAAGTTTAGGTGCAAAAATGTAATTTTTCCATAGTATGATTTTTGGATCACATTGACTAATGTGACTAGTAAATAGACTAAAGGTGATATTATAGATCAAAGAAAACGAGGTTCGGACCTAGAACGGGGAAAAAATGAGAAATTGACGGTTAGGTCCCTTTTGCCATTTTGTGTCGAGGTAAGTTCATGCGTAAATAATGTAACCTTATGTTATATATTTAATATTTTGATATTGCATGAATTTTAAACATTTGTTTTTATGAAATGGATTAATGACGATTTTGATGAGGTTTCGAGAAATGAGAAATCTCGATTTAACTTCAAGGGTAGAATACAAATGTCATGATATTAGAGCTACTGAGATTTCGTATAAGACCATATCTAGGATATGGCATCGGTGTGTGATTTCGTATAAGACCATGTCAGGGACATGGCGTCGATATGATATTCCATGTAAGACCATATCCGGAATATGGCATTCTTACAGTACTAAGAGTATGAGATCCCCAAGCATACTTAGTATTTTGTTGTGTTCAATGGGTAAATTAAAGATGAGTATGAGAATGAAATTACTACGAGTAAACAGGCTTGTAAGTAAGCCTATAATTGTAAATTATTGATTATTGTGGAAATAATTGTTTATTACCCATAGTGATTGATAGTACACATACTTGTGATGTTGGATATATGATGAATATGAATGATGGTTTTGTGTTAGGTTGATTAGCCGAATTGAGATGTGACCTAATATGTTTATATGCTTGAATTGAATTTCAATGAGTATGCTAAGAACGAGTAGGTATGTGACTATATTATGAGTGGTACACGTATGTACACGGAACTCATGTGAAATGAATTTTATATATGATGAATTCTTGGTGAGAATGTACATGAACAAGTTATGCTTGTGAAACATTGATAACCTTGTGACAAATGGTCTACATTTATGATTAATGGATGCATGATAAGATTTGATAATGATCATGTGATAGGCTTAGGAGCCTAATTGATTGTGATATATTACGGTTCATTTATTAAAATTATGTTTCATTGGATATGAGGAAAAGAATGACAGGCATAATTGTCGAATAATGACATTATGAGAATATAGTAAGATACGGGCTTAGACAAGTGAAAGGTGATTGAACAATATGTTGAAATTATGATTACTCACAAATAATATGCATGTGATTAAGAGGATGGAAATAACTTGTTAGTTAATGTGATATGTTATAATAGGAAAACTATAGTGGCTAGGCTAATGCCAAGGCATGTAAATGGTGTTTATGAATTAAAGGAGTAATCACTATGAATGAATAAGTAGAAATCTTAAAATCTAATGCTAATTGAAATTATAGTACTTTTATGGATGGATAAAGTAAATGAATGTTAATAGTTGTTGTTATTTGCATATGAACTTACTAAGCTATATTATATAGCTTACCCCCCTCCTTTCCCAAGTCTTATAGGTTAAATTAGCTAGCTCGGGTTGAAAACCGCCGGAGATGTCATCACACTATCAAGCTATCATCGTAGGTAAAAATGAATACAAACCTCTTAATTTTATGGCATGTATAGGGACTAAGTCAATTGTGAATGTGTCATTACGATTTAGCCAAAGGTATTGGCTTGTAATGGTTAAGGGTTTGATGTAATGTGAAGTCATGTAAATTGGCTTATATTGGCTTATATTGATATTTGATTTATTTGGTATAAGGCCATGAGATCTGGCACATATTGATTATTGGGTTGTAAGCCTATTTATTTAAGTATACATGTGCCCATGCAATGGTGATGTGTTGTGGTTATGAATGCTTGATAATTTAATTTGGATTTGTTTAGTATGATGATAAACATGGCTTAAATAAGAATTGGTAAGTTGGGCATGACAAAATATAAAGTCTTATGCATGTATGTGTAAAGATGAAATGATCACAGTCATGTCTTGTTTGTGTATGTTTAAGTGCTCACTTATGCCATGCTAAATGCCTTTGAAGTCATGTATGTGTATGTGCAAATAAGGGTGACAATTGGCTTGGAAAATAGCCTCAAAATTGTCCACATGGGCAGGCACACGGGTGTGTGTCCCTTGTACCCTAATTTGGTAAAACAAAATGCTCAGTAGTAAACACACGGGCAAAGACACGGCCGTGTGTCTTAGCTGTGTGGAGGCCACTACCTGAGCATACAGGCGTGTGACTTGGCCGTGTGACCTCAATTTAGTTGATGATGTCATAAATGGAGAGTTACATGGGCGTGTCCCAAGCCACACGAGCGTGTGAGACCACACGGCCTACCCACACGGGCGTGTGACCCTCTAAAATAGAAAAATTTTCTAAGTATTGTATAAGTTTTGAGAATTCTCGGTATAGTCTCGAACCACACCCAATGTATGTTTTAGGCCTCGATGGCCCATATAAGGGACGATATACATGTGAATGAAAAGTTTTAATTTGGATGGAAATTTTATGGCCCGACTTTGTATGATTGTGTGAGTTTATGTCCGGTAACCCCTCGTACCCTATTCCGGCGTCGAATACAAGTAAGGGGTGTTATATATAGATGTGATTGACTAAACTAACAATACATCAGACTGGACCTAAAAAGAATAGATCCTGAATCTAGTTATGGATTTATTCACTTTCGATGTTCATAGTGCAGCATACCTAAATCCTAAATAGATTACAAATTATGTATGTGTGACTCGTATACTTTTATGTGAGTAAAAGCCTGAGTTCAAATAGATAAGGAACCAAAAGTTGGTGCATTGGGTATATAACTTCTGCAATATGTAGTGTTATTCACAACAGCAAAATTCATAGCCGAAGACATGGGTAAATGATATCCTCTCATTAGTATTACATGGTTGATGAAAAGTAAAAGTGGCCACGAGTTGTTTTTCTTTGTGATGAATAATTTGATTACTATTTGATAGTAATTGACTTTTCATGAAGAAAGATGTAATGATTACCATGAGATAAAATATGATCATACTAGGAGAACGGATATTATCCCAAAGAGATTAAGGATATCCTATGAGGGTAACACACTTATGACAAGGTTATTGGACGGTCATTAATCGAGTTGCTTTCGTAATGGTATATCGTTAGGGAGAGCTCAGTCACAATACTATATTGGAATGACTTCATGAATCAGTGAGTTTATAATTAATAGGAGAAAAGTTGAAACTTAATTATAAATCATTTGAGCCCTAATTGCATATGTTGAATCGGTCCTTTTGTTAAGTTTGTTGAAACTATAAATGAATTGCATGTTAAATTAAATAGCAAAAATGGATAGAGATAGTGTAAATGGAGAAATAGGAAACACTCGAAAATTATTATGGTTTTCTCCAAAATAAAAATGAAAATGGAGAAATAGAATCATTTGAAAATGAATGTGGTTTTCTCCAAAAATAAAATGAAAATGAAAAATGAAAATGACCTGAAAATGAATTTATCTTTTTTGAACTAAATGAAGTTTAAAAATGGAAATGAATGATTTGGTCATAGTAAAGCCATTGAATGTAGAAATATTAAGTATATTTTTTTATAGATTCTTTTACAGTAAAGTCGTCATGATTTTAACGGAATTAGAATTAGGTTGAGAATATTATTTAATAGAAAATAAATTGATATGTTTATTTTGGAAAATAGAAAAACAAATATTGGGTTGGATCAAATTATAAAGTAATGGGTTAAAAGTCCGAGAATTACTTATAATTAGACCTAATATGGGAGAGGCTCATAAGCCCCTTATATTAAAGGGAGGGACGACAAACCCAAGTAACATTAACTAGGGTTGTCACCCTTATACTTCTAGTTAGACTAAGAGTTTGTTTTTCTAGTTGAAATAAACTTATACAATTTAAGAAGTGTTTTACTTCTTCTTAAACATAGATACACAACTTCAAGATATTGTTACTCTTCCCAAAAATAGAGAGAGTCTATTCTCGACTATTAAATCTATTTTCCATGCTTAATTTAATTCCATGTTTTCTTATATTTCTTTTAACCATTGGGCTATTTTCTCATTCTTGAAATAATTTTACAATATTTATTTTAAAAATAAAGCGTGTCACATACTACGGTTTGATGCAAAATTTGTAAAATAATAAAAATAGTGCAAGAGAAGGGATTTGAACTTAGGTTTCAATGATAGCTCCACTAATACTTAACCAACAGACCATCATTAACTCATTTATTTCCTTAAAACGCACAAATAATCTAAAAAATTAGAGTATGGCCACTCTCTCTCAATTCACAAACCCGATTCTACTAACCTTCTATTTTTGAGATGTGACATATTAGATTTAATTATATGTGCTTACTAGACTTTTAATCCAACACTTTATAATTTAATCTCACACAATACTTGTTTTCTATTTCTCTAAGTAAATATTATTTATACTACTAACTTATTTAATTAAAACAATTTTCTCAATTAAATTCTTATTTGTCAAACTCATAACAACTTTATCATGAAAGAATCTATGACAAAATATATTTAACATACTTATTCAATTGGATTTATAATGACTAATTAATTTAATTTCATTTTTGAACTTTAATTATTTAATATAATTTGAAAACTTTAACTTAATTAAGTTAGTTCCATACTTAGTGAGAAAACGCATTTATTTAACGCATTTATTTATGAATGCGATCCATTTCTCTAAATTCATCATTTCTATTCATTTTTGTCCATTTGGTTCTACATAGAATTTTTTTTTCAGTAAGCTGGCAAAGGGACCAATTGGACATATATAATTAAGGCTCAAATAATTTATAAGTCATTCCACTAAAGTATCGTGACTTAGCTCTCCTTAATTATATACCATTACGAAAGTTATTTAATAACTGTTCATCCAATAACCTTGTCATAAGTGTATTACTTTCATATGATATCCTTAATTTCTTTTAGATAAATCTGTTCTCCCAACATGATCCTATTTCACCTCATGGTAACCATTACATCTTCCTTCATGAAAAGTTAATGACCATAAAAAAGTAATTAAGTTATTTATCACAAAGACAAACAACTCGTGACCACATTTGTTTTTCATTTATCATGTACCCATTAGTTGGGCTATAGACTCCACTATTGTGAATGATGCTACATACTGCAGAAGTTGTATACTCAACACACCAGGTTTCAGTTCCTTATCTATTTGAACTCAAGCTTTTACTTACATCAAAGCATACGAGTCACGCATACATAGTCCATCATCCACTCAGGTCTAAGGTACGCTACACTATAAACATCACAAGTGAATGAATCTATAAACAGATCTAGGATCTATTCTACTTAGGTCCTATTTGATGTATTGTCAATCCAATCAATCACATTTATGTCTCTATCTTTTGGAAGTCATCGACTCCGATTCTCAAGAAAAGTATCTCCCTAATTGGGCTTGACAAACGACATATTCGTTTTTCAATCAGTTTGTTCATTTTCAATTAGACTAATGACATGTTTAGGTTCATCTACTAATACAAGTCGTTTTTTCGTATTAGGATCAAATCACGTAATACCGCTTACTATTAGTTAAATATTAGATAACTAGTGAGTCAATATTTGCTTTCATTTTGCTTTGCGTGCTAAAACATTGAAGACAATATACAAAGGGTATTAATGTAATTAATGGATGTTATTATTAAATTAATTTGTTCAAAAAATATAAGTATACAAAATAAATATACTACACTTAGGCACCAGATCCAACATTCCTTACATCACTTATGGAATCCTTAGGTTGGGAAACCCTACCTTCCAAAGTTGACAACATATCTCTCGATCTGGTCGCTTTCCTGCCCCCCAGCCTCCCTAGGCTCACTCTGATTGTTTACTCCTTTCGTCATCTCAACCGACGCCTTACTGGACACTAGCTTCTGATACCAACTATCACAGGGGTAGAACTTTAATCTCGCAAACTGCATGGCCTTAGGCATAAACTTATCTTCAAATCCGCCTTAGTCAACTTAACCCTTGAAAGTGAGAATTCACAAAAGAAATTCTTTAAAGCATCGGAGTAAAACGGAAGCAAACTCAAAGCGACGAAGCAACGAAAGAACTAAAAAACTCACAAGAAAGTAATGCACATTAGCTGTTTGAGTAAATGATATCAAATATATTCAGTAAATCTGAATTGAATGAATACAAATGAGGAGGGAGGTCTCAATTTATAGTTGAGCTCCCCTAGATCCATTGGTATAGATTGAATTACATCAACGACTTAGATTCATGCCTATCTATAATATGAGAGTCCTAAGGGATTTAAACACTATACAATCTTATCTCAAGATTACAAAATATTCTCCATGGTAACTTTAGTTTTACTAGACCTACTAAAGCTTCAAGTACATGGGCTTTGTCATATGTTCTACGAAATGGATCAGTTCAAGTGAGTCAAATGAGCCCCAATTAATCAATTAACTTCCATAAGACAATTTGTGTACATTCATTATTGGCCTTGATTCGCTGCTCATGACACTTTGACATGAGATTAAGAAGAGAATAAAAATTACCTTGCCTTAGTATTATTTCATGTAAGTTAAAATTGTTATTAAACTTTATTATGTGGATTTTGTTTTTAACTATACAAGTTTCATTCAGGCTTTTAAAACATTAAAACATTACTTTGAATTTATTTTTTAAATTAAAATTAATATTAATATAAAAGAAGTCTTAAATGGTAAACAAGTCGAATAGGATGTTGAAAAAAATACATGTTATTTATTGAAGTTTGACCTCTAACCCAAAAACAAGTTTAAATATTATATAAAATATTATGATTATAAACCTATAAAACTTTTTCCAAATAATATTATTAACGTTACATATGTAAAAAATTATTATTTCAAAAAATTATATATGTTCGGAGAAAAAGTAAATCATGTTGATATATATATTTTTATTAAATATTTTAATTATTTAATTTTTTTCTTTCATAATAATAAAAATATTAATTCAAAAATTAATGTAAATATGTACTTCACTCATTAAAAAGGTAATTCGATAAAATCAAGCTAATAATAAGATTAGACTTTTAAAATGAGAATTATGAGAGTTAAAATAATCTTAATCATTAGATCAAAATAAATAGTTGTAAGCTTTAGATTAATCAACTTGGGTAGTAGGGATTTATTTTTTTTATTTTTTTATTGAAAACATTGGTCAACCATTTCATTCTAAAAATTTTGGAACATTTCTTTTGATTGATTTCAAGTACTCAAAGAATTTCAAGCATATTCTCAAAAATTATAGAATGAAATGGTTGACAACATTTTTAATTAAAAATAAGTACCATATACCCAAATTGATTAATCTTACTAACCCTAATCTGATCTCGTACTTTCCATTCTAATATTTTTGCTCCCAAAAAGAAATTAAATCTAAAATCCTAATATACACTATGAAAAGAAAAAAAAAGAATGATAAGGTGTTGTTAATTTTATTTTAATAAGGTAAGATAAATACAAAATCTAAGGTTTAAAACCGTTTGTTTTGATCTAATAGTTAAGATAGTTTTGGTTCTCATTTTAAAAGTTTTTACTATAGTTATCATCATAATTAACTAATAAAATTAACAATTAACTTTCATCAAATCAATCTTAAAATTCAAAAAACAAAATCATAAATGTCTAACAAATTAAACAAATTCACAATTTATATTAAATATATTTTATTAACAAAATAATAAAATTTAAATTTAATAATATTAACAATTATTTTCCATTAAACCAATCAATTAAACTCTAAAATGTTAACAGCATTATGTCAGCGTACTAATATGTAAAACTTTTGTGCTATCATTGAATAAAAAAAATTACAAATGCCATATTTAATAAAAAAGTAAAACTCAAACACAAAATAACCTATTAATCCTACCATAAAAATAATTATCTTTTACTGGATTTCGCCGACAATAAATAAAATAAAGGAGCACACTTGCTGTTTTTGGTTGGGCATTGACATGTAAAATATGACTATGTAGTGTCTGATTTGACATTTTTCTGGCTGATTCCTGCCCCTAAAAATGGCCCAACAAGATTCTCACACGTTTAGTTCTTTTGCCCTCACGAAACGGCGTCGCTTTTGTATATCTCTTCAAACTGTGCGTACCCTGAAAAAGCTTCCTCTCCACTTCAATAAAAAAGTTCAATTTCTTTATACAAGAGTGAGTAATACGCTTTTAATTAAATTAATTTTTTTATTTTATAAGAAATTTCAACAAGAAAAAAGTGAAAAAAATACTTTATTCACCCTTAAATAAAGTAGCAACAACTTTTATTAAAATAAAATTATTGTAACCTTTAGCTAGTTTGAAATGTTTTTTCATTTTATAAAATATTTTTTTAACTAACAAAGATTAAAGTCAACAAACCTCAATAAATTTTTTTAAAAATATGTCGTTATTTTTTCAATTGCATCATTTTTTATAGTAATAATATTTTTTTTAAAAATATGTCGTCATTATTTCACATTGCATAATTTTTTATAGTAATTTATGTCGTCATTATTTCATATCTTTGTAGTGATAATATTTTATTAAAAATACGTTGTCATTGTTTTACAATGTCCTTGAAATTGAAGTGATACAAGGTAAATATAATTTTTATGGTATTTTAGTTGTATTGGAGTGGAAATTTCGTTAAAAGAAAAGGAAATTCAAAAATTTCTTTTTAAAAATAAGAAAATTATTTAATACGGAGTTTTTGAATTTTACTAACAAAGTTTAAAGGACCATACATTTCTATAATAAAAAATACATGTGACCATAAAGCCAGAAGTGAAGATATTTCACTTAAAAAATATCGAATTTGGTTGTCTATTATTTACATAAGACTTTGGTTGAATATAGAAATACTTGCCATAAATTCTGAATCATTAATTATATATATAAATATTAGGGTAAACTATAAAAATAGTCACTTTTGTTTGCCTCATGATACATTTTAGTCACTTATGTTTGAAATGTTACGTTTTAGTCACTTATGTTATTATTTTGTTACGAAGTGATCACTCTTCCGTTAAGTTCTGTTATCTCCCTAACGGTAATCCTACGTGGCAGTCCAACTAGATATTACTGAATCTGCTAATACATACTTCATCCGGATGAAGTATGTATTAGCAGATTCACTATATGATTATATATATATATATGTATATATTTATGCATGTATCATATTACAAAAACAAAATTTTAATTACTTATACCTAATAAAACATGCATCTCATTACAATAATAGTTATTTTCCAAATAACATATTGTTTTATAATTTTATTTCTTATTTAATATTTTAATTTAATTTTAATAATGCATACTTTATTCTGATGAAGTATGTATTAGCAGATTCAGTAATATCTAGTTGGACTGCCACGTAGGATTACCGTTAGGGAGATAACAGTACTTAACGGAAGAGTGATCACTTCATAATAAAATAATAACATAAGTGACTAAAACGTAACATTTCAAACATAAGTGACGAAAATGTAACATGTATTAGCAGATTCACTATATGATTATATATATATTTATGCATGTATCATATTACAAAAACAAAATTTTAATTACTTATACCTAATAAAACATGCATCTCATTACAATAATAGTTATTTTCCAAATAACATATTGTTTTATATTTTTATTTCTTATTTAATATTTTAATTTAATTTTAATAATGCATACTTTATTCTGATGAAGTATGTATTAGCAGATTCAGTAATATCTAGTTAGACTGTCACGTAGGATTACTGTTAGGGAGATAACAGAACTTAACGGAAGAGTGATCACTTCGTAATAAAATAATAACATAACTGACTAAAACGTAACATTTCAAACATAAGTGACTAAAATGTAACATGAGTCAAACAAAAGTGACTATTTTTATAGTTTACCCTAAATATTATAACAACTTTATTTTTCAAATTTTCTTCCAATATAAATTATATTCATAATATTACAAATATTTAAAATTTAAAATTTATTTTTTAAGTTGTTTATATCTTTCAAATATTGTCTCATTGATAATTTTAATTAATATGTTATTATTAAGTAATAATAATAAATTTATAAAATACACAAGTAAATTATGCATCGAGATAGAAAACTATTATATACAATATGAAAAGGCATAAAAGCGCGTAATGATAACAAGTGGCGCATCTCTTTTTTCTATTTAATTTCTATAGTTTTTCATTATTAATTAAACTAGTTTGTATTCTTGTACAGTGGGTTAATTGTGTATATTAAATTTATAATATTTTTATAACATTATTTTTTTAAATTTTTTTAAATAAATTTCTTCAAATATTATTAATAAATTAAAAATTGATATAATTACAAAATATATTTAAAAATACTTAACTAATTTAGAATAATTTATATTAATGTTATTTAGTTTTAAAAATAATATTAAAATAATATCAAATTTTATCATGATTTGAATATTAATATTAATATATTTTAATTTAAATAATATTATTAATAATTTTAGGTACATTATTTATTTTATATATTATTAAATTAAATTGTTTGAATGTCAAAATTGTTAATATTCTATTCTTTTGTAATTTTATATTTATCTTTACCCTATTCAATTATTGAATGTAATTAGGTTTTATTTTTTTATAATTTTATATTTATCTTTGCTTAGAATCATAAATAAAAAAAATCAACATTTAGTATTATTTTATAAGTTTTGTTTTCATCACAAAAAAATTGATTTTCACTATTATTTGATATGCTCAATTTTTATTATTCGATTTTTATTTTATTATTATATTTTTATTATTTGAAATTAGTAGTATTCTTCTTTTGTGAAGTTGGAAGAAGGAACGGAAGTCAAAATGTTTCTATCTATATAATTAATAAAATCTTTGATTTGATATGTCGAGTTAATTAGACGTTAACTCAATTATAAATTTATAAAAAAATCTTTCGTATTTAAAATGAATTATATTATTCAATGGTACTTTAGTTAATTTAATTAAAAAATAAAAATATATGTATTATAAATTTGAACCTATGTCAATTACATTGAAAAAAATATACGAGTTAATTAGGCACCAACTCAATTACGAATTTACAAAAAAAGACTTTTCGTATTTAAAATAAGTTATATTATTCGAGAGTACTTTAGTTACTTTAATTAAAAAATAAAAATATATGTATTATGAGATTTGAACCCATAGCAATTACATTAAAAAAAATTTAAATTTATCACTCAACCAAAACTCTATTTTAATTCATTTTTTCATTTTAATTTTATTATATACACTCTATTGCCTCCATCAATTGTACCTATACTAGCTATTAGTAAAATCCATGATTGAGTTAGTGTTATGAATCAATCGAGTACTAAGTCGATTAGGACATTACAAAAATAACCTTACAAATTTAACATAAGTTATATTATTTGAAGACACCTTAGTTTTTTTAATTAAAAAATAAAAAAAAGACATGTATTGTGGAATTTGAATCCATGCTAATTACATTACAAAAAATATTTAAATTTATCCTTTAACCAAGACTTCATTTTGGCTTACTTATACATTTTAATTCCATTATGCACATTTTAATTGTATAGTTATACTATTAATAAAATTCCCGAGTTAGTATCACAAGTCAATCAAGCACTTACTCGAACAAAAATGACTTTCTGAGTTTAAAATAAGATACATTGTTTGGGGGACTTTAATATTTTTAATTAAAAAAGAATAAAAATGTGTATTGTGGGATTTAAACGAATGCTAATTATATTAGAAAAACTTCAAATTTATCATCTAACCAAGATTTTATTTTGGTTTATTTATACATTTTAATTTTATTACGCACATTTTAATTGTATATCAATACTATTAATAAAATTCTTGATTAGTGTGGTGAGTCAATTAAGCACAAATTCAATTAAGAAATCACAGAAATGACCTTTCATATTAAAATAAGTTATATTATTAGAAGGTATTTTAATTTTTTATAAAAATATATATGATGGATTTGAACTTATTTGAATTACATTTGAAAAAACTTAAAAATTATAATAAGTTATAGTTATTAATTAGGACTCCATTTATTGTAACTTTTATTAAAAATTTAAGCCAAAGTAGAAGATAATATTTTAGGGAAAAGTATAAGAATTGAGTATAATACACGAAAACTTTGAAATTAAAAGGGAAAAAGAAAAAGAAATTGTTGCTCTATAATATTTATTTATTTATTTATTAGAGCAATATAAATAGTTCAATGAAATTTACCTGGGATAGTTAAAAACTGTAATGTAACAGTTTGTTTCCCTTTTAACCGTCCTTCCATTCCCAAACAAAGCATCCTTTTCCTCTCAAAATCTTCCCCTCACCCTCACTGATTTTCTCTTTTACAAATTACATATAAAAAATCAAAATCAATAGGAAACAAAAACAACAACAATATGCATCGTCCTCAATCCTTCAAACCCCATCCTTTTTAATTTTGAATTTCCTCAAATTTAATTCGATTTGGATCGTCATCTCCTTATCTCCGATTCATTCTTTTTTGAACTTTATTTCGTTAATTCCGATTCAGTTTTATCGAACCGGTTGTTCCTTTTAGGACCGGTAACGCAAAACGGATTTCAAGGGCGGGAATGGAAAGATTGGTAAACGATTGCAAAGCAAAGAGAGTTTGAGAAATCAAAGGATGCCAGGATTAGCGCAAAGGAATGAGCAATATAGTAATGCCTCATTTGGGTTTTGGTCTAAGCAAAATGACGTTGTTAGCTACAATCAGCTCCAGAAGGTATCCGATTTTAATTTTCTTCGCTTTATTATCTTTTTTTCGGGTTTTTTTTTGTTTTTATTGAATTGGGATTGGATTGTATCAATTTTTTTGGATTGGGTTTTTGTTTATGTTGACGGGTAGTTTAAGTTCTGATTGGATCTTAATTGATTGGATTTTTAATTCTTTTTTAATTGTTTACTAGATCCAGTTTATGGAATTAATTTAATTTTGTTTATGTGCCAATTTTCACTCTAGTAATCTATTTGTTGTTTCATGAAATCTGTCTTTTGCTTAGAAACGCTGTCCATTAGTTACCTAATTTTGTTTAGAGCCGAGGCACTTAAATTTTAGTGCTGTTCCTGGTTTTGAATTGAGTAATGGAAGAAATAGAATCTGGAAGTTTGATTATTAACTTCATCACTGTGGATTTTCTTTTTACACTTTGTTGAGCTCAATGTGGCTTCCGGCTGCTATCAATGTTCGGTTTTATCTTTTTGGCTGTAAAACGAAAGTGATTGAAGAATTGGGAATTCCAGAAACGGTGCTTTTTTTTTTTTTCCTATTAGCTAATTAGGATGGAGCACCCAAATGGTTAGAATGTGAAACTTCAATTCTGAATCACAGGTAGAGTCCTTGTGCCTGGTGGAGGCATGGTCTATGGCATAAGTTAGAGCTACCTCTTTGTGTAACCCAAGACCTAGCCTTCTCTGCACTATGCTCTCCACGGTCCATACTTTACAGAAAAAAGAGGGGTAGTATTGATTATGCAATTTAATAATTGATATGATTTATAAATATGTGATTTATTGATTTTATTTTTCTGATATATTACTAAGAGCTTTGATTTTATTTTGTAGTTCTGGAGTGAGCTGTCATTGCAAGCTCGGCAGAAGCTCCTTAGAATTGATAAACAAACACTCTTTGAGCGAGCTCGCAAGAACATTTACTGCTCCAGATGTAATGGGCTGTTGCTTGAAGGTTTTTTGCAGATTATCATGTATGGAAAATCCTTGCAGCAGGAGGGAGTAGCTGGTAACCTTCATTACAACAGGTCAGGAGCCTCAAAAAAGGGAACTGGTGGCGGATTGAATTTGACAAACGGGACACAAGATGAAATTCAAGATCCATCTGTCCATTCTTTGGGAGGTTTGACAACAACTCGTGATGGTTCACTGACACTTCTTGACTACTATTTGTGCCCAAAGTCATTTAAGGGTCTACAAAACGTTTGTATTGATCAGATTGTTTTCTCTGACTATTTTTGCCCCTTTCTTCTAGTTTTTGACGTTTTAATTGAATCAGGTGTTTGATAGTGCACGTGCAAGGGAGCGGGAGCGTGAATTGCTTTATCCTGATGCTTGTGGTGGGGGAGGTCGGGGTTGGATAAGCCAAGGAATTGCTAGTTATGGAAGAGGACATGGAACAAGAGAAACATGTGCACTGCACACTGCCAGGCTTTCTTGTGACACCTTGGTGGATTTCTGGTCAGCTCTTGGAGAAGAAACTCGGCAATCTCTTTTAAGAATGAAGGAAGAAGATTTTATTGAGAGGCTTATGTACAGGTGTGTTTATGGCTCTTCTTTATGGTTGAATGTGTTTCATTTTCTATATTGTTCAGCTGGAAAATGGTATGAAGTCAGATGATAATTGATCAAGAGGTTCTCATTGGAGCTAGAAAAATAAGACCGATGGTGGGAATGTCAGAACTATAGAGGACAAAATTTTTGTTTGATGATCTTAAAGACATGAAAGTTTCAGTTGTGAGCCATTCAAGCTTTTGATATTCTGTGTTCTCCTAATTAATGACTGATTAGCACTGTGAAGTAAATTCAATTTTGGAGCCTCTGATTTCCTAGATAAGAGAGTTAAGTTTTTAAACGTGTATAATTATTGAAATAAAACTAGTACTCCTGGAAGCATGTATTGAGCTTTAGCAGTTCGGCTTTATGCATTCTTAATGGCTTTTGTGCACTATACGAAACCTTTCAAGGTCCAGAAAGTACAACCTTGACGATTCACCCATTCGTTTTGCTAACTTTGGAGGATGGTTAATCCTATTTTTTTAATCAAGACACTAGGTCGGCCAAATTTTTTATATATTGAAGGAGATCAAAAGAAAATTCTACAATCTTTCAGAGAATAAAACATCTTGATCTTAGAACCAAGATTTATGAGCAAATGATCTGTCTTTGTTTCTGCCCCCCCTCTAGTTATCATTTTTCCTTCCGTCTTCTGAATAGTCAACTGTAGGCTGTTCAGTTCTTTATCAGAGGAGAATTAAGGATTTGATGAAATTGATGGGCTCTTTTCCTTGTTAAAATAAATTCGAAATAGAACCTTGCTATCTAGAGATTGTGAGAAGACATGGAAACTGTTTTTTTATTTTGAAGCTATCCCAAATATGTCTGATTTCTTTCAATGTTGGTGTTTCCAAGTGATTCTCATGGAAGATGAACGGGGAGGGTGAGTTGGAGTTTGAAATCCCTGAAACGATGGGTAGTGGAAGATGCGCATACACTGTTTGCATCAGTTATCTCCAGTAGATTGCTGGCATGCTTATTACCCCTCTTGTTACTTCTTCAATTCAGTAAATATTTGCTGTTAGGATGGAGTCAAATATTTCTGTCTTCTTGTCAGGTTTGACAGCAAGAGATTTTGCAGAGATTGCAGAAGAAACGTTATCCGTGAGTTCAAGGAGCTGAAGGAGCTAAAACGCATGCGTAGAGAACCTCGATGCACTAGTTGGTTTTGTGTTGCAGATACAGCTTTTCTGTATGAGGTGCTTCATACATATCTTTAACCTTTTAGTGCACTGACTACTATATTATACTACAATATGTTCATCTTTTGATTTACTTGTTCATAATGAATGTATGGCTAAACTTTTTCTTTACTACTACCCAGGTATCTGATGACACAGTCAAAGCTGATTGGCGCCAAACTTTTGCTGACACTATTGGAACTTACCATCATTTTGAATGGGCGGTTGGAACTGGGGAAGGAAAATCAGATATTAGGGAATTTGAAAATGTTGGCATGAATGGAAGTGCTCGAGTCCGTGGTTTGGATCTTGATGGCTTGAGTTCGTGTTATATTACCCTGAGGGCCTGGAAATTGGATGGCCGCTGCTCTGAACTTTATGTAAAAGCCCATGCACTTAAGGGCCAACAATGTGTGCATTGCAGGCTTGTAGTTGGAGATGGTTATGTCACAATCACAAGAGGTGAAAAAATTAGAAGGTTTTTTGAGCATGCTGAAGAGGTCGAGGAAGAAGAGGTATTTCAAACTTTGTTAGGCTTAGGAAAAAAATTGTTTGGATATTAGAGATGTTGAAACTTTGACTCATTTCTTTAGGATGATGATTCCATGGACAAGGAGGGAAATGAGATCGATGGTGAATGCTTCCGTCCCCAAAAGCATGCGAAGAGTCCTGAACTTGCTCGAGAGTTTCTTCTTGATGCTGCTACTGTTATATTTAAGGAACAGGCATGTTCCCAACCATTCTCCTTTCTTATGCCTTAGAGTCTTGCAATATTGCTGCTCTTCTTTTCAAATATTAACATAAAAACATTTTATGTTTAGAAGAATGAAATAGTGAGAAAGTTAACAAAAATCTGGTTCATATAAATGAGCTAATGTTGTCAATTAGGGCTAGCTATCAATCATAATTCATCCAATTGTTTCTCAAAAGAATATTGTTTGAAATATTTTCTGTTGGCTCTTGCTTTTTAGAGGAGCAGGGCTAATGATAGATGAAAAATTGTCTTCAGTTAAACTTCATGATTGATAGGCAAATGCTTTGAACTTGATATTCGGAAAGCACCTATATGAGTGATAAATAAAGTTGGGAAGATTGTAATTACTTTGAAAAGTATTACCATCGGATGTTCATCGCAGTATAGCTACTCTACTGGAGTGAAGAATGCAATTAGTTTGTTGTGCAAGCAATGATATCATCAAAAAAGTATGATTGTATTAGGCCAAACTTGCTCCATGTTGTTAAGCTTGCTTGGGGACAAATTCTAATATGATATCTTGTTAGTTTTGTTGAATTGTCAAACAAGTCCCATGCAGGTGTTCAACCTTATTCTTGTTTGCTCACATTCATGTTAATACAGAGGCAGTAGCACACTTTTTACTTGAGGAAATCAAATTTTCTGGTAATAATTAATAGAGATTCCTCTTTCTAAGAAATTCTAAGCAATTGTTGTCTAAAGGAGCAAATGCACACTAGAGGTTTTGATCATTTGGAAAAACACCAGGGGATGCATGGTGTGGAAGTGCGGGTTGATCCTAGTTTCACTGTGAACTGCTAATTTAAGTGAGGTCATCTTCAATCAAGGATAATGAATTTAGATTTGAGGCTACATATTTTGGTCCTTTGTTTTGATATAGGTGATTGCCATATTTCACAAACTTTAAAGAAATGGTTTGCTTATATATTTGATTAAGAAGAGTTTTGAAAGACCTTTAAAGTAACTGAATCAAAGAGTCAAAATGAGTTTATGTTGAACATTCTAAAGCTTGGTAGGAAAAAACTTGGACTTTGTTTGGTGGTTCTTGTGGGTAGTGGCACAGCAATCATACGGGTCAAATTGCTTCAGTTGTTTGCCTTTTGCGTATTTGCTAAATTTATGTTACAAATTTTATCAATGATTTACCCATTTTGATTTTCAGGTTGAAAAGGCTTTTAGGGAAGGAACAGCACGCCAGAATGCACACAGTATCTTTGTTTGCCTTGCAATAAAGCTGCTGGAAGAACGAGTTCATGTTGCTTGCAAGGAAATTATTACATTGGAAAAGCAGGTCAGTATAATTGGGATATGCTTTCCTTTCTGCATATTAGTAGATATAGGAGGCTATTCTTTAGATATTGATAAGTATTACCACCACTAAATGATTCTACAGATGAAGCTTCTCGAAGAAGAAGAGAAGGAAAAGCGTGAAGAAGAAGAACAAAAGGAGAGGAAAAGAACAAAAGAACGAGAGAAAAAGCTCAGGAGAAAGGAGAGACTGAAAGGAAAAGAAAGAGAGAGAGAGAAAAAATGTGCGGACTCAAGCGTTACTCCTGATTTCTCAAAGGACGTATCTTCACCAAATAGTAAGGTTGAAGAAAATGTTTCCATTAATTGCAGAGACTCCGTGTGCGAGACGAATGATATAATTGTGTCTACACTTGGTTATCCAGATGATCAAGGAGAACAGTTTTTAGATGGGCATTTGGCATCAAGTTTGCAAAATCACTCTTTTGATAGTCCTGATGAAGAAGGTACAAAGGTAAAAGATGGGAATGGCTCTTTTCCAACAGAACAATCAAAATTTTCTCGACAGAGATTGAAATTTCGCAAGGATGGTCAATTTGATACATCTCTGACATGGTCCAATCGGCGTCGATTTCCTGTTGTGTCAGAAAGTGCTCCTATTAATAGATCTGAAGCTAGATATAAAAGTGAAAACTTTGAGGCTCCTTCAAGGAGCATCAATGGACCAAATAAGCAATTAAGGATAAACAGTGCAAAGTCCAATGGTCGGAATTGTGATGTTAAATATCCTGAAAAGTTTCAGTGTCCAAACAGCCGGAGTGACAGATATGACATCTACTCTTGCAGCTGCGGCCAACACAAAGAGTACAGAGCCAAAATTGAGCCATATGTTTCTGTGACTGGAGTAGGCCAAGAACCCAAGGCTGTAAGCAAGTCAAAATCTGCATTAGATATGTCCAAGCAAGTCTATCGTGGTAACAAGTATAATCAACAAGAGTACATGCATGAAGACTGTGGAAGGCTAAAAAATAAAATTATTGCAGGAAACAATCCTTCCGGTCAAGATTCATTTAATTCCAATAAAGTTTGGGAGCCCACAGAAGTCCAGAGAAATTACCCCCGGACCAACTCTGATACGGATATTACTCTGAGGTCATCTACTTACAACAAAGGAGCTGGACTTGATAATGACTTTGTTAAGTCATCAGGTGAGACATGCACAAGTGAAGCTAGTGTAAATTTGGGTGAAATCAGTCATGATCATAGCAAGGTTAACACATCAAGCACAAGCCTTGCAACAAATGAGAACTGTGATGTTGAAGCACAGGATAAATGCTCTTCATTGAATGCTGCATCTGAGGATGTTGAAGTTCGTCCTAATAGAAACTCTACCTTGAGTGAAATTTCTCATTCTATGATAAGCAGCAGTTCTAGTTCTGATAACTGCTATTCATGCTTTAGTGAAGGAGATAGCAATACCTGCTCTTCAAATAATGGAAACATAGAATCTTCATCATCAGATTCTGAAGAGGCCAGTCAACGATCAGATGGGAGAGATACTTCAAGCTGCGTTCAAAATGGTTTCTCCGAGTGTCAGGTGAAGGGAATTGATAAAAAAGAGGATGTCAATGGAGGCATTGCTTTGGAAAGCGAGGCATTGTTTGGACATTCACCTGATGGGAGAGATTCTTCAGTCTGCATTCAAGATGGCTTCTCTGAGTGTCAGGTTAAAGGAATCGAAAAAAAACAGGATGTCAATGGGGGGGTTGCTTTGGTATACCAGGCATTGTTTGGGCATTCACCAGACAGTAGAGGGAACAAAGTTTCTGGAAATCCACTGACAACTGTTGCAATTTCTGATAATGAAAAATCGACTGCTGTTATGAGTTCTCAACATCAAGGCACGTTTACATCAGTCCATAACCAACCTATACAGTTCCCAGTATATCAAGCTCCTTCAACCATGGGTTACTACCATCAGAACCCCGTTTCTTGGTCAGCAACACCAGCCAATGGATTAATGCCTTTCCCTTCAAACCCCTATTTTTATACTGGCCCTCTTGGCTATGATGTAAATGGGAACTCACGTTTATGCATGCCATATGGCACTCTGCAGCATTTTGCTACCCCTCTGTTTAATCCTGGTCCCGTTCCGGTTTATCAGCCAGTTTCAAAGGCCAATGGCTTGTATGCAGAGGATCAACTACAGATTCCCAAGCTGGTTACAAGGAAAGAAGATGATTTTACCGAAGTTAATTCTGAGATGTTTGCCCCTGGCAGGCTGCATACGACTGAACAAGCAGCAAATGGAGAAGGTGGGCAAAATGATGTCTCTACCAAACCACACACAGATGACACTAGCTTTTCCTTGTTCCATTTCGGTGGGCCGGTGGCTCTTTCAACTGCATGCAAATCCAATCCTGCCCCCCTGAAAGAGGAGATCGCCGGGGAATTTTCTTCTCAATTTTCAGCTTATCATGTCGAAAACGACCATGCTTGCAATAAAAAAGAGACCACTATCGAAGAGTACAGTTTGTTTGCGGCAAGTAACGGAATAAGGTTTTCATTCTTCTAATATAAGTAGTTAGGTAGAGGTGACTGTTTGGCATTTCAGTCCCTACCCTATTTCCCAGAAAGTGGAAGTTTGAGAGTACCTTGTAATTCAGTATACAATGGTCTTTGCTGTGAAAGAAAATCCCAATTTTAGTTTATAGTTTCTTATTAGATGGTTGCTCAATTTTCTCATTTCCTTTTTTTTTCCTTAAATTTTTGATGTAGAGAATGAAAATGTTGGAAGAGTGCCTATTAAGGTTTGAGGGCTTTCTATATTTTTGTTTTTGTTGAGGTTTGAGATTTTGTTTTTATTTTTCGGAAAGTATTTGGATTTATTTTCTTTTTAATTATAGATTGTTTCAGATTTTAATCTATATCAAATATGGTTTGTCGTATATCATTATTAATAGCACCCTGATTCAAGTAGATTTTAAATTTTTTTTTTTAAATTTTTAATTAGTATTGAATTTAAAAATGAACTCTGTACACAAATAATCAAAATTAAATTCATTTTTAATCAATGACGTTAATTGAATATAATTAAACCAGTTTAAATTTTTAAAAAATAGAACTCAATAAGATCGAACTTATTAGAATATTAGTGCTTGAACCTAATCAATTTTATTTTTTAGTTTTTAGTATTGATTTCATAATTGAATTCGAGGATAAATAATCAAATTTGAAGTTGATTACGAAAATCAAATCTGCTTTTCGAATTTAATCAAAATAACTAGCTGGACTTTCCAGGAGAAGAAACGGGTTCCAATAAGTAGATGTTTCTATTAACAAACTAATAATTTACCATCCTTGAAAAACCCTGTAAAGTTCAATTATAGCTTGGACTTTGGACATTGATTAGGGTAGATTTTCTCCCAAGACTTTCCTGGGTTAGTATGGGATCTTGTTCACCTATGTAGACCTAATAATAATAATAGTAATAATAATAAACACAAGTTTGAAAAAAAATTCAAACCCCAACCTGCCTAAATTTAATTTGATGAAAAAGTAAAAACCCGAACTTAATTTGATTCAACAATGAAGCACCTAGTTTTAAGTAGAAATCCAAATAAGTTTTTAACTAATTTGCCTCGCTAAACTTCAAAACAGCTAGATAAAATCCAGGCTCATCAACAAATTCAGTCATCTCAAAGGAATGGTCAGCTGCAACTTTCTGTAACGTGGTTTTGTCGGGCAAGTTTCCGTTTACAATGTCGGGAAACTCTTTCCGTTGCTGCTCTAGCACTTCCCTCCCTTGGGGATGGCTAATAACCACTCTTGCACCTATACAACAGTAACACTCACAATCTCATATTGCAGTCATGGCTTAAACAGCTCCTAAAAATACTAAATACAGTTAAGAGCCAGGGTGTTCAGATATGTAAGTAAAAATTGGGTCATGATCAAGGCAAGCAAAAAACCGACCCTTCCCATTGTTATCCCTAAGAAATATCCTCATACGCACATGAAAAAACTGTGTAGGATACAAATTCTTTTAAGAAAAATGAAAAACAGAAGCAGCATTGCCTCCTTATTCTAGTACTTGCAAAATATACCAAGCCTTTGTTTCGTAAAAATACCATTGAGCCGAGTCAAATTACATTTTACTTCTCTACTAAAAAATTAAGTAAATTAATCCTTATATGTTAAATAAAAAATTAAATTGATCCTTTATATTAAAAATTTCAACCAAATTGACGTGATTGATGAAATACAGTGGCATGTGACATGTCAGATCTAATTGTATCTTTATTTCTACGGTCCTTTTAACACCTTTGTTTCTTGTTTGTTTCCATATGGTTGAAGTTTCCACTATGATATTCTAATGGTGAAAATGCCTTCTTTTCCCCTCCTGTTTTATTTGACACTTTCAATCACTGAACTCTGATAACTAAAACTAAGAGTCTGAACTCCAAACCCGACATTCTATCATTAGAACACATAGCTATTCGGTTCCAACCATGAAATTATATGCAGAAATAGTTATAGCAAGCAAACAGTATCTGAACAAAAGTAAAAACTTAGAAATGGATTACCTGATGAACAACGTTTCGCCAGCGCCGCAAATATTTGGTCAAGTTCGAATAGCAAGGCAGGCAGAAAATAGAGAAATATGACATCAAACGGTGTCCATTTTTCCGGCACATAAATCAATTCCCCTTGCCAACACTTAACCTCATCGTATTTCTCCTTAATCCCAGCTAAGAAAAATATAGAATCATGGACTACAAGCAACAATTGGGTAGTTGATGATTCAACTAAATGATCCACAAATCCTTCCGAACCGACCGAAACTAGAACCCTTGACGACTCCGATATTTCTCCGGCAGATGTAATGCGGTCGATATTTCGTTTAGCTTGCTCGGAATTTAACTCTTCTGAATCAAGAAATGACCAATCTTTTTCATTAAAATCTTCGATATTGATAACCGACACCGTCCCCTCGCTTGAAGCATTAAAAGCCCCTGCTAATGACCGATGACTGCATAGTGACTTACGAGGAAAACTGGATTGAAATGAAAGGCGAAAAGGGTATTGATTACATAGGGAAATGCGAGGGCTAATATGTTGAGGCTGAGATTGGAGTTTAGGAAGGAAGCTACGGGAAAGTGAGGGAAGGAGTAGAGGGGAAGGTACTAGGAGTGACCCCATCGAAGCTAAGTATTGTATTCAATTATGGTTATAATCAAAAGCAAGCAGTTTCACTACACTAAACAATTTCTAATGAAGAAAAAGCTTGACCCCCTTAAGATTTAGGCTTCGTTACCCGGACTCGGCAATTTGGGGTGCCGTAACCGTGTCGACACGGGATACGGGTCAGATCCGCAAAAAACCAGCGAACACGGCGGTGGGTGAGAACTGAGATGATAAGAGAAGAAAAAAGAAAAGAAAAACTGATTCGTAGAGACGAGAGACAGGATATAGACGATGGTCGGAGTAAGATGATGATAGAAGAAAGAGAAAAGACTTAGGGATATATTTAGCCGGGCCGATACAAGCTCGTTCGAAAAGTGGAAAAATATGTCAAAAAATAGGATTGAGCAAAATAATAAGGTTAGTTTAGACACGGGGTTCAGTATTGGATAATATTTTTTTGGTTCGAATTTAGCTTGGCTCGACCCGAATTTGTAAATTTTGTTTGGTATTTTACTTTTAAAAAAATTAATATTTCATTATTTTATTGTCATTTTACTAATGTTTTGTTGTTATTTTTTTATTATTATTTGGATATTATATAACTTTTGTTTTATTATTAATTTTGTTACTATTTTATAGCTATTTGCTTGTTAAATTGTACCTATATTAGTGTTATTTAAGTATAATTTTTTTAAATTTATTTTTAATTTGTTGAGAAACATTTATTTTAATTTTAGTGTTTTTGATTAATTATTTTTTTACAGTTTTTATATAAAAATAAAATAAAAATTTTAATATGAATGAACCAGGCTTGAGCAAAAATTTAGGCCCATTTTTCGGGTCAAGTCAGCCCAGGCTTATTAATTGGACCTAAAATTTTGTTAGGGCTCTACCTTATACTATACCCTTTTTCTATATTTAAACTTTTTTTTATTAATTTGAATATGTAAACTATATTTTTTTTTCGTTTTCATACTTCAATCAGTCAACCATTGCCAATAAAATGGAGCCCAATTATATAATTACACGTGGAAAAAATATTTTTTATTTTTTCTTCTTCTTCCCTTTTATTATTTTTTTTCTCCCCTTCAATTTTTTCATGCTCTCTCTCTCTCTCTCTCTTTTTCCCTTCCCTTCCCTTCTTTTGTTTTTCCTTTTTTTTCTTCTCTCCTTTCTTTATTCTTCTCCCAAACTCCAACGCCGTCACTGCTACCGTTATCACCAACCATTTCCATTTCAATCTTTACCTCTGGTTCTCATACTTGAAATGTAACACCCCTTACCCGTATCCAAGGCCAGAACAGAGTACGAGGCATTACCAGACTTAACAATACACATAGACGAAAATCAGACCATAAAATTTCATTTAATTCAAAACTTTTCGAACACACGAATAACAAACAAAGCTAACTATATCATCACATCAAAACATAGGACATGACACGATTAATTAAACTTATAAACCATAATAGATAAGTACCACATCTCATGATTTTATACAATAACTCAATGCAGACTGATACGTATGGTCA
Organism: Gossypium hirsutum; assembly: GCF_007990345.1. Lineage (NCBI taxonomy): Eukaryota > Viridiplantae > Streptophyta > Magnoliopsida > Malvales > Malvaceae > Gossypium > Gossypium hirsutum. The sequence goes on from NC_053424.1 coordinate 50,517,332, forward strand.
AAATCATAATAAAAATACATATCACAAACCAACTTCCTATACATGCCACTCACTTGATATTTCTAATATTTGAATTAATTTTCCCAAAAATGATAGTTTGATAGTGTGATTTTGCCTCCGACGATCTCCAACCCCGAGCCGACCTGCCAATACTAAAGAAATGGAGAGGAAGGGTAAGCTTTACGCTTAGTAAGTTCATATGAAAATAATAAGCAATTACTACCATGCTTTTCAAGATAAAACACTATAATTGTACAATTACACATATTCAGGACAGGCTATTTTCTGGAGTCCTGGTGTTAAAAAAATCATATCTCAAGTTACAAAACTCGAAATCCAATTCCGTAAATTTTATATGAAACTAGACTCATATGTCTACTTACTAATTTTTTTCTAGAATTTTTGGTTGGGCCATTTAGTACAGTTTATTAGTTAAAGTCTCCCCTGTTTCAGGGTATGACTACTCTGACCCCTGTGTACTACGAACCGAATTTCTCCCTGTACAGAATTCCAATGACATGCCGTTTGTTTCCCTTAAAATTAGATTCAATAAGGAATCCATGCATGTAAGTTATGACTCTCAATAATTTTTGTACAACTTATGGTGAATTTCTAAAGTCAGAACAGGGGATCTCGAATTCATTCAGACCCTGTTTCACAAGAATTCAAATATCACACAATATAGAATTATTTTGCTTCCCCTGTTTCTTTCATGTGAAAATAGACTCATTAAGCTTTATTTCCATAATTTTTTTTAAAATTTAATTCAACTTACACAATTTTTGGTGAATTTTCAAAGTCATGCACTGCTGCTGTCTAATACTGTTTTACTACTAAAGTTCACTTTTACACAATTTCACTTAATCCATTCCATTTTACCGAGGTTCGCTCAAATATTGAGCATATTGCTCATAAATTTAAATAAACATATACTTGCACTTGTTCATCACATAATCACTTTCACATGTATTTTCATTTAATCGATTTCCCGTTGATCTCATCGGAATAATAACAGATACACAATTGCCTGCACATTTTCCCATTTCCACACTCGTAGCCGAAGCTATTTGGTACCCATAGTAGCCTGCACTTAGTACTACACATGCGACCAACAATCTGGTACACGTAGTAGCCTGCACTTAGTACTACACACGTGACCTCACCATCTAATACACGTAGTAGCCTGCACTTAGTACTACACACGTGATCACAGTTTTCGGGTACGCATAGTAGCCTGCACTTAGTACTACACATGCGACCTCACAATAGATCATTCGTATCGTTTTTATTCTGAAGGTTCAATCGGGAAATTCCTCACTTTTCAACATTTTACTAAATTATCCGTAATCAATTTAAATTCATAATTTACATCAAATAACCATTTGATAGGCAGCCACATTTCATATGATATCAAAATATAATAACATAAAAAGAATCGATAGATTATTTATGTACGAATTTACTCGAAGTGTCGATCTCACTATCCATAGTACCAATTGTCCATTCATAGTATAATAAGACACAACTCAAATATCAAATTAGCTTTTAAGAATTTACATAACATATATCACATATTTCATATATCACTTGTCATGTATCTTCATTTTCTTGCATTTCATGTAACATTCTTTCATGTCATATTTCCACATCATAAACACCATTCCATCAACTTTTCCAATATATTAAATCATAAAATATATGCAATAATAGTAAGAAATATAATTCAAACATAACATTGCATTATTATTATCATACGAACTTACCTCGATCCAGAAATAGCAATTTACCATTTTAGTCCATAACCTTGTATTTTCCCGATTTAAGCCCGAATCTCGATTTCCTTCATAATCGAGCTTGGAAGCTTGGAAACCCTAGCCAAGGAGTCTCCCTTGGTATACATGTCCATGGTGAAGAAGATGAGCAAAATTGGCTTTTAATTTTGTATTTTAATTCATTTTACCCCTAAATGACCAAAATGGCCTTACTACTAAACTTTCCAAAAATTCTATTCATGTCCAATATTTGTCCATAAACTTTGAAATTGGTCAAATTTCTATTTAAGACCTCCTAATTAATATTTCAAAGCAATTTCATACTAGAAACTTCTAGAATGCAAGTTTTGCAACTTATTCAATTTAGTCCCTAACTTCAAATTAAGCACTTTATGCATAGAATTTCTTCACGAAATTTTCACACAATCATGCAATCATATCATAGACCTCAAAATAATCATAAAATAATTATTTCTATCTCGAATTTGTGATCACGAAACCACTATTTCGATTAGGCCCTAATTCAAGATATTACAATTCTTCCCCCCCTTTAGGGATTTTCGTCCCCGAAAATCTTACCAGAAAAGTGGTCTTCACTTAGATTCCTCAATTTCATATTCAGTGTTGAAGAACTTTCACTCAGGCGGTGCCTCCAATATATCTCTTTAATTTCTCATATATTCAGAAATTCATTATCAGAAGTCGATCCTCACTGTACTCTTTTAGTTTGCTACTCACTATCACATTTTCCTCTTTCCGCTACTAAAATAATTCTGATATAACCTCGAAAATAATCCTTTCTTCTAGTTACAAAACAATTCATCATGCCATCCTTTACTATTCATTCATTACGTTAATCAAAACCGTCTCAATTGCATTAGCTCAAGTACCAAAATATCTCAATTGAAGACATTAACTATAATTGACTTACTTGAGAGAAGTAATCCACCATACCGATTGAAACTCGCACTTTTATCACTTATACCTTTACTGTTGTCAAACCTTACACGAAAATTAGAAAAATCCCAATATTGAAATCACCACATCACCCAAATCAAATCAGAAGTATAGCCATACTTGACATGATTATCACGAGCTGAAGAATGCACTCCGAACATGAGTCATAGTTGACAAATTACGGAATAAAGATAACAAGAAAACCGAATAAAGAAATCCAAGATAGAAAAACCCAGAATAAAGAAATCCAGAATAAAGAAACCCAAGATACGATACTACCCAAGATACGATACTATGTCGGAAAATTGAAAACCAAACTCATAGGAAAATATAGAAATCCCGATAATTCCTCAGAGAAAAGAAATCCAGTAGAAAACATCATTTAGTCTCACTGGAATCAAATGCAACAAGAACAATGTATCTTCCCATATATATACATATCAAATGGAGCATCAAGTAGAAGAAACAAAATCATAGTATCATACATATTCTCTCATCAATTTTTTTTATCAGGCAGAATGTAATAGAATGCCCGAAGGAATAGGGCAATATAAATTATAAACCAGTCAGGCTACCAATGCTTTCATTTAACATCAGGATTAGAAAACATCCCTATATAACAAGAATTTCTTCAAAAGATCAATAACCATAGAAATATTTCTAGGAACGGATAAACACATAGAACATCTTAGAAGAAACTGCTAAAATCTGTCCAACCGTAACTGTCACACTCAGATATTACACATTTCAGATATCATTTCCCCAACTATTTCTGCCATCACAAATTTCATATTACTTTTCACTAAAGAAGACTAGTTCTGAATAAATTTTTATTTGCACTTTTCTCGACCTTGTACCTTAGTAATTCGATTTATCAAAATGAATTTCTTCTCTAACTGGAACAGTGCATAACTCCAATAATCCTTATGCCAATCTGATACTTTTCTATCTTTGACTTTACTTATCAATTCATTCTTCAATCTCTAATCATATTTATAATTATTCTAACACTGAAATCTTTGGTTTCTCAACCGGAAACTTATTCAGTATAAATCTTATTAAATTCCATTATAAAACACCAATTTGGTAAGGGGAAAGGGGTCGTAGGGCCTCTGATTCAACTCTCATATACATATACATGTAACACAGTTTTCTTCATAGCAATCATATCTCAATCATGTTATTCATTTCGAGTAACTAACATTCATATTGATTTAATGCTCACTTTCTAGTTATCTCATTTAGTCAAGTATAATTATGCATGCATCCTATGTTTTCTGGATAGCTTGACTTATCCATTCATCTACTCGAACAAATCATACTCATGACATCATATAAGGGTTAAACAAACTAGATATTTATATCACAATCACAACTTTCGTTTCGTGCATCATCATATACATATAATTACAATCACATAATTCAGTCCAAACAATTTAACATAGACAAATTCATTTCATTATAATCATTTATCTCATAAAAAATATCATTGACATTCATCAACATTCAACGTTCAATCAAGGCAATGACATTTTCATTCATATCATGATATTAGGAACTTTTACTCATACTTCTATGAATTTCTATTTATCCCGTTCATCTTATCAAGTAAGCCAAGTGCACTACATCATATGAGCATCAAGCAAGTATGGATATTTATCACAACATGACCTTTCATCTCACGTGTTATCACTTATATATATATCATAAAATTTTATTCATACTTTTCTAAATTGAGACTCATCATAATCGTAATTTTATTCAAACACCTTCGCATCACATTGAACATGGTCAGTGCAGCTCAGTTGGAGAGTACCTCTGTCTAAGCAAGACGGTGCTCATATGCGTCGGGAGACATCACACTATCACGGATCAGTGGCATGTATAGCTGGACCTTTTTCGAGAACCGACTAAGCCATAGCTCTGATACCACTAAATGTAACACCCCTTACCCGTATCCAAGGCCGGAACAGAGTACGAGGCATTACCAGACTTAACAATACACATAGATGAAAACCAGGCCATAAAATTTCATTTAATTCAAAACTTTTCAAACACACGAATAACGAACAAAGCTAACTATATCATCACATCAAAACATAAGACATGGCACGATTAATTAAACTTATAAACCATAATGGATAAGTACCACATCTCATGATTTTATATGATAACTCAATGCAGACTGATACGTATGGTCAAAATCATAATAAAAATACATATCACAAACCAACTTCCTATACATGCCACTCACTTGATATTTCTAATATTTGAATTAATTTTCTCAAAAATGATAGTTTGATAGTGTGATTTTGCCTCCAACGATCTCCAACCCCGAGCCGACCTGCCAATACTAAAGAAATGGAGAGGATGGGTAAGCTTTACGCTTAGTAAGTTCATATGAAAATAATAAGCAATTACTACCATGCTTTTCAAGATAAAACACTATAATTGTACAATTACACATATTCAGGACAGGCTATTTTCTGGAGTCTCGGTGTTAAAAAAAATCATATCTCAAGTTACAAAACTCTAATCCAATTCCGTAAATTTTCTATGAAACTAGACTCATATGTATACTTACGAATTTTTTTCTAGAATTTTTGGTTGGTCCATTTAGTACAGTTTATTAGTTAAAGTCTCCCCTGTTTCAGGGTATGACTACTCTGACCCCTGTGCACTACAAACCAAATTTCTCCCTGTACGAATTCCAACGACCATGCTGTTTGTTTGCCTTAAAATTAGATTCAATAAGGAATCCATGCATGTAAGGCATGACTCTCAATAATTTTTGTACAATTTATGGTGAATTTCTAAAATCAAAACAGGGGATCTCAAATTCATTCAGACCCTGTTTCACAAGAATTCAAATATCACACAATATAGAATTATTTTGCTTCCCCTGTTTCTTTCATGTGAAAATAGACTCATTAAGCTTTATTTCCATAATTTTTTTTAAAATTTAATTCAACTTACACAATTTTTGGTGAATTTTCAAAGTCATGCACTGCTGCTGTCTAATACTGTTTTACTACTAAAGTTCACTTTTACACAATTTCACTTAATCCATTCCATTTTACCGAGGTTCGCTCAAATATTGAGCATATTGCTCATAAATTTAAATAAACATATACTTGCACTTGTTCATCACATAATCACTTTCACATGTATTTTCATTTAATCGATTTCCCGTTGATCTCATCGGAATAATAACAGATACACAATTGCCTGCACATTTTCCCATTTCCACACTCGTAGCCGAAGCTATTTGGTACCCATAGTAGCCTGCACTTAGTACTACACATGCGACCAACAATCTGGTACACGTAGTAGCCTGCACTTAGTACTACACACGTGACCTCACCATCTAATACACGTAGTAGCCTGCACTTAGTACTACACACGTGATCACAGTTTTCGGGTACGCATAGTAGCCTGCACTTAGTACTACACATGCGACCTCACAATAGATCATTCGTATCGTTTTTATTCTGAAGGTTCAATCGGGAAATTCCTCACTTTTCAACATTTTACTAAATTATCCGTAATCAATTTAAATTCATAATTTACATCAAATAACCATTTGATAGGCAGCCACATTTCATATGATATCAAAATATAATAACATAAAAAGAATCGATAGATTATTTATGTACGAATTTACTCGAAGTGTCGATCTCACTATCCATAGTACCAATTGTCCATTCATAGTATAATAAGACACAACTCAAATATCAAATTAGCTTTTAAGAATTTACATAACATATATCACATATTTCATATATCACTTGTCATGTATCTTCATTTTCTTGCATTTCATGTAACATTCTTTCATGTCATATTTCCACATCATAAACACCATTCCATCAACTTTTCCAATATATTAAATCATAAAATATATGCAATAATAGTAAGAAATATAATTCAAACATAACATTGCATTATTATTATCATACGAACTTACCTCGATCCAGAAATAGCAATTTACCATTTTAGTCCATAACCTTGTATTTTCCCGATTTAAGCCCGAATCTCGATTTCCTTCATAATCGAGCTTGGAAGCTTGGAAACCCTAGCCATGGAGTCTCCCTTGGTATACACGTCCATGGTGAAGAAGATGAGCAAAATTGACTTTTAATTTTGTATTTTAATTCATTTTACCCCTAAATGACCAAAATGGCCTTACTACTAAACTTTCCAAAAATTCCATTCATGTCCAATATTTGTCCATAAACTTTAAAATTGGTCAAATTTCTATTTAAGACCTCCTAATTAATATTTCAAAGCAATTTCATACTAGAAACTTCTAGAATGCAAGTTTTGCAACTTATTCAATTTAGTCCCTAACTTCAAATTAAGAACTTTATGCATAGAATTTCTTCACGAAATTTTCACACAATCATGCAATCATATCATAGACCTCAAAATAATCATAAAATAATTATTTCTATCTCGAATTTATGGTCACAAAACCACTATTTTGATTAGGCCCTAATTCGGGATATTACATGAAATCTTCAGACCCTAAGGATTCAATGGAGGTCGAAGTGGTGGTGCTGCTCCCTATGACAGACTTAAACTTTGATAGTTCATGGTCATCGCCGTACATTACCACTCTTTTAAGCCCTTAACACTCCTTTAACTTTTTATGATTCTTCTTTAGATGATGAGCTTAATGGTGTCTCTCACATTATTAGTTCTTCACTAGTAGTCTTTTTCGAGTAGGAGATAAAGTAGAGAAAAAGCTTTAATGGCATAGTCACTCAACAAAGAATTTCTGTAACAACCCTCACCGGGTCTAGTCGCAGGACTCGAGCTATAGGATGCTACAACAGTTAACAAAGCATATCTCATACAAGTCCAATATTTAACATTCAATTAAACAATAAAACATTTCATAAACCAAGCATAATATGATTTATAAACAAATCCGAGTCCCAAATGAACTTATGAAAGCTCTAAAACCAATATGGAAACAAATAAGGACTTAATTGAAATCTTAAAAAAATTGTGAAAAATTCTACAAATAAGGGTCACAGGGCCGTGTACCTAGGCCGTGTGGTAAGCTATGACTGTGTGAAAAAGGAGTTGCAAGACTGTGTAACTCATTGAAGCCGTGTGGGCCAAAATGCAAAAATTCATCAAAAGTCACACGGTTGTGTGCTTGGGCTGTGTAACAATTGAGACCATGTGCAAAACTAAGTGATCATATCTACAGTACTCACACGGGTGTGTGGCCAGTCCATGTGACAATCGGGAGTTGAGTGGTACAAATGCTTCCTAATTTGTAAAGAGTACATGGTCGTGTCACCAGTTCGTGTGTGACACATGGCTGTGTGTCAGCTCATGTGGTGCAAAAATAAGTTATTAGAAGCATAGAAAAAACCAACCATTAAAAGGAACCTAAAATGCACATTCTAGCCAACACATATACCTATTCAAACATGCACAGTCCATGCCAAAATACAAGTTAGAACATCTCCCTGAATACCTAACCAATATGCCACAATCGATACCACATCGCAACAAAATTAATTCAAGTCATTCACTTTCAAACATACCATAACATCAATGCTTATACAATCACCACACCAATCTAAAACTCATCAAGTAGAGTATGTAAAATTATCCAAGGCATATATGCATCTTTATGATTCAAACCAACTAAAACAACAACATTACTCATATGCGTTACACTTATATTCACATCAAGAGAAACCAATTCGTAAATTCCAATCTCACACATACACATATCCATTTACATCTAATTACATGCCATTTATAACTGAGAAAAAATGTTCAAAAGTCTATTGAGTTGATAAGTGGATAGTGTGAGCTCCAATTTGATCCAACTGATAGCACGATTCCCAATAATATACAAAGAAGAAAACAAAACAAAGGTAAGCATACTTTGTAGCAGCCCATTTTTAGTCAAATTGGAACAGTGGTTTCGGGACCACAAATCCAAGGTTGAAATATTTATTTTATTATTAAATTGAGGTCTACAACATGATAATAGGATTGTGTAAAAATTTCGTTAAGAAATATTATTGATTAAATGCTTAATTTGATAAAAAAGACTAAATCGCGTAAAGTGTAAAACTTGCATTCTATTAGCTAAATGTGTCTAATAGCTATAGAATATTAAAGTGAAGGTCCTTATGTGGTAATAACCCATTAATATGTTAGTGGATGATAATGGCTTGGTAATGTTGTAAATTGAATTAATTTTTAAAGTTAATTAAGTAAATAGATAATTAAATGACAAATTAATAAAACAAAAGGCCATTGTATTCATTCATCTTCATCCTAGCTGAATTTAGGGCATGGAAAAGCCATGAGAATAGCTTGAAGCATTCGGCCTAGTCTCCTTGTGCATGTAAGTTCATTTTGTCCCATTTTTAATGATTTCTATGTTTTTGAGATCGTTGCGGCTTAATCTAGCTAGCCCAGGGACTAATTTGAAAAATTGTTAAAGGTTTAGGGTTTTTCCATTGATGAATATGTGTGTATTTTGATGTTTGATGATAGAAAATTTATGCTTGTTGTTAGATAAATAACATTTGTAAAGTGATTTTTGGTAAAATTTCCAATTAGGGATTAAATTGAGAAATGTAAAAATTATGGTTAAATTGTGAAATAAATGAAAATTTTGGGTTGCTAGGGATTTGATTGATATTCGGTTGTGATGGCTTGAAATTGAATTGCATGAAATTGTATTTTTATGAGTAAAGGACTAAATTGTAAAGAAATTGAAATATTAGGGGTAAAAGTATAAAGTTGCCATAATGTGCATTTTGGGCTAAATTGAATAGAATGATAATTGAATAAGCTAAATTTGATTACATATAGATGAAGAAAAATGAAGTTCGGATCTAGATCAGGGGAAAAACAAAGTGTTGGATTAATCGATTCATTCTGTCATTTTTATGAATCAAGGTAAGTTCGTATGTTAATAAACATTATTGTAATTGTGTTTTAAATGCTTTATATTTGAATTGTTGATGAATATGATTGTACGAAAATGTTCAATGAAAATTCGACAATGAGAAATCTCGGTTGACCCTTAGGAATAGATTAGAATACGAATGTCATGTCATTAGGGGTTATGTGATTTGGTGCTGGTCCGTACGTCCTATCGGTGGCTGAGTTATCCAGCATGTGTTGCAGATTCTCACCAGCTTGTGTGAGTAGCACTGTGTAGCTACATCATGACCATAAACTTGTGTGAGCAAACCCATTGATAGCTCGAAAGTGAGCATTATATGTGATATGAGATTGAGATAGCTTTGGCTATGTATTGGCACTTAGGGTGAGAGATTCCCGAGTATCTGATAGTATTCTAAATGGTTCAAAGAGTATATCAAGGATATGGATGAGTATGAGAATGATACGAACTTGTACAAGTATGTACGTGAAATTGAATGACAAATTGTACGTGAACTATACGAGCTTGTACAGGTATGAAATTGAATGTTAATTTGTGATACTTGTACGTCATATGGTTGATAGTATGGAATTAGCATGAATTAGGCTTGGTTGATATTGGTTGGAATACCTATTTATGCCATATCATATGCCTTTTGGTTTTGTGTAGGTGATTGCAATTTGGGTGAGAAAGATGGCTTGGTAAATAGCCTAATTTTTGTTCATCGGGTAGAAACACGGGCGTGTGTCTCAGCCGTGTGTGACACACGGTCAGAGGACACGGGCGTGTATCTCCTGGTGTTTAATTAGAAATCAAGTCAGCATGCTCCACACGGCCCAGCACACGGGCGTGTGACTTGGTCGTGTGGTATAAGTTAGTATACCCTACAGGTTTTGTAACACCCCTTACCTATACCCGAGGCCGAGATAGGGTACGAGGCATTACTGGACATACATACAAATATTCATGCAAAACCAGGCTATAAAATTTCTTTCAATTTAAAAGTCATTCAAACATATGCGAAACGTCCCTTGTATGGACCTACGAGGTCCAAAGCATACATTAGAAATAGTTCAGGACCGAACCGGAAATTTTAGAAAAACTTGGGAAATTTTCTTTAATACAGAGTCACATGTCCACGTAAAAAAAAGGGACACGCTCGTGTGTGCTTGACACGTTCGTGTCCTCAGGCCGTGTAACTCTTTGACTATGACATCATCACCACCAAAATAAGGTCACATTTCCGTGACACACGCCCGTGTGGCCAAATGAAATTAAATGATTTTTCATAAAATGGTGCGGACTCCACACGGCCAGAGTACACGCCCATGTAGTTAGGCCGTCTCTCACACGGCCAAGACACACGTCCGTGTCTTAGCCCGTTTGTTTACTACTGGGCATTCTGACTTGTAAAATTAAGGTGGAGGGGACACACGGCCGAACAACATGCCCGTGGGGAAGACCGTGTATCACACACAGTCTAGACACACATCCGTGTGGACAACTTCAAGGCTATTTTCCAAGCCAATTGTTACCTTTAAGGACTTACTTACTTATACGTGTTCTCAACATACAACGAAACACTTTTAATTACTCCGATATCAAAATCCATGATTAAAATCTATGCCCCTAATGCTATTTAGTACCCTCTTAAATATACAAGCTTCTTTCAATGTTTTCATACCAATATGCATCCATTAGGTTTATAACCCCTTTTCTAGTCTTACCCATTACTACTTTTGTGACACCCCTAATTTGACCCTAGTCGGGAAGTGGTTTCGGGACCACTAAACCGAGTCATAAAAATAATTAACCGTCATAATTGATGCTCATTATATGTACATGTGCATGTGTGAAAATTTCATGTTTGAATTTTGTTAATTGTAAGTGAAATTTATCAAATAGGACTTATGTGAGAAAATTTAGAAATGTGCTAGGCAAATGCAAAGTGGCCTATTAATGCATATTGTGAAAATGATGGGTTTGCATGTCAATTTACCCAAATTAAGGCATAGTGGCCGGCCATGCTATGAGTGGAAACATGTCACAAACATGTTATGTTAGTGATGTATGTTAGGAACAATAAAATAAGGAGTATGGGTAATAAAGAAACGGAAAAAAAAAGAAAGAATGTGTGTGATTGTTTCTCCCCCCTCCCCATTGCCGTGAATGTAAGAAAGAAAACAAAAAAAAAAGTGTCCATCTTTTTTCATTTCTCTTGGCCGAATGTTCTAAGGAGGAAAGGAAACAAGTTGTGTTCTTTGGTTCTTCTTGGCCGGATTGAGAGGAGGGAGGAAGGAGTGAAGCAATCGGTCATCTTAAGTCAATATTAAGGTAAGGAAGTTGATACTAGTTCTTGAAATCCTAGTTGATTTTGAGTGAGATATCAAGTTATTGTTGGTAACCCATGTTGAAATTGTGATTTTGGAATAAGTAAGGTTTTCGGCTATGGAGATTAATAAGGGTGATGGTTGTGTTTCATGCTAAATCTAGATGAACAATGGTAGTTGCTTACATCTTGATGATTATGAGTTTCTTTCTTGGTTCTACCTTAGATCCATGAAGTATATTTTTATTTGGTGTTGTTGGAAGTATCGGCCATGGTATATCCATAAGTGTGATTTATGCTTATTGCATGGTAGGTAAGATTTATGTTTTGGATATATGTTTAAATTTGGTTATAATCAAATTTGTGATTCGGCTCTTGCATATATATATATATGATTGCACATGACGTATTGGAATGACCTATATATTATCTCAAGGTATATACTTACACATGACGGTGCTTCGGCTATGGATTAAATGATGGATGCGTATTGAGTTATAATATGTAATGCATTAGTTAGTAAAATGTATGCCATTTATGTGTGGTATTAAGTATATAATCGGCCTCAACATAGACATGCATATTCGGCCATAGGAAGAAGATGGTGTTGCATGTATTCGGTTAGAGGCAAGCATAATGATGCTTTTGTCTTGGCTTAGAAAATTTGGCCAAGGGGGAATATTAGCTAAAATGTTGAGTTTGATTCATGATTCCATATATATATGTGACTCTAATGCCTAAAGTATATATGGGCTAAGTACCTTGAGGTTTTCTTTTGATGTTGGAATGAATTGTATTAAATTGCTTGATGTGATTAAAAATGCATATGACCATTGTGTAGTTGAGCTAGAAGGTGGCCATATGACCAATCAAACTCCTTGTCATATTCGACCATAAGCTAGCATAATGAGACTTTAATAAGTTAAATTTGTTTGAATTAGCTCAAGAGCTTAGAGGACCAAAGTTGGATAAAGGAAAGGAAAAAGTGATCGAATAGCCGCCGAAATCGTTCAACAACATCCGAGGTAAGTTTTAAGTGATTAAACGTTGAGTAAATTCAATTATAATAGGACATGATGAGTTGATTTAATAATATATGATGTGGCCATGATATGTTCTAAGCTCAAATGGTAAGTTCTTAAGTGTTTGAGCTTGGGAATTTAAGGGTAATTTGAAATAGTCTGCTTAGGACAGTAGCAGTAACGTGACTTTAGAAAATCACCATAAATTTATGGATTTGAATTAGAGGCTGTATGAGACATGAAATTAAAGCTTAATGAGTCTAGTTTCTTATAAAAGAAACCGTGTAAGCAAAGGAATTTCTGATAATGAGATACTTAAAGTTGTGTGAGACAGCGCAGAATGACACTGTAATCCTCTGTTCTGTTTTTAGAAAATCATTATAAATTGTACAAAAATGGTTATAAGATAAAATTTATATGCTTAGACTCCTTAATGAGTCTAGTTTCAAATGAAATCAAATACAACACATTTTGAATTCTGTAAAATGAGAAATTTGATTCGTAGTTAAGACTGGTCAGATTAGTCAAACAGTGAAATAGGGGAAACTTTAAGACAAATCTGGTATTGATTGGCCAAACCTAAAATTCTGGAAATTTTATGGATGGAATATATACGAGTCTATATTCAGGAAAAATTAACGGAAAATGATTTGGAGTTTTGTAGCTCCAGTTATAAATAATTTAGTGGCTATTGCTCAGGAAAAACAGCTTGTGCTGAATTTGAGATTGTGTTGTAAACCTTGATAAACTTGTTTTAGTTGCTCATAAGCTATTGATTAAACCCATACGTGAATTCTAAATTGTGATATTGGAAAATGATAGAGGTAGATTCAGCCAAGAAAGTGTATATATGTGATAAGGCCTAATGGCCGATGTGATGAATGTGAAAGTGTATACATGTGATAAGGCCTAATGGCCGATGTGATGAATGTGAAAGTGTATATATATGTGATAAGGCCTAATGGCCGATGTGATGAATGTGAAAGTGTATATATATGTGATAAGGCCTAATGGCCGATGTGATGAATGTGAAAGTGTATACATGTGATAAGGCCTAATGGCCGATGTGATGAATGTGAAAGTGTATACATGTGATAAGGCCTAATGGCCGATGTGATGAATGTGAAAGTGTATATATATGTGATAAGGCCTAATGGCCGATGTGATGAATGTGAAAGTGCATATATATGTGATAAGGCCTAATGGCCGATGTGATGATGTGAAAGTGTATATATGTGATAAGGCCTAATGGCCGATGTGATGAATGTGAAAGTGTATATATGTGACAGGGCCGAGTGGCCAACGTGATGGATGTGAAAGTGTATAAATGTGATAAGTCCCGAAGGGCATTTGTGTCAGTACTATATCCGGGTTAAAACCCCGCAGGCTTTATGCGAGAATATTATCACTGATTAATGTCCGTAAGCTTCGTGCTCGTACTATATCCGAGCTCTAAAGACCCGATGACTACGTGTGGGGATTTTGTCCGGGTAAGACCCGATAACTTCGTGTGGAGATTATGTCCGGGTAAGACTTCATAATAAGAATAGCTTATAAATATATTCAATGCGAAAGGTTAAACAGGTATGTACTCAAAGTTTATATGTGAGCTTGATTTGCACTAAATCATAAGGTAGTTATGTGATGCACACGAGAGCAATCTATGAGACTATTCCTATGATTATGTGACATCGGATCAGTGTGAGAGGTTATGTGAAATCATACGATATATCTATGTCACATGAGCTCACTTTTATGTGAAAGTTTATCTGCCTATTGTATATGATGAGATGTGCATATTCGGTAAAGGGATGGTATGCCCGAAGGAAGAGTGAAATAAAAATACGAACAACTATGTTATAATTTGATTGTTATCTGTTGACACTGCCTAAAACTTACTAAGCATTGTAATGCTTACTCCGTTTACTCTGTTTCCTCTGTTTTATAGATCTCATTGCGAAGCTACAGGCTCGGGGATCATCAGCAACTAGTCACACTATCACTATCCATTGTTTGGTACTGCTACGTTTTGGATTATCTTATGGCATGTATTGAATAGACTAGTAGTGAGAGGATATTTTGGTTAATGTATATAAGCCATGCGAAAATGGCGTCTTTTGAATGTTTACTTAGGGAAGTTTAAATTTTATCCCTGGCTGTGCTTAGTACTTACTTAAATGAATGATCTTTATTTCAAGAAAAAGTTCAAAATTTTACTGTTCTGACATGAGTTACAAGTCCGGTAATGCCCCTTACCTATTCCGGCGACGGTTACGGGATAGGGGTGTTACATTTTATTAGTATCAGAGCTACGGTTTAGTCGATTCTAGGACTAACGTAGCACGCGTGAGTCTATTTATACATGCCATAAAGTGATAAAATGATAGTGTGATGATTTTTGGCTATTTAAATGTGTTTGCTGTATTGTAATGAATCTTGATCCCGATCGAGCTGTAGCAAGCTTCTGACTATGAGAATTTGCGATATAACTTCACTTAGATATGCCTAAATTATTAAGTTGATCAGGTACGTATCATGTACTCGTATTTGAATTTCGATTTGGATTGAATTATAAGGGTATAAGTGATGCAATTTTGAAAGAGTGTTATGACTATAAATGTGATTTTTGTATGTGGCTATGGAACTGGAAGTTGAATGGTCGATAAGCATGTTGTGTTTGTATTCAAGTAATGTAAATGATATGCTAATGTGTATTGCTATATGTGTATATGTACATGAGAATTGAGAGTGATATATCTGGGCTAAGTCCCGAAGAGCATTCGTGCTAGTGATATATCCGGGCTAAGTATCGAAGAGCATTCGTGCTAGTGATATATCCGGGCTAAGTCCCGAAGAGC
Organism: Gossypium hirsutum; assembly: GCF_007990345.1. NCBI lineage: Eukaryota > Viridiplantae > Streptophyta > Magnoliopsida > Malvales > Malvaceae > Gossypium > Gossypium hirsutum. The sequence goes on from NC_053424.1 coordinate 50,533,198, forward strand.
ATTCGTGCTAGTGATATATCCAGGTTAAATCCCGAAGAGCATTCGTCCTAGTGATGTATCCGGACTAAGTTCCGAAGAGCATTCGTGCTGGTGTTATATCCGGGCTAGGTCCCGAAGAGCAATCATGCTGGTGACATGTATTCGGGCCTTCGTGCCTAGTAGGCTTCGTGCCGGTAATTTGAGCAAAGTTTAAGTGTTCATTACTATACGAATTCAAATTTAAATGAGATGATATGTTTACAAGTGTACATACATGATGTTTATAGACTTGGTTAAGTCATTTCAATGTGTAATAACGAATGAATAAGAGCACTATGTGTGTGAATGATTAGAGGCACTGTGTGTGTGTGCGAATTCCTTTAACCGAGCACTATGAGTGCGAGATCGGTCAGTGGGCACTAAGTGTGTGAAGTGGAATTCATGTAAGACCTCGTCTGGGACGAAGGCATTGATTTGAGATAGTGTGTAAGACCATGTCTGGGACATGGCATCGGCTTGATATGTGAGAATATGTAAGACCATATCCAGGATATGGCATTGTAAGAGGTATATGTGCTTAATGAGTATCCGTAATGATTTCGAATGATTCAATAGGTATATTTAAGATGATAAATTAAGTAAGATCAGAATAAGTGATACATGTATGTACGGAAGGTATGAGAAAATCAGATGAAAGTAAAAAGATGGTGGATATGTTGTTAAGAAATGAATTCATGTTGTAAATGTGTTATGAATTTAGTCTATGGAATGCTTGGTATATGAAGTCATATGTGCTATTACTAAATGACCCCTATTTTTTTGTTAATCATATTCAAGAAATTATTTCGATTAAGTTTGACATTTGAAAGTCTGTAAGAATTTGTGATGAATGCTGATAATTTTGGATATATGGGTTATGTGCTTAAATGTGTTTGAGATGCAATTGTGAATTAAATTAAGTGATTATTACTTATGAAATCAAGAAAATGAGATATATGTGCATACTTGTAGAAATGTTTATGTATTTGTTTTAAGATAAGAAAATGATTTTATAGATCGATGCGAAATCAATAATGAATTACAATTGCCATCGATGAGCTAATGTTTATATGAATATAATTCAATAAGAGGACGTTATCCTAAACTATGCATCGGTAGAAATTTTCGGGGACGAAAATCCCTAAAGGGGGGAAGAGTTGTGACACCCCTAATTTGACCCTAGTCGGGAAGTGGTTTCGGGACCACTAAACTGAGTCATAAAAATAATTAACCGTCATAATTGATGCTCATTATATGTACATGTGCATGTGTGAAAATTTCATGTTTGAATTTTGTTAATTGTAAGTGAAATTTATCAAATAGGACTTATGTGAGAAAATTTAGAAATGTGCTAGGCAAATGCAAAGTGGCCTATTAATGCATATTGTGAAAATGATGGGTTTGCATGTCAATTTACCCAAATTAAGGCATAGTGGCCGGCCATGCTATGAGTGGAAACATGTCACAAACATGTTATGTTAGTGATGTATGTTAGGAACAATAAAATAAGGAGTATGGGTAATAAAGAAACGGAAAAAAAAGAAAGAATGTGTGTGATTGTTTCTCCCCCCTCCCCATTGCCGTGAATGTAAGAAAGAAAACAAAAAAAAAAGTGTCCATCTTTTTTCATTTCTCTTGGCCGAATGTTCTAAGGAGGAAAGGAAACAAGTTGTGTTCTTTGGTTCTTCTTGGCCGGATTGAGAGGAGGGAGGAAGGAGTGAAGCAATCGGTCATCTTAAGTCAATATTAAGGTAAGGAAGTTGATACTAGTTCTTGAAATCCTAGTTGATTTTGAGTGAGATATCAAGTTATTGTTGGTAACCCATGTTGAAATTGTGATTTTGGAATAAGTAAGGTTTTCAGCTATGGAGATTAATAAGGGTGATGGTTGTGTTTCATGCTAAATCTAGATGAACAATGGTAGTTGCTTACATCTTGATGATTATGAGTTTCTTTCTTGGTTCTACCTTAGATCCATGAAGTATATTTTTATTTGGTGTTGTTGGAAGTATCGGCCATGGTATATCCATAAGTGTGATTTATGCTTATTGCATGGTAGGTAAGATTTATGTTTTGGATATATGTTTAAATTTGGTTATAATCAAATTTGTGATTCGGCTCTTGCATATATATATATATATGATTGCACATGACGTATTGGTATGACCTATATATTATCTCAAGGTATATACTTACACATGATGGTGCTTCGGTTATGGATTAAATGATGGATGCGTATTGAGTTATAATATGTAATGCATTAGTTAGTAAAATGTATGCCATTTATGTGTGGTATTAAGTATATAATCGGCCTCAACATAGACATGCATATTCGGCCATAGGAAGAAGATGGTGTTGCATGTATTCGGTTAGAGGCAAGCATAATGATGCTTTTGTCTTGGCTTAGAAAATTTGGCCAAGGGGGAATATTAGCTAAAATGTTGAGTTTGATTCATGATTCCATATATATATGTGACTCTAATGCCTAAAGTATATATGGGCTAAGTACCTTGAGGTTTTCTTTTGATGTTGGAATGAATTGTATTAAATTGCTTGATGTGATTAAAAATGCATATGACCATTGTGTAGTTGAGCTAGAAGGTGGCCATATGACCAATCAAACTCCTTGTCATATTCGGCCATAAGCTAGCATAATGAGACTTTAATAAGTTAAATTTGTTTGAATTAGCTCAAGAGCTTAGAGGACCAAAGTTGGATAAAGGAAAGGAAAAAGTGATCGAATAGCCGCCGAAATCGTTCAACAACATCCGAGGTAAGTTTTAAGTGATTAAACGTTGAGTAAATTCAATTATAATAGGACATGATGAGTTGATTTAATAATATATGATGTGGCCATGATATGTTCTAAGCTCAAATGGTAAGTTCTTAAGTGTTTGAGCTTGGGAATTTAAGGGTAATTTGAAATAGTCTGCTTAGGACAGCAGCAGTAACGTGACTTTAGAAAATCACCATAAATTTATGGATTTGAATTAGAGGCTGTATGAGACATGAAATTAAAGCTTAATGAGTCTAGTTTCTTATAAAAGAAACCGTGTAAGCAAAGGAATTTCCGATAATGAGATACTTAAAGTTGTGTGAGACAGCGCAGAATGACACTGTAATCCTCTGTTCTGTTTTTAGAAAATCATTATAAATTGTACAAAAATGGTTATAAGATAAAATTTATATGCTTAGACTCCTTAATGAGTCTAGTTTCAAATGAAATCAAATACAACACATTTTGAATTCTGTAAAATGAGAAATTTGATTCGTAGTGAAGACTGGTCAGATTAGTCAAACAGTGAAATAGGGGAAACTTTAAGACAAATCTGGTATTGATTGGCCAAACCTAAAATTCTGGAAATTTTATGGATGGAATATATACGAGTCTATATTCAGGAAAAATTAACGGAAAGTGATTTGGAGTTTTGTAGCTCCAGTTATAAATAATTTAGTGGCTATTGCTCAGGAAAAACAGCTTGTGCTGAATTTGAGATTGTGTTGTAAACCTTGATAAACTTGTTTTAGTTGCTCATAAGCTATTGATTAAACCCATACGTGAATTCTAAATTGTGATATTGGAAAATGATAGAGGTAGATTCAGCCAAGAAAGTGTATATATGTGATAAGGCCTAATGGCCGATGTGATGAATGTGAAAGTGTATACATGTGATAAGGCCTAATGGCCGATGTGATGAATGTGAAAGTGTATATATATGTGATAAGGCCTAATGGCCGATGTGATGAATGTGAAAGTGTATACATGTGATAAGGCCTAATGGCCGATGTGATGAATGTGAAAGTGTATATATATGTGATAAGGCCTAATGGCCGATGTGATGAATGTGAAAGTGTATACATGTGATAAGGCCTAATGGCCGATGTGATGAATGTGAAAGTGTATATATATGTGATAAGGCCTAATGGCCGATGTGATGATGTGAAAGTGTATATATGTGATAAGGCCTAATGGCCGATGTGATGAATGTGAAAGTGTATATATGTGACAGGGCCGAGTGGCCAACGTGATGGATGTGAAAGTGTATAAATGTGATAAGTCTCGAAGGGCATTTGTGTCAGTACTATATCCGGGTTAAAACCCCGCAGGCTTTATGCGAGAATATTATCACTGATTAATGTCCGTAAGCTTCGTGCTCGTACTATATCCGAGCTCTAAAGACCCGATGACTACGTGTGGGGATTTTGTCCGGGTAAGACCCGATAACTTCGTGTGGAGATTATGTCCGGGTAAGACTTCGTAATAAGAATTGCTTATAAATATATTCAATGCGAAAGGTTAAATAGGTATGTACTCCAAGTTTATATGTGAGCTTGATTTGCACTAAATCGTAAGGTAGTTATGTGATGCACACGAGAGCAATCTATGAGAGGTTATGTGAAATCATACGATATATCTATGTCACATGAGCTCACTTTTATGTGAAAGTTTATCTGCCTATTGTATATGATGAGATGTGCATATTCGGTAAAGGGATGGTATGCCCGAAGGAAGAGTGAAATAAAAATACGAACAACTATGTTATAATTTGATTGTTATCTGTTGACACTGCTTAAAACTTACTAAGCATTGTAATGCTTACTCCGTTTACTCTGTTTCCTCTGTTTTATAGATCTCATTGCGAAGCTACAGGCTCGGGGATCATCAGCAACTAGTCACACTATCACTATCCATTGTTTGGTACTGCTACGTTTTGGATTATCTTATGGCATGTATAGAATAGACTAGTAGTGAGAGGATATTTTGGTTAATGTATATAAGCCATACGAAATGACATCTTTTGAATGTTTACTTAGAGAAGTTTAAATTTTATCCCTGGCTGTGCTTAGTACTTACTTAAATGAATGATCTTTATTTCAAGAAAAAGTTCAAAATTTTACTGTTCTGACATGAGTTACAAGTCCGGTAATGCCCCTTACCTATTCCGGCGACGGTTACGGGATAGGGGTGTTACAACTTTGTTATGGTCATTTTGTATATATATATATATTATGGTTCATTTGTAAATCAACATACCATCATTCACATCCTTCATTCTCAGACATCCACATCGACATAGACACATTGCATGCATACATGATTAATAAGGATTATAACCCAATAGCAAAATATGAGCCATATTTCATGGCCATATGCAAAATGATTCATCAACCATCATGAGCCATTACACTTGGCTAATTTAAATGACACATATAACCAAAAGATAAGTTACCCTATACATGCCATTATATCAAAATGAATAGTTCTTTTATACCCAAAACGAGATTGCCGATAGTGTGATCAAACTCCCACCGTCTTCTAAACTTTACGAGTCTGAAAGCTCTATAAGATAGGGAAAAGTAAAAAGGGGTAGGCATTACATGCTTAGTAAGTTCGTATAACGGAAGGTAAACTTACCGGTCATTTCAAACACATAATCATAATAAGCCATGTTATCCATCAATTATAAATAATTTTCCTTAAACACATGCACTCAATGAACAAGTTAGTCATATACATTTCAAGATCCATAGCTGAGCTCATCATATCATATACATATTCAAATTCGTGTTTCTCATGTCATTTACAAATATTTTATTCGGTGAATCTGTAACACCCCATACCTGTAACCCACGCCAGAACGAAATACGAGGCATTACTTAACTTGATCTCATGTACACAAATTTTCACAAGTCATCCAGACTAGGTCCAATTTAAAACTTTTTTCAATTTCTACTTTAAACCTCTTGTGATGGGCCTATGAGCCCCTAATCGACATTGGGAACTATTCAGGATCAACCCGGGTCCTTAACCCATATATAGAAAATTTGACTTTGAAACAAGGCACACGCCTGTGTAGCCTTTTTCAACATGGGTGTGTTGATGGCCTGAGTGGAATTAATTTTAATTGCACACCTATAGGGTTTTTCACATGCCCTGGCACACACCCGTGCCCCTGGCCCATGTGCTTCACATGGCCATGACATGCCCGTGTATTAAAATATGGACATTCTGTTTCTGACATCAGCATCCACAAAATATCACACGGCCATGGCACCCGCCCCTGTGCTAGGCCATGTCCCTCAAACGGCTGAGACACATGGTCGTGTCTCTGCCCATGTGTTTACGATCATACATGCTGACTTGAAATTTTTTATGTGCAGGGGACACACGGCTGGACCACACGCCCATAAGGCTGGCTGTGTGTCACACACAGCCTAGAAACACGCTCGTTTGTCTACCCGTGTGGACAATATAAGGCTATTTACTAAGCCTCTTTGCCACCCTTACTTACACAACCTACACAATAACCACTAAATCCAATATAAGATTATCTCAAGTAACCAAATCATCCACAACAGATAACATTCCATTTACGCATTTTACTCAACAATGAAAATAACTTCATTCCATACAAATCAAAATGAACATTAGCCATTATTCGAGGCTTGAAACAAAATGAGGGATTTATTCAGAGCCAACACATTTGGCCAAGTTAATATTAACACAAAACATAAGTCTAGCTCCCAATACATGCCATATTCAAAAATATAAATCAAACTATACCAAATGCTTCAATTGATAGTGTGATAGATATCTCTGACTTCCGTTGACCCTTGAGCTAGATAGGCGACACTATAAGAAGAATTGATAGTGTGATAGATATCTCTGACTTCCGTTGACCCTTGAGCTAGATAGGCGACACTATAAGAAAAATGAAAGGAGAGGGAGTAAGCATAAAGCTTAGTAAGTTGCATATAAATAAATATACAACAACAATTTTACCATTCATTAACATGCTTATAACACAAAAGTAGGCGCAAGCATAACTTACTCAGCACTCTCCATATAAACCTCATAGCATATATCGAGCTTATATCTCATACATTTCAAATAGGTACTTGGACCACTCACAACACGGTTATACCATGCTCATTAACTTAAAGTCATAATACTCACCGTTGAACCATTCAGAACATTACCGGATATTCATTACGCCTCAAACGTGGGTAAGGAGCTGATGCCATGTCCCAGACACGGTCTTACACTAGCTCATATCTCATGTCGGTGCCATGTCCCAGACATGGCCTTACACTGACTATCATCTCGTAGTCGATGCATGTCCCAGACATGTCTTACACTAGCACTCGTCTCGATGCCGATGCTATGTCCCAGACATGGTCTTACACTGGCTCTCATAATGTTGCTGATGCATGTCCCAGACACGTCTTACACTAGCGCACAATGACCCATATGTCATGGCATGAATATCCAATATATTTTCTAGGTTCGAACGGGAGCTCTACTATCTCTATTATCATCATACTTTCTCAATTTCACAATCAAGCAATTCATGCTATACTAATTCAAATACAATTCAACACATATACATTAGTGATGTGGTTGTATTATTTACATACAACTTACCTCGGATTACAAAATGTGGCGACTAGTCGATTTAGTCAATTTGCTTGGCTTTCCTCCGGTCTAGATTTGGATTCGGTATATCTTGATCTATAATAAAAAAATGCTTTTATGTAGTCAATTTATCAATCTAGGCACTCTACAGTTCATAATTCGGAAAAATGACCAATTTGCCCCTAGACCTTTGCAAAAGGACCATTTTACCCCTAAGCCCGAAAATCGATTTTTATTGAATTTCTTCACACCTTAAGCCTAGCCAAACCCTTTCTACTCTTATAGAAACTCAACTTTTCAATATTTTACACACTTATCATTTATTTTACAACTTAAGCAAAATGGTCCTTTTAGGTGTTTTCGTGCTAACACCTTTCATAAAAGTTGTTTATAAGACACCTAAGACTCATTTTCTTCCATAAAAACTCAGAAAAAATTATAAATAATTTCATGGAAAAACCCTAAACTCTTAACCATATTTGAAAAATAGTACCCTTGTAACACCCCGTACCCGAGACCGTTGCCGGAGTCGAACGCGAGGTGCTAACAGACTTAATTACTTTGTTTTCACAATCCATTTAAAAAATTCCAGACAGGCTGGCTAACCGCGTCACTGTCGCCTTAAAAATCATATCTCGAGTTCCAAAACTTGAAAACTGATCCCGTTAATTTTCCCTGAAATTAGACTCATATATTCATCTGTGGATTTATTTCTAGAATTTTTGGTCGGGAAAATTGGTACAGTTTATTAGTTAAAGTCTCCCCTGATTCTGGGTTCAACTACTCTGACCTTCACGTATTACGACTTGGATATCTCCCTGTACAGAGCTTCAATACTCATGCCGTTTGTTTCTAATGAAACTAGACTCAAAGGGGAATCTATACATATAAGGCATGACTTCTAATTGTCTCTGGATAATTTATGGTAAATTTTCAAAGTCGAAACAGGAGATCCAGAAACCGTTCCAGCCCTGTTTCACGAGAACTTTAATATCTCTTAATATACTGTTCATATGCTCGTTTCGTTACTTTCATATGAAAATAGATTCATCAAGGTTCGATTACATAATTTATTCACTATTTAATTCCATTTCTACAAATTTTAGTGATTTTCCAAATCCACACCACTGCTGCTGTCAGCATCTGTTTTCAAGGTAAACTTTACCTATTTCGTGGTTACCATGGACCAACTAGAGTTTTGTCATACATAGGTCCACATATGATCATATTTAGCCATTCCAATGGCTGATCATTTGCCCAACACTTCCATTCCAGTCCATAGTCACATCATGAAACCATATATATATACATAAACACAAATGGTTTAATGCCATACTCCACTTCTACGAGCCATTTTTGCATGGCTGTACACACATACATCACAAAAAGTACTTGAAAAAAACAACAAAGGGTAGTCCTATACATGCCATATCCAGAGTTCAACTAAAAGAGTACCAAAAGGGCTTTGATAGTGTGGATGACTTCGACTTCGATGATCCCGAATCCGATAGCTAACGAACAAAATCTATAAAACAGAGAGCCAAAGCAACGGGGTAAGCATTTTAAAGCTTAGTAAGTTTCAAGTAATGAAATCGGCTTTGACTAAAGTATTACATTCACATAGCTAAATGAATCACTTTATTAATACACATTCTCATAATCATACTTACTTCGCACTTCATCAACATATACACACACAAGGTATCAACCTATCTAAAAGCTGAAAGTTCGTTAGTCGATTGAACGAATACTGTTTAAAACGAATCGACTTTTCCGATGCACATACAAACATACCTTATCGTTTGGGTTTTTCGAGCGTATTAATTGAATTTATTACAGCACAAAACGCTCACCTTCAAACCCAAGTTTCTTCGGAATTTAGCCGGATATAACCACAAGCACAATTGCCTTCGGGTCTTAACCCGGGTATAGCAACTCGCACAAATGCCTTCGGGTCTTAGCCCGGATATATCAACTCGCACAAATGCCTTCGGGTCTTAGCCCGGATAAAATCACTAGCATAAATGCCTTCGGGACTTAGCCCGGATAAAATCACTAGCATAAATGCCTTCGGGACTTAGCCCGGATATCATTCAAATGCTCATGCACACATATATCAATAATCATGACACATCCACATTTCATTTTCGTTACTAAGGCTCAAACACAAAACATTTATTAAACCTTTCCAATTTCGGCTCAATAGCCACACACAAAGAGCATGATTTCAATTGGCTTTATAACATAGTCTCTATGCACATTCGGCTATCCGTCATAGTATGACTAATCATTTCAATATAATTCAAGTAGGGTCATTACTCGAAGACTTACCACGGATGTTGTCGAACGGTTTCGACGGCTATTCGATCACTTTTTCCTTCCCCTTATCCAACTTTGGTCCTCTAAGCTCTTGAGCTTAATTCAAACAGATAGAGCTTATTTAATAATTTATCAATTTAACTATTCGATTAAATACATTTATATTATACAATTAGGTGCGAATAATTTTATTGACTAGTTATTCAAGCATTATACATGTGCTCTACTCATGCACCACCGAATAATAGTTCTAGCTTAATACCTTGCATTTTCGAATTCATATACATCATTTAGTTCCTCATAACATACATTTTGTCCCTAACCAACACAAGAGCCCAAAGCATCACTTACAATGCCGAATTCCAATTAAGTCTACCATCATAGCATTATCATATTTATGCACTTGGTAAGTTGCGTTTGAACACATTCGGCACTAGGTGTCCAAACCAATGTTCCTCGAACACTAAACCCAATTTATAACCAACTCAAAACTCCTTAACAACAAGCATTTAATAACAATGTACTTAACCAATTCCTTAAACATGCATTCGGCAATTACACCAAGACCATCTTAACTCGTTTCTCATCTTGCTAACAAAAACATAGTAAATCAAATCTTCATACACAATGGTTACCAATTCATCCATTCACTAGGGACATGACCTAATGTTCAATAACAACCCCTCCTTTACCAAGTACACATTCGACCTTGGTACATAATAAGGTAGCCGATTTCTTTCCCTTTAGCACCCACTGCTCACATATGATTATTTGTATAGTTCAAACACTCATCTATCTTTGCTCATCTAAATTTAACATGGAACAACAAAATTCACCATTGTCAAATACCATAGCCGAAAGCCCTAGTCCATAACACAAATCAAAATTTCTACATGGGTTACAAAAGTAGTTTGATATCTTACTCAAGATTAACCAAAATTTCATGAACTAATATAAACTTCTTACCTTGCTATTAGCCTAGGATGACCGAATGCCTCCCTCCCTACTTCCTCTTCACAATCGGTCGAGAAGAACAAAATGAGAAAGACTTTTTGTTCTTTTTTTTCCCTTTTCCCCCTTCTACACGGCTAAGAAGAACTAAAGTATGAAGCCTTTCCCTTCTTTTTTTTTTTCGGTCATGCATGAGAATGATGAACACATTTTTTTTCTTTGTTTTCTTCCTTCAATTTCTTATTAGTTTATTGCCCATGCTTCTTATTTTATTTTTCCATTAACACAACATGTTTCATGACATGTTTTGCCCATCATCCCTTGTCATGGCCGGCCACTAGTACTTAAATGGGGGGAAATTGACATGCAAGTCCACCCCTTTGATTACATGCACTATTAGACCACTTGCATTTGCCTAGCACATTTCTAAATTTTCTCACATAAGTCCTATCAACTAAATTCACATGCAATTAACTAAATCGAAGCTCAAAACTTTCACACATTTATATTCACATATTTTAGGCAATAATTATCACATTCAAATAATTTGGTGACTCGGTCTAGCGGTCCCGAGACCGCTTTCTGACTAGGGTCACTTTAGGGCTGTCACAACCCTCATTTGAAAGCTTAAGCTTCAAGGGTCTCAAAAGTACAAAAATATTCAACAAAGGGTTGGAAAATCACTTACTTGTGAAGGCTAAAAGTTGCTGAAAATTTTAAGCTCCAGAACCCTTATTTTGCTAAAAATTTCGATGGTAAAGAAGAAGATGAGAAGGTGATATCATCTTTCTCTTATTTTATTTCTATTTTAGTCAAAATTGGTCAACAACTCAATTTTGACCATTTCTCTTTCTTATGTCCCCTACGGCTGGCTAGCATCCTCTCTCACTTAATTTTGAACATTTCTCTTTCTTCTGTCCCCTATGGTTGGCTAGCATCCTCTCTAAGGTCTATTTTCCCTTTAAAGACCCCCAATTTAGGTTTCATGGCAATTTAACACCCTTAGCTATCAATTTAAAACTTTTGCACTTTATGCGATTTAGTCTTTTTTCTCAATTAGGCTTCCAAACGCTAAAATTGACTCACCAAATTTTTCACGTACTCTTAAAAACATGCTAATACATAAAAATAATAATAAAATAATTTTTTTACATCAAAATTATGGTCTCGAGGCCACTATTCTGATTAGGCCCTAAATCGGGCTGTTACAATTCTTCCCCTTTAGGGATTTTTGTCCCCAAAAACCTTACCGGTGAATAATTTCGGGTACTGATCTCTCATAGTCTCCTCGGGTTACCATGTGGCTTCCTCGACTCCATGTCTATGCCATAAAAATTTCACAAGTGCAATACTCTTTTTTCTTAACTGTTTGACTTCCCTAGCCAATATCTTGACCGGCTCTTCGCCATAAGTCATGTCCGGAAGAATCTCAACCTCTGTTGGCACAATCACATGTGAAGGGTCTGATCTATATCGGCGTAGCATGGACACATAAAATACATCGTGAATCTTTTCTAATTCTGGTGGCAAAGCCAATCGATAGGTAACCGGTCTTACTCTCTCAGTAATCTCATAAGGTCTTTTGAAACGAGGACTCAACTTGCCTCTTTTACCAAATCTGAGAACTTTTCTCCATGGGGATACTTTCAAAAACACTCGATCACCAACTTGAAATTCGATCTCCTTTCGTTTCACATCTGTATAGGATTTCTACCTATTCGAGGCAGCCTTCAAACAATTGCGAATCACTTTAACTTTCTCTTCAGTCTTCTTGACCACATCGACCCCATTAATTTGACTTTCTCTGAGCTCAGTCCAATATAAGGGCGTTCGACACTTTCGCCCATATAATGCTTCATAAGGTGCCATATTCAAACTTGACTGATAGCTATTGTTGTAGGCGAATTGAACCAATGGTAAGTACCTTTCCCAACTTCCCTAAAACTCGAGAATACAACACCGCAACATATCTTCTAAGATCTGAATCACTCTTTTCGACTGACCGTCGTTTTACGAGTGAAATGCCATGCTAAAACTCAACTTTTTTCACAATGCCTCTTGTAACTTTTTCCAAAACCTCGAGGCAAATCTTGGGTCCCGATCTAAAATAATCGATAATGGCACTCCATGAAGCCTCACGATCTCGGATACGCATAAGTTTGCCAATCTTTCAAGGGAGTAGTCGGTACGTACTAGTATAAAATGTGCCGACTTTGTTAGCCTATCCGCAACTACCCAAACAATATCCTTTTTCCTTGGGGTTACCGGCAAACCCGTCACAAAATCCATAGTAATCCGATTCCACTTCCACTTGGGGACCATGATAGCCTGAAGTAGACCCGAAGGTACTTGGTGTTCAGCCTTCACTTGCTGACACGTTAGACACTTAAAAACAAACTCTGAAAAGTCTCTTTTCATTCCCGACCACCAGTACATTTTCTTAAGGTCGTTGTACATTTTCACATAACCTGGGTGGACGGACAAACAACCACTATGTGCTTCTCGTAGAATATTCTGAATAAGCTCATTGTCCTTGGGTATACAAACTCTATTTTTGAACATTAAACATCCATCAACACCAATACAAAACTCGGATTCATTTTCTGGCTCACATTGAGCCATCTTAGCTTGCAACTCCTTATCACTTTCTTGAGCTTCACGTATCTCTTGTAGAAATGTCAGTCTAGCTCTCAACTCTACTAGTACCGAACCGTTGCTAGACATAGACAACTGAGTATTCATGGCTCTTAAAGAGAAAGTGAATTTCTACTCAAAGCGTCGGTGACTACATTCACCTTTCCCAAATGGTAGTCGATAATCAACTCATAATCCTTTACTAGCTCTAACCATCGTCGTTGCTGCAAATTAAACTCCTTTTGAGTCATCAAATACTTGAGATTTTTATGATCAGTAAATACTTGGCATTTCTCGCTATATAGATGGTGTCTCCAAAATTTCAACGCGAACACAATAGCGACCAGCTCTAAATCGTGTGTCGGGTAGTTTTTCTCATGAGGCTTCAGCTGTCTCAAAGCGTATGCTATAACCTTACCTTCTTGCATAAGCATACCCCCAAACCATTCAAGGAGGCGTCGCTATATATCACAAATTCTTTGCCCAACTCCGGTTGCACTAACACTTGTGCTTAGGTCAACAAAGCCTTTAATATTTCGAAACTCTGTTGGTACTTTTCTATCCATTCAAACTTAACATCTTTTGTAGTAGCCTTGTCATCGGAGTAGCTATAATGGAGAACCCGTTTACAAATTGCCTATAGTACCCAGCCAAACCCAAAAAGCTTCGGACCTCCGTCACATTCTTCGGCGGTTTCCATTCAACAATAGCCAAGATTTTGCTTGGGTCAACTCTAATCCTGTCACCCGACACAATGTGTCCTAAAAATCCAACCTCCCTAAGCTAGAATTCACTCTTATTGAACTTGGCGTACAATTTTTTGTCTCTCAAGGTCTGTAATATAGTCCTCAAATGCTTCGCATGTTCACTCTCATCACGCGAGTAAATAGTTTGTTGTCGATAAAGACCACCACAACTTATCCAAATATGGACGAAAAATACGGTTCATCAAATCCATAAACACCGTCGGGGCATTAGTTAAACCAAAGGGCATGACGAGGAACTCATAATGCCCGTATCTTGTCCGAAACGTAGTCTTTGGTACACCTTGTTCTTTCACACTTAAGTGGTAGTATCCTGACCTTAGGTCAATCTTAGAAAATACAGTGGCTCCCTTTAACTGATCAAATAGGTCATCGATCCTTGGCAAAGGATACTTGTTCTTTAATGTTACCTTATTGAGCTGTCTATAGTCGATGCATAACCTCATCGACCCATCTTTCTTTTTCACAAAGAACACCAGAACCCCACGGGGAAAAGCTCGGTCTCGCAAAGCCCTTGTCAGTAAACTCTTGTAATTGAAATTTTAACTCGTTTAACTCCGTAGGAGCCATCCTATACGGAGCAATCGAGATGGGTGTCGTACCGGGGACCAACTCAATTCCAAACTCAACTTCCCTCACTGGAGGTAATCTAGGTAATTCCTCCAGACCAATTCGATCTTCAACTCAGACACTTGAGTATTCAGCACAAAAGCTAGGGAAGCCTCATATTTTTTTCTCAAATATTTCTCAGTAGTCAAAGACGATACTATCACAGGCAAACTATCTGATTCATCTGGCCAAACTCAAAGAACATTCTCGTCTTCACATTTTAACTCAATAACTTTTCTCCCACAGTCCACTACAACATGTTGAAAAGTCAACCAATCTATCCCAAGGATTACATCAAATTTATTAAACGTCAATAACATCAAGTTAGCCAGAAAACAATGATCTCTAATTGTCAAAGGACAATTTCTGTATACTTGGTCCACTAGTATATGTCTACCTAAAGGGTTAGACACCTTTATCACAAACTCAGTGGACTCTACCATCATGTTTATACGAGGTCTCAAATCCATACAAATATAAGAGTGGGTAGACCCTGGGTCAACTAAAGCAACAACAGATATTTCATGGATAGAAAAAGTACCCGTGATCATATCGAAAGACTCTGTCTCTTCTCGGGCATGAATAACGTAAGTCCTCGCGGGCGCTCTACCCTTGGACCTCACCGTAACATCTCTTGGCATGCCTCTACCGCTGGTCCCACTTCCGGGGTTCTTTTGTGATCTACCCTTCAAAGGAGCATTACTTGCCAACCCTTCTTGCTGTTTCTCTCTCTCTTCCATTTCGGGACAATCACAGATGAAATGTTCTAATGATCCACACTTGAAACAGACCCTTTCATTCGCTCGGTACTCGCCGAAATGATGCCTACCACAATATGATCATTCAGGCCTATTTGGCCAAGCACTACCGACACTAACTACAAAAGCGGTCTGGGCTCTAGATGCTGTGTTCTGTTTGTTTTTGTTTCTATTCGAAAACCCCACCGAAGCATTTGATTGGGTCGTAAACTCTCTTGATCTTTTTGGTAAAGACTGATGTGACTTCTCCATCTGTCTTTTCTTTGTATCTCGCAACTCAAAAGCCACTTTTCTCCTTTCTTTAATCAGCTCTTCAGCCTTACAGGCTCTTTCAACAAGTGCTACAAATTCCTGCAGCTCTAAGATGCCAACAAACACTTAGATATCTTCATTGAGTCCATCCTTAAACCTCTTATAAATGGTGGCTTCTGTAAATATGCACTCCAGCACATACTTATAAGCCTCACAAACTCACGTTCATATTCCGCTACTGTCATGCGGCCTTGCTGTAACTTTAGAAATTCTTTCCTCTTTTGGTCTATAAACCTCTGACTAATATACTTCTTTCGGAACTCTTCCTGGAAGAATTCCCAAGTTACTTTCTCTCTCAGTACCACAGACACAAGAGTGCTCCACCAATGGTAGGCCGAATCTCGTAAGAGCGATGTGGCACACTTCACGCACTCCTTAGGCGTGGACGATAGTTCATCAAACACTCTGATGGTATTCTCTAACCAAAACTCTGCTTTCTCCAGGTCGTGATCTATGTTAGCTTGGAATTCCTTAACGCCTTGTTTCCTAATCTTATTTATCGAAGGCTTCTCTCTCCTAATCAAGTCCCTGCCTTGCAGAGCTACCGGGGCATACTGAGGAATCGGAGGAGGTGGTGGAGGTGGAATGTTCAGATTCGCACGAACAAACTCCATGTACCAAGCATCCATCATTCGGAGATAGGCTTCTCTAGCCCTTCCACCTTGGCCACAGTTACGGGCTCACTCTTTACTGGCTTAGTCCTTTCAATGGGAGCCGGCGCGTTACTCTCTATGTCATCCACCGTGGTTCTATCAAGATCCATTTACTATATAGAAAATACAATTTATAATCATCAGAAGTCGTCACACTATCAATGTATAGTTATGGCATGTATAGCTAGACCAGTACTCTCGCTGCGTTAGTCCTAGAACCGACTAAACCATAGCTCTGATACCATTAAATGTAATACTCCATACTCGTAACCCATGCTAGAGCAGAATACGAGGCATTACTTAACTCGATCTCATGCACACAAACTTTCACAACTCACCTAGACTAGGTCCAACTTAAAATTTTTTCAATTTCTACTTTAAACCTCTTGTGATGGGCCTATGAGCCCCTAATCGACCATTGGGAACTATTTGGGATCAACCCAGGCCCTTAACCTATATATAGAAAGTTTGACTTTGAAACAAGGCACACGCCCGTGTGGTCTTTTTCAACATGGGCGTGTTGATGGCCCGTGTGGAATTAATTTTAATTGCACATCTACAGTGGTTTTCACACGGCCTGGCATATGCCCGTGCCCCTGGCCCATGTGCTTCACATGGCCATGACACGCCTGTGTATAAAAATATGGACATTCTATTTCTGACGTCAGCATCCCCAAGATATCACACGGCTATGGCACATGCTCGTGTGCTAGGCCGTGTCCCTCACACAGTTGAGACACACGGCTGTATCTTTGCCCGTGTGTTTACTATCATGCATACTGACTTGAAATTTTTTTACGTGCAGGGGACAGACGGCCGGACCAGACGCCTATGGGGCTAGTCGTGTGTCACACACGGCCTAGACACACGCCCATGTGTCTACCCGTGTGAATAATATAAGGCTATTTACCAAGCCTCTTTGCCACCCTTATTTACACAACCTACATAATAACCACTAAATCCAATATAAGACTATCTCAAGCAACCAAATCATCCACAACATATAACATTCCATTTACGCAATTTACTCAACCATGAAAATAACTTCATTCCATACAAATCAAAATGAACATTAGCCATTATTCGAGGCTTAATACAAAATGAGGGATTTATTCAGAGCCAACACATTTGGCCAAGTTAATATTAAAACAAAACATAAGTCTAGTTCCCTATACATGCCATATTCAAAAATATAAATCAAACTATACCGAATGCTTCGATTGATAGTGTAATCGATATCTCTGACTTCTGTTGATCCTTGAGCTAGGTAGGCGGCACTATAAGAAAAAGGAAAGGAGAGGGAGTAACCATAAAGCTTAGTAAGTTGCATATAAATAAATATACAACAACAATTTTACCATTAATTAACATGCTCATAACACAAAAGTAGGCACAAGCATAACTTACTCATCACTATCTATATAAACCTCATAGCATATATCGAGCTTATATCTCATACATTTCAAATAGGTACCTGTACCACTCACAACACAGTTATACCATGCTTATTAACTTAAAGTCATAATACTCACCGTTGAACCATTCAGAACACTACATATTCATTAAGCCTCAAACGTGGGTAAGGTGCCGATGCCATGTCCCAGACACGGTCTTACACTAGCTCGTATCTCATGTCAATGCCATGTCCCAGACATGGTCTTACACTGACTATCATCTCGTAGCCGATGCATGTCCCAAACATGTCTTTCACTGGCTTACATCTTGAGGTCGATGCTTGTCCCAGACATGTCTTACACTAGCTCTCGTCTCGATGCCGATGCCATATCCCAGACATGGTCTTACACTAGCTCTCATAATGTGGCTAATGTATGTCCCAGACACGTCTTAGGCTAGCGCACAATGACCCATATGTCATGGCATGAATATCCGATATATTTTCTAGTTTCGAACGAGAACTCTACTATCTCTATTATCATCATACTTTCTCAATTTCACAATCAAGCAATTCATGCTATATTAATTCAAATACAATTCAACACATATACATTAGTGATGTGGTTGTAGTATTTACATACAACTTACCTCGGATTACAAAATGTGACGACTAGTCGATTTAGTCAATTTGCTTGGATTTCCCCCGGTCTAGATTTGGATTCGATATTTCTTGATCTATAATAAAAAAAATGTTTTTATTTAGTCACTTTATCAATCTAGGCACTCTACAGTTCATAATTGGAAAAAATAACCAATTTGCCCCTAGACTTCTGCAAAAGGACCATTTTACCCCTAAGCCCGAAAATCGATTTTTATTGAATTTCTTCACACCTTAAGCCTAGTCAAACCTTTCTACACTTATAGCAACTCCAACTTTTCATTATTTCACACACTTATCATCTATTTAAAACTTATGCAAAATAGTCCTTTTAGGTGTTTTCATGCTAACACATTTCATAAAAGTTATTTATAAGACACCAAAGACTCATTTTATTCCATAAAAACTTAGAAAAAAATTATAAATCCTTTCATGGAAAAACCCTAAACTCTTAATCGATTTGCAAAATAGTACCCTTATAGGAAAGCTTAAGCTTCAAGGGTTTCAAAAGTACAAAAATATTCAACAAAGGGTTGGAAAATCACTTACTTGTGAAGACTTAAAGTTGCTGAAATTTTTAAGCTCCAAAACCCTTATTTTGCTGAAAATTTCGGTGGTAGAGAAGAAGATGAGAAGGTGATATCATCTTTCTCTTATTTTATTTCTATTTTAGTCAAAATTGGTCACCAACTTACCTAATTTTGACCATTTCTCTTTCTTATGTCCCCTATGGCCGGCTAGCATCCTCTCTAAGGTCTATTTGCCCTTTAAAGACCCCTAATTTAGGTTTTGTGGCAATTTAGCACCCTTAGCTATCAATTTAAGACTTTTGCACTTTATGCGATTTAGTCTTTTTTCTCAATTAGGCTTCCAAACGCTTAAATTGACTCACCAATATTTTCACGTACTCTTAAAAACATGCTAATACATCAAAATAATAATAAAATAAAATTTTTAACATCAAAATTGTGGTCCCGAGGCCACTTTTTCGACTAGGCCCTAAATCGGGCTGTTACAGAATCATTGAATTTTCGATGGATATTTCATCACTTAGTACGCTCTAGGTGTACTATTTTATTAACCGTCCATTTATATCAAGTAGTACCCTATCCGGTACACTCTCGAGCCACATCTCTTACAGCAAAATTACCAGTCCTGGCTAAATTCTATCTATACCATGTACTCTAAGGACTTTGTTGGATGACTAGTCCTGGCTAAATCCTTTATATGACAAGAATTCCTTACAGAGTCTAATCTGGATTACCAGTCCAGGCTAAATCCTAATTGAAATGTATGCTCGATAGGCTCGTTTTAGGATTACCCGTCTGGGCTAAATCCTTTCCGTAACTGTAACGCCCCAATTTTTGGGCTTAGAAGTATTGGGCCTTGAGTCTGGGTTCGGATAGAAGACGGCCCAAATAAGTTGGTTGTTATTACTATTATTATTATTATTATTTAGTATGTTTAGTTTAGTAATTAAATAAATTACAAAGGGTTTATGGTGTGGGAAAAAGTCCGGGGCTCGGCCCATAGCTTTAGCAAAATTCTTAAATTTTGCCTCTTAGGGGAATCTGGGCAGTAGGCCTTATTAATAATTTGGGCTGAGTTTTAGCACAAGCAAGCACCTGGCCCAGTGACTAAGGACGCTAGGAGGGCGTGGGAGGTGCCTGGGTTCAAGGCACGTCATGCCCAAATTGGGTGTTTTTTTTTAGTATGCAGGTTGTCGTTGGAGTAGGGGTTAAGAGGAGTTGCGAGCATAATCTAACAAAAGGGGCGCTGTGGCGTAGTGGCAGTAGCATGCTCGGCACGCAGAGAGGGCACGGGTTCGAGTCCTTGCGTGGGCGAACTTCGTTTTATTTTTAAAGCGGACCAGAACTGAAGCAGGTAAGGGTTATAAATTAATTGAGAGAGGATTATGTCATGAAAGGAACTTCAGTGCAGTGGCAAGAAGCGTATGTGTGTTTAGAAGGTTGCAGGTTCGAGATGTACAGCAGGCAAAAGTTTCCTTTCATTCATCTTTTTTTTTTATTTTTTTCTTTTTCTCTCATAGCCGAACCTATACTCTCCCCTCTTTTGCTTCTTGCGTCAATTTCTTTTCTCCATTGATTTCTTACGTGGCTGAATCTACCATCCCTTTCATTCTCTTCTTCTCTTCATTTGTTTTCCTTACATCTAGGAGGCTGAATCTTGCTATAGCCGAACCCCTTTCCCTTTTTTCTTTAAAAAGCCGAAACCTTCATACCTGTGGTGTAGGAAGACTAATCTTTGGCTACTTGAACCTGTCTCTTCTGACTACAGTAGATTGGGATTAGTATCATAGATAAGATCACTCTCTTAGGCAGAACAACGATTGTGTGGACAAGGGGGCGTACAGCGAAGGGCTTGAAGGATAACTCGGTTGGACATCTAGATCTAGTCCATATTTCGGCCGAAAGGTAAGAACTTTAGGTTCTAAGGCAATGTTGGCCGAATATGGTAAGGGGACTAGTACATAGTTGCTTTTGATATGTAGACTGACGTTTAGTAACTCGATTGTAGTCAACGCG
This sequence comes from Gossypium hirsutum, assembly GCF_007990345.1. Classification (NCBI taxonomy): domain Eukaryota; kingdom Viridiplantae; phylum Streptophyta; class Magnoliopsida; order Malvales; family Malvaceae; genus Gossypium; species Gossypium hirsutum. The sequence goes on from NC_053424.1 coordinate 50,554,232, forward strand.
TGTGTGGATCTCGCCAGCGTATCGTTACAGATCAGGTGTGTAAACGACACCCACTAGTAGACTAGATCGGCAAAAGCCGAAAAGCCGAAATGCTGAAAAGCCGCCATTTCGAGAACTTGCGAGCGTGCGAATGCTCGTGGGATTATTTGTATTGACAATTTTGGTAACTTCAACGGTAAGATTGCAGAGTGCGCAATTTCGTGCACTTCGGTATATTTGGGCTTAATGGGCCGAAATCAGGTTAATGGGCCAACGGGCCCAATTCGGTAAAAACGCTCGGTAAGTGTTTCTGTTAATACGTTAATAACTGTAATGAGTATAAAACCCTAAAAAGACTGATAAAATTACTGAAATACCTCTGTAAGGTAGAATTACCGTAATACCCTGAATGGTAAGTTCACGATTACGCCCCTCGAGGGTAAATAACTGTTCTTACGCTATAATCTGACTCTCTTTCTGAAGCATGCCTTGTTAATTATGTATATTCTGCATACATGTCATACTGCATGGGGTTGGGTTTTGTTATGAAGGAAGAACCCGTTCTGGTGGCTGTGCCGTATATTCTGATATAAGCAGCTTTGCTATGGATTATAGTTAGTGCCGCAACCAGTGTTAACACTGTAAGTGTAGGGATGGCGTGGGTGATTTATTCCCCAAAGGAAGTGTAAGGATGGACGGAGGCAAGTGCAGGGTTGGATGGGGTCATCATGTGTTAATCATATGAGACAATTTTATTATGGGCCAACTGTATTGAAATGGGCCCAACTGTGTTAATATGGGCAAGGCCCAATATATCTCGACTTGTAATAGGGCTACGACCTAGATTGATACTGACATGGGCTAGGCCCAGTATACTCTGATATTGTAAGGGGCTATGGCCCAGATTAATATTGATATGGGCTAAGGCCCAGTTAACTCTGATTTCTGAATAGGGCTTAGGCCTAGTAAAGCTTGAACTGATTTGGGCTCTGGTTGGGATACTTTACACACTGAGTTTTCCAAACTCACCCCCTTTTTCCCATCTTTGCAGGTGAGCCTTAGATCGGTGGACTTGGAGCTGGAGGGATTCAGAGTGGCCATGTGGACTGTTTAAAATAAGTGTTTATGCCTTCACTTTTATTCTAGATTATTTCTTTTATGTTTTCGGGTTTTAATTTGTAATAAGCCCGCTTTAATTATTTTTAATTGTTTTTAGTATGTTTTGTTAGCTTAGATATGATATTATTTTAATTGTTTGAAATTGAATAGCTCTAGGGCGCATTTTAAAAAGGTTACTTGATTTCAAAATATCGCGATAACAAGGCAAAGCTTCCGCAATGAAAACATTTTCAAAATTAATAACCTTTTTAAATGGTTTTAAACGAATTGGTTTTCCCTGAACAATCACTCAGTTAAAGTGTGGCAATGGTTGTGTGTATGTCTAGGATTGGATCCGTGAAGAGCTGGGTACTTAAGCAGTCTAATTAACTCACCTCCTCTTTTCTGGCATCCTACCTGGTGCACAGCTTCCATCCTCAATGTGACACGCCAGATTCGGTCGTAACGTCTGGGCAGGGCTTGGGGTGTTACAACAACACATTCAGGATCCCTTTTCTCGTGAGAAGTGACCTATCTATCGAAATTCCATATTCAAACGAATTCTAAGCCATTTCAATCAATTTCGAAATTATGGACATTTTCATACAATTCATTATTTACGAATTTCACATTCAATTCAATACAAAAATTAAAGTCAACATGCATAAACATCCAATTAGGTTACACGAACTTACCTGAATGATGTCTCGGGTTTGGATTCCGACTATTCCAAAGCCTTTTGTTTTCCATGGCCTACTTCTGGAATTGGTCTTTCCGAGTCTATATAAACAAATTAAATTATAATTCATCACATTCTTCAATTTCAACCCGGAAACTTACTCTATGGTAAAATTACCTTTTTACCGCTAGCTTTGAACATTTTTACATTTTAGTACCTAGGCTCGTATAATAAAATACATGCATTCATTTGATTTCCCAAGCCTAGCCGAATTATATTCTAGCTTATAACAACCCACATTTTCCTTTATTTCACTTTTCTACTACCCACTTTCACATATTTTACACATTGGTCCCTTTTTAGGTGTTTTCATGGAAAATCACTTAACAAAAGATGTTTATCATACATCAAAATTTCATATTCCTCCATTAAACACCAAAATACAAACATGTCATGTATGGGTAAGTTTTTGAACATGAACCCTAGCTTAAAAAAGGGTAGAAATGGCTAGAACATGCTTCAAGGATTTCAAAAATATAAAGAACATAAAAAATAGGGTTAGGGACCACTTACTATCAAGCTTGAAATGTTGAAAACCCTAGCTATGGAACCCCTTGAATTTTTGGCACACTATGAAGAAGATGGACAACATTTTTTTCTTGATTTTTCCCTTTTTATTGTTTAATTAACCAAATGACCAAAATGCCCTTAAAGACGTTCTTTAAAATTTTACCCATGTCTGCCCATTTTTGTCCTATTTTTTAGAACTTGGTCAAATTACTATTTGAGGACCTCTAATTTATAATTCAACTCAATTTCATACTAAAAGCTTCTAGAATTCAAGTTTTGCATATTTTGCAATTTGGTCCCTAATGTCAAATTGAGCATTTAGGCATAGAATTTCTCCATGAAATTTTTACACAAGCATATATTCTCATCCTAGACCTCATAATAATCATGAAATAATTATTTCTATTTTATATATGTGGTCTCGAAACCACTGTTCTGACTAGGCCTTAAATCGGGATGTTACAGGTTTGACACGACCTAGCACACTGCCTAGCACACAGGCGAGTGAGGCCAATTCGAAAGGCAAACGGGCTAGACAAACGGGCGTGTGGTTGATCGTGTGACCAAATTCAGAGAGTTACAGGGGGTCAGACACAGGCTGGGACACGATCATGTGATCCTATTTCGAATGTCCACATGGCCTGTGACACGGGCATGTCTATGGCCATGTGAGACTCATGGTCGTGCCACATTGGTGTGTGTCCCCTGTATTTTGTAAAATTTTCTAAGTATTCAGAAAAAAATTTCCTGAGTTATCGGTTTAGTCCCGAACCACTTCTAATACATGATTTGAGCCTCGTAGGCTTGTGTCGAAATCATTTTTAAATTTGAAAACAAAAACGGATGATCGACTTTAAAAAACAGAAATGGAGTCGCCACCAATCTTTTTTGTTTAGGTGTGATTGGATCACCAAGAATTTTGGTCATTTTAATAAAACATTTTGGTTTACTAAAACAATGATTTTGGTCTACGAAATTTTGAGAAAATGAGTTCGGGAGTTGATTACGTATGAGGAAGGATTAGCACCCTTATTACGCCTAGAATTGGTACCAAATCAATTCAATACTGTCCTTATGTCTGAGATTTAAAAGAGTTTTTGAAATGTGATTCCCTTTGGAAGCATTTGAATGGCTCGAGTTGGTTGCCAAAATTCTCTTGTTCCGGAGGCATGCAGCACCACATCCAACACGATAGGACATGATCCTTTATACCCTCGAAAACAACGATAAATTTTTGACTTCTGAAAGTTTATACGTTGAAAACTGCAAAAGGATGCCCAATTATTTAGTCCAACGAAAAATCGAAACCCAGCAAGGTAGGGTATGATTCCCCGAATTTCCAAACTTTGAACATTGCCTTATTTTAGAATTTAGAGAACACAAGTGAAATTCTAAAGGGATATTCGATTATTTTGAACAAACAGGAAATCGCAACCCAGCACGGTAGGGCACGATTCCCCGAATTGCCTAACATCGAACATTACCTTCATTTAAAGAATTTTTAAATGAATAGTGAAAAACCAAAGGAATATTCGATTATTTTGAACAAGCGGGAAATTGCAACCTAGCACGATAGGGCACGATTCCCCGAATTGCCAAACATCGAACATTGCCTTCGTTTTTAAGAATTTTTAAATGGATAATTATAAAACTAGCTTAAAACGCATTAGTTTCACTTGAAATAAAACAAAATTAATCTTAAAGGTTTGGACCTTATAAAACCAAGTTTCATAAACCAAGTGGAAAACAATGATATGGGATAATATACACACATGAGATACGATCAATTAACAAACTAATAATTAAGTATAACTAACCTAAAAATATAACCCGATTACGATCATGCATGGAAAATAATTGATATAATAATACAATGACAAAAATAATATGCAATTATAACATACATGACGTAATATAAAATGATCAATACAAGATGCACAAAGCAAAATGCAAATAAAATAAAAAAAATATGGTATAAAACGAGTCTAAAACAATGATAAATACTTAATATATATATATTATGTAATGAATCGATGGATTAAAAAAAACTAGAGATATATAATCATTTAAAATGTGCATTATAGAATGAAGATTTTTAAAGTCAAATAATATACAAGGTGTTAAAAACATTTAAAAATACATACAATAAAAGAGAATTTAATAATGAAAGGATAGCCAAAATGCATGATAAAATAGAATTTTAGAGAATATACTATATACGTAATGGATTAAAAGCATACATACTTATATGTAAAAATTTAAAAGTAATTACATGTGAAAATGACATAGGAATGATTATATATATAGGATTAAATTAATTTTATTATAAATTATATAATAGATTTAAGAGCATGCTTATATATGAAGAAAACTACATGTATAAAATACATAGATTTAGAAATGTATATAGATTAAACATAGGCATCAATAAATATATATACTTACATAATAATAATTTAAAATATATATTACATAGGATTATATAATAAAAGATGAGATGAATTTAAAAGAAATCATATGTGTAAGATAATATAAGATTAATAGTATGCATATAATAAAATTAACTTTATTATAAAGTATATATATGTATATAAAAGAACATTTTAAACAAAAAAATTAAAAAAATAAATAAATAGATATATATATTTTCATATATAGATATATATATACATGTATACAAATGAAAGTATGAATAACAAACTAGGACCATGCAAAACTTAATAAAATACTCCAAGATAATATATTAAATGATGAATAACAAATAAATTTTCAAAAATAAAAGGGTTTCAAAGAATAAAAAAAATGTTGAAAATAATGAATAAATAAAAAAACTCAATTGAAACAAAAATAAAACTAAAAGGAAAATTTACAAATAAATAAAGCAATAAAGCATAACTGAGGATTAAGACACAACACGCACAAATGTTTGAGGATTAAGGAGGCAATTGTCCCAAATGCGAAAACGCAGCGTTCATTTATGGGCTAAATTAAAACCGCATACAAATCTCAGGTAAAAATTAAAACGAAGGAAAATACAAAAGGGACTCAATCAAATAATAGCGCGGACAGGAAGGACTAAACACGAAATAACCCTTCTCCACAAAAATACGCGGGTCCTGAGGGTACTCGAGTCGGGTCATCGGGCATGGCTTCCAAACGACGTCGTTTTTTAGGCCATTGTATTTGGCTTAAACGACGTCGTTTTTGCTTCCTTATAAGGCTAAATGTTGCCTTCATTCAGCAGAACCACAGCAAAACCCTAGCCCCCCATCCTTTCTCCTCAGCCAAACCCTAATCCCTTTCCTTCAAACCATGCCGCTACCACGAACGGTGATCAGCCTTCTTAGGCTACGACTCGTCTTTGGCCTTAAAATCCCCCCTTTAACTTTGATTTTGATGAAGCAAGAGAGGATCAATCGGCAGATTCGCAAGGTAAGGTCCTCTGCTTTATTTCGTTACACTAAAAAAATCAAAACAAAAAGAAAGATGGATGAAACGGATTCAAAGAAAAGAAATGTAAGGCACTCGAAATCACCTTTCAGTCTTTTTGGTTGGTTTTTTGTATTCCAGTATGCGTAATGTGCGTGTGTAACCTTACAACTGATGAAATCCCTTGGCTTTATAGCTGAAGGGGTAAAATGATAGAAAATAAATCAAAAATACAATATTCTTTGTTGTTTTTTTTTTGTTTGTTTTGCTGCACGTTCGTCCTTTTTTGTAGGTACGGGGTGCGTGGCACGTGTACAGGGCTATGCTGGCGTACGAAGGTGTGGACGTGGCGTTGCTGAGGTGTACGGAGGTAGCTGCCGCGTCGTATGGTGCGAGGGCTGAGGCTTGGCTACGGCGCGAGGGAGAGAGCCCTAGGGTTTCTGATAACCAAAATTTTAGGTCGTTTGGGCTCATTTTGGGTATTGGGCCATTTTCTTTGGGCCGTTTGGGTTTGGGTAGTAATTTGGATATTGGGTCACTGTAATAATTTTAGGCTTCGAACTGTAAATGGACATTTAATTAATTATTGTTTTTTTATATTCTTTATTTGGCCTGGATGTGGACCCGGGGCAAATTGGCCTATTTACAGCTGCCTCTATTTGCTCATTGTCGTGTAACGAGAATAGAGCAAAGACTTCAAAGAGGGCCAATTTTGCCTGGTCTCGCGGAATCATGTTCTTTTTCTTCGAGGTAGCCTTGTTCCGATCCTCTGCAACTTTAGAGATATAGGAATTGTCGCTCCTATCTGCTTCGTTGTAACTCTAAAGAGACTAGCCTTGTAGCTTTTAATCTGTTCTATCGCAACTGCTCTATTGTAAGCAAAGGGAGATATGGTTCATGCATTTTAATCCTACTCTACTGCAACTTCAAAGAGATAAGGATTGTGACTTCAATCTACTCCACTGCAACTTCAGGGGGATACGATCTGCTATCTTCAGTCTGCTCCACTGCAACTTCAGGGAGATAAGACTTGCAATTTTCAGCCTGTTACCTTACTACTTAAGGGATTAAGGCTTATTGTCTTCGATTTACTCCACTGCAACTTCAGGGAGATAAGATCTAAAATCTTCAGCCTGTTACCCTACTACTTAGGGGGTTAAGGCTTGTTTTCTTCGATCTGCTCCACTGGAGACGAGATCTGCAATCTTCAGCCTGTTACCCTACTACTTAGAGGGTTAAGGCTTGCTTCTTCGATCTGCTCCACTGCAACTTCAGGGATTCAAGATCTGTGAATTCACCAATGTTTCTACACCATCTTCTAAGGACATGATTTGTAGAATTGGTTTCCTGTATCTATGCTTATGCCAAATAATTAGGATGCCATGATCAAAATGAATCCAGTGCTCCTAACTAAATGAATGATTATGAATGTAGAAATGTCATGAGAGTGATTCCTTTTTAAATGCTTAAGGTGTCATTGCTCATAGTTCATCAAGGTTCTATCGTTGATGTGATATCGCGTCTTCTTGCTTAGCCGCTATCTTTGACAGAAAATTTAAAGAAATAGTCAGAATTTGGATTATTCTTTTTCCAATGTTTCCAACTTTTGAACCTGGTTGGTCCAGACTAGTGGCCCTGTTTCAGGTCCTTGTACTATTTAGGGACTTTCCAAAGTAATATGCATAACTTCTTTTGTATGAATATTGTAAGTTCAAAAATCGTGATTTCAACAAAAATGCTCGAAAGAGATTATCATAATGGACAAAATGGAATTTTATTAAGAACAAAACTCGAAGTGAATAAATCAAACAAGATAGCAAATCTGCTAAAGTACAATATAAGATGAGAAGAAGGTGCCCCAGATATCGCAGCATGAGTTTTACTATTCCAACTTCTCAAAGGCTATTTTAAACTAAATATGTGTTCAGGAGATCCCGTGTATTTTGTTGATGCTCCAAGATGTACGGTTCTTCCCTCTTGTTAATTTTGGAGGACAAGGCGACCACATGCGCCATATTCAAAATTTGAGCTGTCTGTTTTTGGTTTTTCAACTCAAAAACCCCTTTGGTCTCAAAGCGCCCTTTGTGGGTTTTCACCTTGGCCCCTCTATTTTTTTTTGAGTCTCAAAGCACCCTTTGCAGGTTTTCGCCTTGGCCTCTCCCTCTTTAGGTAAAATACTTCTTGACAAAATCCGAATTCACAAGATTGAGCAAGTTTTTACCATTCATTTCGGCTAGAATTAATGCTCCTCCAGAAAAAGCTTTCTTCACCACGTAAGGCCCCTCCCAATTGGGCATCCATTTTTCTCTAAAATCCTTCTGTATAGGAAGAATCTTTTTTAGAACCAGATCTCCCTCATGAAATTCCCTTGGGCGGACCTTTTTTTCATAGGCTCGTATCCTTCATTTTTAGTACATCTGACCATGATGGATAGCTCTTAGCCTCTTTTCTTCAATCAAGTTCAATTGATCGTATCGAGACTGGATCCATTCTGTTTCATCTAACTTTAGCTTCGACAACACTTGGATGGATGGGATCTCGACCTCGATTGGCAAAACCGCTTCGATTCCGTAGACCAAAGAGAAAGGCGTTGCCCTAGTAGAGGTTCTGACTGATGTTCGATAAGCAAAGAGAGTAAATGGTAACTTCTCATGCCAATCTTTGTAGGTCTCAGTCATCTTCCCCACAATTTTCTTAATGTTTTTGTTGGCTGCTTCCACCGCCCCATTCATTTTCGGGCGATATGGTGACGAGTTATGGTGTCAGATCTTGAATTGACTGCAGACTTTCACTATCATACTATTGTTCAAGTTTAATGCATTGTCAGTGTAACACCCCGTACCCGAGACCGTTGCCGGAGTCGGACACGAGGGGTTCACAGACTAAATTTGCTTACTATCGCAGTCCATTTTAAAAATTTCCAGGCAGTTGGCTAACTGCGTCACTGTCACCTTAAAAATCATATCTTGAGTTTCACAACTCGGAAATCAGTGTTGTAATTTTTACCTGAAACTAGACTCATATGCCCATCTACATATTTTTTTCTAGAATTTTTGGTCAGGCCAATTAGTAAAGTTTATTAGTTAAATTCTCCCCTGTTATAGGGTGCGACTACACTGACCTTCATGCATTACGATTTGGATATCTCCCTGCACAAAGCTTCAATACTGATTCTGTTTGTTTCTATAGAAACTAGAATCAGAGAGGAATCTATACATATATGGCATGACTCCTAATTATCTCTGGTTAATTTATAATGAATTTCCAAAGTCGGAAAAGGGAATCCAGAAACCGTTCTGGCCCTGTCTCACGAGAACCTGAATATCTCTTAACATACTGTCCATATGATCGTTTCGTTACTTTCCAATGAAAATAGATTCATCAAGGTTCGCTTACATAATTTATTCACTATTTAATTCCATTCCTACTATTTTTAGTGATTTTTCACATCCACATCACTGCTGCTGCCAGCATCTGTTTTTTTAAGGTAAACTTTACCTATTTCATGATCCTCCATGGATCAACTAGAGTTTGTCATACATATTCCAAAAGTGATCAAGAATAACCCTTCCCATGGCTACCCGTTACCAACATTTCCATACCTCTCGACGGACAACATACAAAACGATTATAATGCTATGATCAAAGTATATTTAAGCCATTTTCGCATGGCTATCCAAATTTACACAAAACCGAAGGGTACATGACCAACAACAAAAGGGTAGTCCTATACATGCCATTTCAAAGTTCAACCAAAATTGTACCAAAAGGGGGCTTTGATAGTGTGGGAGACTTCGACTTCCAAAATCCCGAGTCCGATAGCTGACGAGCCAAAATCTATAAAACAGAGAAACAAAGAAACGGAGTAAGCAATTTATGCTTAGTAAGTTTTGAGCAAGGGATTCCAGCACAACAAAAGTATAGCATTCATGTAGCTAAACGGATAATTTCATATGCAAAAATTTTCAATATCATACTTACTTCACATTACCAACCCTTATATTCATACACAAAGATCAACTTAGCCAAAGGCCGGTAGCTCATTTATCAACTGAGCGAATACTTATTTGTAAGGGCTCAACTAATTCAAAGCACATACAAAACATACCTCAATGTTGGGATGTTACAAGCGTATCAACTGAAATTTTTACAGCAAGATCGTTCATTCCCAAATCACGTACCTTCGGAATTTAACCGGATATAGCTACTTGTTCAAATGCCTTCGGGACATAGCCCGGTTATAGTAACTCGCACAAATGCCTTCGGGACTTAACCCGGATTTAGTAACTCGCACCAATGCCTTCGGGCTTAGCCCGGAATTAGTAACTTGCACAAATGCCTTCGGATCTTAGTCCGGATATGGTCACTTAGCACAAAGCCTTCGGGACATAGCCCGGACATCATTCGAATAACCATGCACATTTAACAATAAATCATGACACATTCGTATTTCATTTTCATTAGCAAAACTCAAACACAAGACACTTATCACTCTTGCAATTTCGGCTCAATAGCCACACACAAAGAGCATGATTTTGATTTGCTTAAAACATGATCTAATCAAATCATAATTTAAGCTCTATTACTCAAGAACTTACCTCGGATGTTGTCGAACGGTTTCGACGGCTATTCGACCACTTTTTCCTTCCCTTTATCGGATTTAGTTCCCCTTTGCTCTTGAGCTTAATTCAAACAAATTTAACTCATTAAAGTCTCATTTTGCTAGCTCATGGCCGAATATGACAAGGAGTTTGATAGGTCATATGGCCACCTTTTAGCTCAAATACACAATGGTCATACGCATTTTTAATCACATCAAGCAATTTAATACAATTCATTCGAACATCAAAAGAGAAGCTTAAGGTACTTAGCCCATATATACATTAGACACTAGAGTCAGATATGTACGAAATCACGAATCGAATTCAACATACTAGCTAATATTTCCCCTTAGCCGAATTTTCTAAGTCAAGCTAAAGCCATCAATAGGCTACCTATGGCCGAACATACACATAACTTATGTACTTATTCATGTGGCCGAACATACATGTTTATGTTGGGGCCGATTGCATCACAACACCATACCATTTCAATTTTTGGTCATGGTTAAACAAAGAACTTAATGTCTCACTCAAAATGCTAAAAAGAAGATTCAAGAATCATCAATCCACCATCACATGCACCATTACAAAGCTTCACTTTTAGCATGCAAATGATATCAACACCAATCCACCTTGGCCGAATATCATCTCCATGACATAGTAAAGATTTGAACCATGGGCTATTTAGAACTCAAGCTAACTACTAAAACATGCATGCATCTCATGGAACATCATTAAACATACCTTAGTCTATCAAACCACCATAGCTGATTTCCTCAAAGCTCTTTTTCCTTCTTTTTCTTTCTCCTATTCGGCCAAGAACAACATGAGAGCTTTTCTCTTCTTTTTTTTTCTTTTTTTTTGGTCATGCATGAGAATGATGAACACATTTTTTTTCTCTTTGTTTTCTTCCTTCAATTTCTTATTAGTTTATTGCCCATGCTTCTTATTTTATTCTTCCATTAACACAACATGTTTCATGACATGTTTTGCCCATGCTTCTTATTTTATTTTTCCATTAACACAACATGTTTCATGACATGTTTTGCCCATCATCCCTTGTCATGGCCGGCCACTAGTACTTAAATGGGGGGAAATTGACATGCAAGTCCACCCCTTTGATTACATGCACTATTAGGCCACTTGCATTTGCCTAGCACATTTCTAAATTTTCTCACATAAGTCCTATCAACTAAATTCACATGCAATTAACTAAATCGAAGCTTAAAACTTTCATACATTTATATTCACATATTTTAGGCAATAATTATCACATTCAAATAATTTGGTGACTCGGTTTAGCGGTCCCGAGACCGCTTTCCGACTAGGGTCACTTTAGGGCTGTCACAACTCTCCCCCACTTAAGAAATTTTCGTCCCCGAAAATCTTACCGGTAAATAGGTTTGGGTATCGTTCTTTCATCGAGCCCTCGGTTTCCCAAGTAGCTTCCTCGATCCCGTGTTTGAGCCATGACACCTTTACTAACGGAACCCTTTTGTTTCGCAACTCCTTCACTTCACGAGCTAGGATTCGCATCGGTTCTTCTTCATAACTCATATCGGCTTGAATTTCAACCTCCGATGGGCTAATTATGGGCGATGGATCAGATCTATAGCGTCGAAGCATCGAAACATGAAAGACGTCGTGAATCTTTTCAAGTTCAGGGGGCAAAATCAATCGATACGCAACTGGACCAACCCGTTCGGAGATTTCGTACGGCCCAATGAATCTCGGACTCAACTTGCCCTTACGGCCAAATCTGAGTACCTTTTTCCAAGGCGAAACTTTAAGAAACACTTTATCTCCCACCTGATATTCAATGTCTTTTCGTTTCAAATCCGCATATGATTTCTGACGATCTGTGGCAGCCTTCAGACTTTCACGGATTACCTTTACTTTCTGTTCGGCATCTTTAATCAAATCAACTCCGAAAATTTTACTTTCACCGAGCTCGGTCCAAAACAATGGTGTACGGCATTTACGCCCGTACAAGGCCTCGTAAGGTGCCATCTTAATACTTGATTGAAAACTATTGTTGTAAGCGAATTCAATCAAAGGTAAATACCGTTCCCATGAACCACTAAACTCGAGGATGCAACATCTCAACATATCCTCAAGTATCTGAATTATCCGCTCGGATTGACCATCGGTTTGTGGATGAAAAGCGGTGCTAAAATGTAGCTTGGTACCCAAAGCTTCTTGCAATTTCTTCCAAAATCGCGAGGTGAATCTCGGATCTCTATCCGACACGATAGAAATAGGTACCCCGTGTAATCTCACAATTTGAGAAATATACATTTCAGCTAGTTTATCCAATGAAAAATCCGTACGTACGGGGATAAAGTGAGCCGACTTAGTCAGTCTATCCACAACAACCCAAATCACATCTTTCTTACTTGCCGATACTGGCAACCCAGATACGAAATCCATTGTGACTCGATCCCATTTCCATTCAGGTACCATGATTGGCTGGAGTAAACCCGTAGGCACTTGATGTTCCGCCTTTACTTGCTGACATATTAAACACTTCGAAACAAAATCGGAAATGTCTCGTTTCATACCATGCCACCAAAACTGGCGTCTCAGGTCGTTGTACATTTTCGTACTCCCCGAGTGAATTGACATTCGGCTACAATGGGCTTCGTTCAGAATCATCGAAATGAGTTCTGAATTTCTTGGAACACACAACCGACTTCTGAACCTCAAACAATCGTCATCATCAATTTGAAATTCGGATTCCATATTCGGAACACATTCAGCCCGTTTTGCAACCAATTCATCGTCGACTTTTTGAGCTTCACGAATTTGATGAATCAATAATGGTTTGGCCTTTAATTCAGCTACTAACACATTGTCGGGTAGAACAGACAAGTGTACATTCATCGCTCGTAAAGCAAACAGTGATTTCTGGCTTAAGGCGTCCGCAACGACATTAGCCTTTCCCGGGTGGTAATCAATGACAAGCTCATAATCTTTCAACAACTCAAGCCAATGTCTTCGTCGCAGATTTAAGTCTCTTTGAGTCATCAAATATTTGAGACTTTTGTGATCCGAAAATACATGGCACTTTTCACCAAATAAGTAATGTCGCCATATTTTTAAAGCGAATACGATGGCAGCTAGTTCGAGATCATGGGTCGGATAATTTTTCTCATGTGGCTTTAATTGTCTCGACGCATAGGCCAGAACTCGACCTTCTTGCATCAATACGCAACCTAACCCAAGTAGGGACGCATCACTATAAATGACAAACTCTTTGCCTGATTCGGGCTGCACTAGAATTGGAGCTTCGGTCAAATAAGTTTTCAGTTGATCGAAACTTTTCTGACATTTCTCCGTCCATTCGAACTTAACATCCTTTTGAAGTAGCTTCGTCATTGGTGTGGCTATCATCGAGAAACCTTTTACAAACCGTCGGTAGTAACCGGCGAGTCCCAAAAAGCTCCGAACCTCAGTAATATTTCTCGGAGGCTTCCAGTTAAGTATGGCTGAAATTTTGCTCGGGTTAACTCAAATACCCGATGCAGATACCACATGGCCTAAGAAGCTAACCTCTCTTAACCAGAACTCACACTTACTGAACTTAGCATACAACTGCTTATCCCGTAAAATTTGCAACACTAATCTCAGGTGCTCAGCATGTTCGGTCTCATCTCTTGAATAGACCAAGATGTCATCAATAAACACAACTACGAACCGATCCAAATATGGTCTGAAGATCCGATTCATCAAATCCATAAATACCGCAGGGGCATTAGTGAGCCCAAACGGCATCACTAAGAATTCGTAGTGACCATATCTCGTTCTGAAGGCAGTTTTGGGTATGTCCGAATCTCGAATTCGCAACTGATAATAGCCCGATCTCAAATCTATTTTTGAGAACACTGAGGCTCCCTTCAGTTGGTCGAACAAATCATCGATACGCGGTAACGGATATTTGTTCTTTATTGTCACTTTATTCAGCTGACGATAGTCAATGCACAACCTCATGGTTCCGTCCTTCTTTTTCACGAACAATACTGGTGCACCCCAAGGTGAGAAACTTGGTCGAGCGAAACCTCTATCCGTCAACTCTTGCAACTGAGCTTTCAATTCTTTTAACTCGGTTGGTGCCATACGATACGGAGCTATCGAAATTGGCGTAGTTCCAGGTACAAGCTCAATACCAAACTCTATCTCCCGAACAGGTGGTAAACCCGGTAACTCTTTAGGAAAAACATTCGGGTATTCACAAACCACCGGCACAGATTCGGGTTTCTTTTCTAATTCTTTGTCATCAAGTACATACGCAAGGAATGCTTCGCACCCTTTTCTTACATATTTTTGGGCCAACATTGAGGATATTACAGCTGGTAACCCATCCAAGTCCGTAGACTCAACTCGGATTACTTCGTTATTTGCGCACCTCAAATCAATAGTCTTGCTTTTGCAATTCACAACCGCATCATGCACGGTCAACCAATCCAACCCGAGAATAACATCAAATTCATCAAACGGCAAAAGCATCAAGTCCGCCGAAAAACAGGAACCTCGAATTACTAGGGAACATTTCTTACACACTTTGTCGACAAGCACGTAACGACCCAAGGGATTTGACACCCGAATTACGAACTCAGTAGACTCAATAGGTAAAGTCTTACTGGATGCTAAGGTTTCACATATGTAAGAATGAGTAGAACCGGGGTCAATCAAAGAAATTACATTAGTATCAAAGAGAGTAAAAGTACCGGTAATAACATCAGGCGAAGAAGCATCCTCGCGGGCACGTATAGCATAAGCTCAAGCAGGCGCACGAGCCTCGGATCTGGTCCTAGCATCTCTAGATCCTCTCTGACCACCACTAGCATTGCCCGTATTTCTAGATGGTCTACCTCGAGCAGTGGTAGCACCCGGTTTCCCACTCTGATTTACATTCTGTTCAGACAGCCTCGGGCAATCTTTAATGAAGTGGTCAACTGATCCGCACTTGTAACAGGAGCGGTCATGGAATCTACAACTCCCCGAATGCCATTTACTGCAATGTCGACATTTCGTTCTGTCTCGACGTTCATTCCCAACACTGGCGACCGAAGTGCCTCGTGTACCGACAGGGGGTCGATCACGATCTCGTCTAAAAAGGCCCGAAGTGCCTCTAGACCGGCCCATATCATCTCGAAATTTCTTCGATGCCTGTTGAAGAGACTTTCCCGAGGATCTTTTACGAAACTCTCCAGTTCCCACATCAACTTTTTGTTTTTCTTTTCTAAGCTCTTCGGCTTTACAAGCTCGCTCGACAAGTACTACGAACTCTCGTATTTCAAGAATGCCAACGAACATTTTTATATCTTCATTCAGCCCATCCTCGAAGCGTTTACACATGATAGCCTCGGACGAAACACATTCCCGAGTGTATCTACTAAGTCTAACAAATTTTCGCTCGTAATCAGTAACTGACATAGAACCTTGCTTAAGCTCAAGAAATTCCTTCCGTTTTTGATCAACAAATCTCTGACTGATATACTTTTTCCGAAACTCAGTTTGGAAAAACTCCCAAGTTACTTGCTCTCGGGGCACAACAGAAGTCAGAGTACTCCACCAATAGTAGGCAGAATCATGTAGCAAGGAGATAGTACACTTTAGGCACTCATCGGGTGTGCAAGATAGCTCGTCGAGTACCCGGATAGTGTTGTCCAACCAAAATTCAGCTTGCTCGGCATCATCGCTGTCCGTAGCTTTAAATTCAGTAGCCCCATGTTTTCGGATTCTGTCAACTGGGGGCTTATTTGACCTTATTTGGTCAGTTTCCGGAGGTATTGTAGGTGCGGGGGTTGTATTAGTCGGGAATGGAGGTTGTGGAACAGCCGTATTAGTTCGAATGTATTGGTTGAACCAATCATTCATCACGCTATAGAAAACTTGTCTAGCTTCATCATTCGGGTTACTAGCATTAGGTTGAGAGTCCACCGGCGCTGTCCCTTGTGCGGGAGCAGGCGCTACACTCTCAAGATCATCAGCTACCGCTCGGTCGGGATCGGGATCCATTACTATAAATAAACACATTTGCAAATGTCAGAAATCACCACACTATCAAATAATCACATAAAATGGCATGTATAGCTAGACCCAACGCATTACGGTAGTCCTAGAATCGACTAAACCGTAGCTCTGATACCAATAAAATTGTAACACCCCGTACTCGAGACTGTTGCCGGAGTCGGACACGAGGGGTTCACAGACTAAATTCGCTTACTATCGCAGTTCATTTTAAAAATTTCCAGGCAGTTGGCTAACTACGTCACTGTCACCTTAAAAATCATATCTTGAGTTTCACAACTCAAAAATTAGTTTCGTAATTTTTACCTGAAACTAGACTCATATGCCCATCTACATATTTTTTTCTATAATTTTTGGTCAGGCCAATTAGTACAGTTTATTAGTTAAATTCTCCCCTGTTACAGGGTGCGACTACACTGCCTTCATTCATTACGATTTGGATATCTCCCTCCACAGAGCTTCAATACTGATTCCGTTTGTTTCTATAGAAACTAGACTCAGAGAGGAATCTATACATATATGGCATGACTCCTAATTATCTCTGGTTAATTTATAATGAATTTCCAAAGTCGGAACAGGGAATCCAGAAACCGTTCTGGCCCTGTCTCACGAGAACCTGAATATCTCTTAACATACTGTCCATATGATCGTTTCGTTACTTTCCTATGAAAATAGATTCATCAAGGTTTGCTTACATAATTTATTAACTATTTAATTCCATTCCTACTATTTTTAGTGATTTTTCACATCCACATTACTGCTGCTGCCAGCATCTGTTTTTTTAAGGTAAACTTTACCTATTTCATGATCCTCCATGGATCAACTAGAGTTTGTCATACATATTCCAAAAGTGATCAAGAATAACCCTTCCCATGGCTAACCGTTACCAACATTTCCATACCTCTCAACGGACAACATACAAAACGATTATAATGCTATGATCAAAGTATATTTAAGCCATTTTCGCATGGCTATCCAAATTTACACAAAACCGAAGGGTACATGGCCAACAACAAAAGGGTAGTCCTATACATGCCATTTCAAAGTTCAACCAAAATTGTACCAAAAGGGGGCTTTGATAGTGTGGGAGACTTCGACTTCCAAAAATCCCGAGTCCGATAGCTGACGAGCCAAAATCTATAAAACAGAGAAACAAAGAAACGGAGTAAGCAATTTATGGTTAGTAAGTTTTGAGCAAGGGATTCCAGCACAACAAAAGTATAGCATTCATGTAGCTAAACAGATAATTTCATATGCACAAATTTTCAATATCATACTTACTTCACATTACCAACCCTTATATTCATACACAAAGATCAACTTAGCCAAAGGCCGGTAGCTCATTTATCAACTGAGCGAATACTTATTTGTAAGGGCTCAACTAATTCAAAGTACATACAAAACATACCTCAATGTTGGGATGTTACAAGCGTATCAACTGAAATTTTTACAGCAAGATCGTTCATTCCCAAATCACGTACCTTCGGAATTTAACCAGATATAGCTACTCGTTCAAATGCCTTCGGGACATAGCCCGGTTATAGTAACTCGCACAAATGCCTTCGGGACTTAACCCGGATTTAGTAACTCGTACCAATGCCTTCGGGCTTAGCCCGGAATTAGTAACTCGCACAAATGCCTTCGGATCTTAGTCCGGATATGGTCACTTAGCACAAAGCCTTCGGGACTTAGCCCGGACATCATTCGAATAACCATGCACATTTAACAATAAATCATGACACATTCGTATTTCATTTTCATTAGCAAAACTCAAACACAAGACACTTATCACTCTTGCAATTTCGGCTCAATAGCCACACACAAAGAGCATGATTTTGATTTGCTTAAAACATGATCTAATCAAATCATAATTTAAGCTCTACTACTCAAGAACTTACCTCGGATGTTGTCGAACGATTTCGACGGCTATTCGACCACTTTTTCCTTCCCTTTATCGGATTTAGTTCCCCTTTGCTCTTGAGCTTAATTCAAACAAATTTAACTCATTAAAGTCTCATTTTGCTAGCTTATGGCCGAATATGACAAGGAGTTTGATAGGTCATATGGCCACCTTTTAGCTCAAATACACAATGGTCATACGCATTTTTAATCACATCAAGCAATTTAATACAATTCATTCGAACATCAAAAGAGAAGCTCAAGGTATTTAGCCCATATATACATTAGACACTAGAGTCACATATGTACGAAATCACGAATCGAATTCAACATACTAGCTAATATTTCCCCTTAGCCGAATTTTCTAAGTCAAGCTAAAGCCATCAAT
The DNA here is from genome assembly GCF_007990345.1 of Gossypium hirsutum. NCBI lineage: Eukaryota > Viridiplantae > Streptophyta > Magnoliopsida > Malvales > Malvaceae > Gossypium > Gossypium hirsutum. The sequence goes on from NC_053424.1 coordinate 50,572,908, forward strand.
AGGCTACCTATGGCCGAACATACACATAACTTATGTACTTATTCATGTGGCCGAACATACATGTTTATGTTGGGGCCAATTGCATCACAACACCATACCATTTCAATTTTTGGTCATGGTTAAACAAAGAACTTAATGTCTCACTCAAAAATGCTAAAAAGAAGATTCAAGAATCATCAATCCACCATCACATGCACCATTACAAAGCTTCACTTTTAGCATGCAAATGATATCAACACCAATCCACCTTGGCCGAATATCATCTCCATGACATAGTAAAGATTTGAACCATGGGCTATTTAGAACTCAAGCTAACTACTAAAACATGCATGCATCTCATGGAACATCATCAAACATACCTTAGTCTATCAAACCACCATAGCCGATTTCCTCAAAGCTCTTTTTCCTTCTTTTTCTTTCTCCTATTCGGCCAAGAACAACATGAGAGCTTTTCTCTTCTTTTTTTTTTCTTTTTTTTGGTCATGCATGAGAATGATGAACACATTTTTTTTCTCTTTGTTTTCTTCCTTTAATTTCTTATTAGTTTATTGCCCATGCTTCTTATTTTATTCTTCCATTAACACAACATGTTTCATGACATGTTTTGCCCATGCTTCTTATTTTATTTTTCCATTAACACAACATGTTTCATGACATGCTTTGCCCATCATCCCTTGTCATGGCCGACCACTAGTACTTAAATGGGGGGAAATTGACATGCAAGTCCACCCCTTTGATTACATGCACTATTAGGCCACTTGCATTTGCCTAGCACATTTCTAAATTTTCTCACATAAGTCCTATCAACTAAATTCACATGCAATTAACTAAATCGAAGCTTAAAACTTTCACACATTTATATTCACATATTTTAGGCAATAATTATCACATTCAAATAATTTGGGTGACTCGGTCTAGCGGTCCCGAGATCGCTTTCCGACTAGGGTCACTTTAGGGCTGTCACAGTCAGATTATGAATGAAGAATGAAAGAATATTTAGAAGAATGTTCGAAGAACAAAAGAATCCGAAAGTAATCGTTTGTATAATATGATTATGAATGAAATTGAAAGAATGAAAGAACATCTACTCAAAATAATAATAACTGTGCATTTCATTGAAATAACGTTTTTAAACATAAGCTTATTTCACAAAAGATTCTTATTACTCCTAGGCCTAGAGCAATAAGTGTGTTTTGGACATTACTCTGAGTCAGTTCTAAAAACTACAAGAATTTCTTCCGCCGTCCAATTATCCAAAACACTTCTAGGTATGTAGGGGTAAATGCCCGACAAATTTTATCCTCCAGTCTCTTCTTCGTATGTGGCGTTGATGTCTAAGCTTTCCAACCTTTCTTCTATGGCTTCTTTTCTTGGCGTGCCTCTCTCGGGATGAATGATTCCTTTGGACACAAAAGTTTTCGATATGTGGGGGAATATCATTGGCTCCCATTTGATTTCCTCTCCTTTCAACCGTGCTCTCTTTCTTTCTTACTTCTTTTCCCGCTCCTTTCTCCTTTGTCTCACGTCTGGATTAAATCCTAAGCCGAAGTAGTCTCTCTTGTCATTCAATACTGGCGTTTCAACCTTTCCTTGGAGATGTCTCCCAAGTCCTCTTCCAGGTAGGGGCCCTTTTCCAACCATCAACTGTAGACTCATCCTCGTAGTTTTGGATAATTTCGACGTCAGAATCTTGCTTCCCTCGGTAATGAACGTCGTATTAACAAATTCCAAAGATCGAAATGAGCATTCGATTGCTTGGTCATCTGTCTCCAAATAGGGCGCATTACTACTTACAACTGCAATGATATCCTCTTCAGCATTTATCGTTATTAATCGCCCCTCAGATACTAACTTCAACTTTTGATGCAACGATGAAGGCACTGCCCCAGCTGAATGTTTCCAGGGCCTCCCCAATAAGCAGTTATATGAAGACTTGATATCCATCTCCAGGAAATCCACCTCATATGTGCTTGGCCCGATCACAAGAGATACCTCAATTCTGCCCATCACCCTTCTCTCTGTGCCATCGAATGCTTTCACTATCTTCTGGCACTCTTTCATGTGAGAGCTGTCTATGGGTAATCTGTTCAGTGTAGTCAATGGCAGGAAGTTCAAGGCTGACCCGTTGTCAATCAGTACGCTTGGCAGCATATACCCCTTATAGCATGTGGTGATGTGTAAAGCTTTAGTCGACCCCCTGCCACCGGGTGGTATCTCGTCGTCATTGAAGAAAATAAAGTTATCGGTACTTATGTTGCTAACTAAGTGGTCTAGCTTGTTGACGGAGATATCATTGGAAATATATGTTTCATTCAAGACATTCATCAGTGCACTGCGATGGACTTCCGAACTCAGGAGTAAGGCCAACACCGAGATACGAGCTGGTTGTTTACGTAGCTGTTCCACCACACTGTACTTGCTGTGCTTTAGGAATTTTAAAAAATCCTTTGCCTCCTCCTCGTTAACTGGATCATTAACAGGAAGTTCAGATTTGATCACTTTTTCCTTCATCTCTTCGACCACCGGGGCTTTTTCTTTTACTGGCTGTGCCTTCTCGCTTGCTGTATTGTAACGTCTCCCGCTACGTGTATAGGAGCCCCTATCTTGGTCCTCTTTTGAAGTGTCAACCAGGTTATCTTTTCCTGGGATCATCACATTACAGTCGTAATTCTATGGGACCCTCTTGCTGTCTTTATAGGGGAAGACTACAGGTTTTTGGATTATGACTCTCGGTGGCATTTGCACTCCTGCTTCATTATTTTTGGGTCATGATATGATAACCACGGGGTAGTTAACTGTTTGGTTCTGCGCCGTCGATTCTCCCTCTGACGCGCATATATCTCCCTCTTCGAGGTTTTCAGTTTCTTCATGAAACTCTATTTCTCTATTGTTCATCATGTCCTGCACGAGGGCCTTGAACTCCACACACTCTTGGATTTCATACCCCACCTCGTTGTGAAACTCGCAGTAGTTCCTCTCTTCTTCAAATTCTTCTCTCGAATCCAACACGATAATCCTCTCTTGACCATCTCCTTCCACACCTGCCTCAATGGGGTCCTGATTTCTGTAACCTCATACTTGATCTTTTTGCCTCCACCTTCGCTTATATCATTTACTCCTTGGTCAGTATGATTGGGGAGTGGGTTTCCTACTACATTAGGTACAGCTGGGTCATCAAATCTTACAATCCCCATTTTGATATGTCTTTTGACCAGCTTCTTAAACGCGGTGCAGTTTTCGATCGAATGCCTGGTGATTCCCGCGTGGTATTCGCATTGGACGTTTGTGTCATACCATTTGGGATACGGGGGCTGCAGTGGATTCAGGTAAAAAGGGGACACTACATGAGCGTTGAATAGGTTTTGGTACAGCTCCCTATACATCATGGGTATAGGGGTAAACTGTGGCCTTTCTATGTTCTCCCTCGTTTTGGATTCTTGTCTCATAGTGCTGTGTTGATTGGTGGTCACCGTCTTTGGTTGATTTACAGTGAGTGACTTGGACTGACCCTTACTGAATGTGCTCGTGTTTTTCACTTCGTTATCTCTTTTCCTAAGGGCTGACCTTTTGGTACTTTCTCCTACTTCTATTTTACCGCTCCTCACAGCATTTTCAATCATTTCACTTGTCATCACTATGTCTGAAAAGCTTCTGGTGGCGCTTCCCAACATATGAGTCATAAAAGGAGCCTTCAGAGTGTTGATAAAGAGTATCGTGGTTTCTTTTTCTAGAAGCAGCGGCTGAACTTGTATGGCAACTTCTCTCCATCTTTGCGCATATTGTCTGAAACTTTCATGGGTTTCTTCTCCATATTCTAGAGAGTGATCCTATCAGGAGTCATGTCTGTTACATGACTATACTGTTTCATAAAGGCTTGAGCTAGGTCTTTCCATGAGTTAAACTTAGCACGGCTTAGTTGGTTATACAATTTAGATGCCGCCCCAACCAGACTATCTTAAAAGCAGTGAATTAATAGCTGGTCATTGTTAACGTATCCCGTCATTTGCCTGCAAAACATAGTGATATGAGCTTCAGGGCAGCTCGTTCCATTGTACTTCTCAAATTCAGACATTTTGAATTTGGGCGGAATGACCAAGTCTGGGACCAAACTCAGGTCCTTAACATCAATCCTGTGATGACTATCGACGCTTTCCATAACTCTGAATTTTTCCTCTAGCCATTTACACCATTTTTCCAATTATTTTTGCGATTCTATCCTCGCCTTTTCCTCTTCTGCAACTTCATCCAAATCGGGAACAGGCGGATAATTCGGGTTATTAACAAGGTTAGAGCCTGAGCCAGCTTGGAAATTCATCGGTATCAAAGCTCCGGCCTGAATCTGCTGAGGCATGATCGTAACAGAAGGTTTTTGTAGATTAATCTCAGGCTTCGTCGGTACATGTGTCGGAGTGAAGCCAGGAGGGTATTGAGGATCTTCTTTAGTTTCCTCAACATTGTCCATGGGGCCCTTTCCTTTATCCGTTCTTCCCATCAGCAATCTGGACAACTGACTCATCATCTCTCTTTGGGATTCCATCATTTGTTCTTTCATCTCTCGCTAAATCTTGGCTAGCTGCTCTTGCATCTGTGACTGCATCTGTTCCTGCATGTCCTTTTGCATTTGCTCCAATTTCTTAAGTCTTTTATCCATTGACTTTTTCCTTGTACCGTAGGGGTGCGTAGTTGGTTGGTTTTCGTTGGTTTCCAAATTGCTGAAATGATTTTAATTAATTAGAAACCTTTATGAACTTTAATGCATAATGATGTGATGTAATGCAAATGCATGAATGCAAATGAGGCATCAATTTTGATTCAATTCCCTTTAGAAAACTTTACTAGAAAATAAAATTCTTTTGCATAAAGCTGAGTTACAAATAAAACTTCGCTCTAGCGCTCAAAGTCTTAATTTTCCTAAGCAATGAGGCTAGCTCCTACCTGTGATCTGATTCCAACTCGTACTTTACGCCCAATATGTCCACGTGTACCACTAAAGATTGTAAGTAATCAGCTACCTCCCAAATCTGGGTTATGGCTTCCCCCATAAGGTAATCCCTGTTTCTGACTTGGTCTTGCGCATGGTGAAGCTGCTCCTTCCAACGCTCCTCATTTGCCTCGAAAAACTGAATCCGCATCTCACAATTTTGTAATGACGCTTCTAATTCTTCTATTTTTCCTTTCATTTCTTTTATCTTTCTCAAGCTTGCTCTCAACTCCATTGCGGTATTGCAGCTTCGGTACTGATGAAGAGACTTCTCGAGTTCTGCCACTCTAGCCCGTAATTCACCTCGTTCATTTCTGCTTTCTGTCAGACTCTTCTCTAAATCTTCATTTCGTGCCTGAGCTTCTCAGAATTTCCTTTCCCATCGGTCGACTTTGGTCTTTTCCTCTTGAATTTCATGGCGCCATTCTTCGGAAGTTTTACCTAACCCTGCAGTCCTCATAGACAGGCGTAGCTTCTTATAATCAGTCTTCAAGCTGTCTAGATCTTCTTCGGCCTTAGTTTTCCCTTTTTTCCACTTCTTAGCCTCTGACCTCTGGACATCAGCGTCTAATCTCAGGTGCATCTTCTCTTCCTCCAATTGTTCAATCTTTTTCCCAAACTCTGAACTCTTCTTTTCGAAGTCTTGCTTTATAATTTCCAACTTTGACGGGGCGATTTGTAATTTTTCTACCATAGGTCGAGTATCTTCCAAGCTTGGCCTAGGAACATTATCATTAACCCTCTTCCTAAACCATCCATCATACTCAGGTGTCACCATGGAACCGATAGCTAACCTCTTCATCCAGCGAGTTTGCCTCTAAGCATCCGATAGCTCCCGAACTTTCTTCTTATAGTGGGCACCTTTAAAGGAGAATTCACACTGAGCAAGTCCGTAGGTCGTGGGTACAAACTGCCTCGATTTATATTGCCTTAACACAAGCAATGGAGTGTACCTAGTAGCTCCCCAAATTCTTAACAATGACACCCAATCAAAGTTCCCACATCGATACATGATCTCATCAGGAACCATCCAATAAGCTCTCCACTCTATATCCCCCTCCTTGAGGTTTTGGAGGATTTCTATCCACTTCTCCTCTAAGATATCCTCTCTCCTTTGTATGGCTGCCACCTCTTTTAACGGGGAATAACCTTCGAAAAAGACCCGATAAGAAACTTTGTCTACCTTCCAAAAGTGTCCATGGAACCACACCATCAACAATTGTGCACATCCAATAAACCACCCATCGCCTGTCTTTCGACACAAGCTCAAGGATCTGAATGTCTCAGCCAATATCGCAGGTACAGGTGTGATTCCCTTCTCAAGACGATCGAATAAGTCAGCAACTGCCTCATCCACGTGCCTTAAAGCCTTAGGAAAAATTACCAATCCGTAGATGCTTAAGGCGAAGGTATCAACCCTTTTTCTTTCATCTGGATGCGTTAAAACCAAATCCTGCAAATTCTCCCAAGGGATACATTTACTATCTCCTTTTTGTTGAATCCGAGCATTGACCCAAGGCTCGCTCATCCTTGAAATGTTCATCAATTTCTTCGCGAAAGTCTGACCATTAATAACCCTGGCATAAGTCTTTCTAACTTGAACTTTCGGACACTTAAGCAGGGTAGTACATTCCTCCATGGTAGGTACTAAATCTACTTCCCCAAAAGTGAAACACTTGTAAGCAGAATTCCAAAACTGGACCATAACTCGGAACAGGTGCTTGTCCACCTTAATATCTAGCAAGTAAGATATATCACCATAGCTTTGATAGAACAACTGTTTGGTCCTTTCATCCCAACGAGCCCATATATCTCTCAACTCTTGCGACTCATTCTGTGATACATTGATGCGAGTGAATTCCTGTAACTCTGATGTATATCCTTCTGCCAAGCTATCCCCTTTCTCCGATTGTAACTTCTCTGACCATGCGCGGACGGCTGTATTATCCTCAACTTTATTAAGAAATTCATTCTCCATGTCAAACTTTCTAACTTAGTAATCGAATACGAATCAACACCTCATTTAGTATGCAATGTCATGCAAAACACAATCAGAACAAAACACAGGTTAGTATCAAATAATAGTGATAAAATGCGAGCACATAAACGATAGTTATAACATATATACGGGTAAATACTAAGGCTTGATGCGGCTCTACCCAAGGATAGCTCCTAAGGTTCGCTATATGTGGTTCGGTTTTAGAGATAAGGTACCTGAACCAGCAGATTCCTCAATCCTCACCCATTATAGGCTTATATAGATCGAGTTTGGTTCAGGGGGATACATTTCCCTATGACCATGCGGAGATGAAAATCTCACAAAATCATAGGTACGAATGTACCCCAGAAGCAATCCACTAGCCCATGCGGAGGTGAAAACCTCACGAAAGCATAGTTTCTCACTCCCACTTAGAAGGTGTGACCACTGCGGTCATGAAATGCAATGCAATATTATTCTATGGTAGCCAAACCATGACAATCATACAAACAAATGCAATCATGATTTTCAAAACAAATTTTCAATACTTCGACAAAAGGACAACAAATAATCGATTTTATGGCTAGACTCTCTTGTCCAATCCCTAGTGGAGTCGCCAAGCTGTCGAAACCATTTTTAAATTTGAAAATAAAAATGGACAATCGACTTTAAAAAACGAAAATGGAGTTGCCACCAATCTTTTTTGTTTAGGTGTGATTGGATCACCAAGAATTTTGGATAAAACATTTTGGTTTACTAAAGCAACGATTTTGGTCTACGAAATTTTGAGAAAAAGAGTTCGGATTCGATTACGTATGAGGAAGGATTAGCTCCCTCATTACACCCAGAATTGATACCAAATCAATTAAATACTGTCCTTATGTTTGAGATTTAAAAGAGTTTTTGAAATGTGATTCCCTTTGGAAGCATTTGAATGGCTCGAGTTGGTTGCCAAAATTCTCTTGTTCCGGAGGCATGTAACACCACATCCAACAGGATAGGACACGATCCTTTATTCCCCCGAAAACAATGATAAATTTTTGAGTTCCGAAAGTTTATACGTTGAAAACTGCAAAAGGATGCCCAATTATTTAGTTTAACGAAAAATCGAAACCCAGCACGGTAAGGTACGATTCCCCGAATTTCCAAACTTTGAACATTGCCTTATTTTAGAATTTAGAGAACATAAGTGAAATTCTAAAGGGATATTCGATTATTTTGAACAAATAGGAAATCGCAACCCAACACGGTAGGACACGATTCCCCGAATTGCCTAACATCGAACTTTACCTTCGTTTAAAGAATTTTTAAATGAATAGTGAAAAACCAAAGGAATATTCAATTATTTTGAACAAGCGGGAAATTGCAACCCATCACGATAGGGCACGATTCCCCGAATTGCCAAACATCCAACATTGCCTTCGTTTTTAAGAATTTTTAAATGGATAATTATAAAACTAGCTCAAAACGCATTAATTTGACTTGAAATAAAACGAAATTAATCTTAAAGGTTTGGACCTTATAAAACCAAGTTTCGTACACCAAGTGGAAAACAATGATATGGGATAATATACACACATGAGATACGATCAATTAACAGACTAATAATTAAGTATAACTAACCTAAAAATGTAACCCGATTACGATCATGCATGAGAAATAATTTGATATAATAATACAATGACGAAAATAATATGCAACGATAACATACATGACGTAATATAAAATGATCAATACAAGATGCACAAAGCAAAATGCAAATAAAATGAAAAAATAGTGTAAAACGAGTCTAAAACAATGATAAATACTATATATATATTATGTAATGAATTGATGGATTAAAAAAAAAACTAGAGATATATAATTATTTAAAATGTGCATTATAGAATAAAGATTTTTAAAGTCAAATAATATACAAGGTGTTAAAAAACATTTAAAAACACATACAATAAAAGAGAATTTAATAATGAAAGGATAACCAAAATGCATGATAAAATAGAATTTTAGAAAATATACTATGTACGTAATGGATTAAAAGCATACATACTTATATGTAAAAATTTAAAAGCAATTACATGTGAAAATGACATAGGAATGGTTATATATATAGGATTAAATTAATTTTATTATAAATTATATAATAGATTGAAGAACATGCTTATATATGAAGAAAACTACATGTATAAAATACATAGATTTAGAAATATATATAGATTAAACATAGGCATCAATAAATATATATACTTACATAATAATAATTTAAAAGATATATTACATAGGATTATATAATAAAAGATGAGAATAAATTTAAAGGAAATCATATGTGTAAGATAATATAAGATTAATAGTATGCATAAAATAAAATTAACTTTATTATTTATAAAGTATATATATATGTATATAAAAGAACATTTTAAACAAAAAAATTAAAAAAATAAAAAAATAGATAAATCTTTTCATATATAGATATATATATACATGTATATAAATGAAAGTATGAATAACAAACTAGGACCATGCAAAACTTAATAAAATATTCCAAGATAATATATTAAATGATGAATAACAAATAAATTTTCAAAAATAAAAGGGTTTCAAAGAATAAAAAAATGTTGAAAATAATGAATAAATAAAAAAAACTCAATTGAAACAAAAATAAAACTAAAAGGACAATTTACAAATAAATAAAGCAATAAAGCATAACTAAGGATTAAGACACAACACGCACAAATGTTTGAGGATTAAGGAGGCAATTGTCCCAAATGCGAAAACGCAGCGTTCATTTATGGGCTAAATTAAAACCGCATACAAATCTCAGGTAAAAATTAAAACGAAGGAAAATACAAAAGGGACTCAATCAAATAATAGCGTGGATGGGAAGGACTAAACACGAAATAACCGTTCTCCGTGAAAATACGCGGGTCCTGAGGGTACTTGGGTCAGGTCATCGGGCATGGCTTTCAAACGACGTCGTTTTTTAGGCCATTGCATTTGGCTTAAACGGTGCTGTTTTTGCTTCCTTATAAGGCTAAATGTTGCCTTCATTCAGCCGAACCACAGCAAAACCCTAGCCCCCCCATCCTTTCTCCTCAGCCGAACCCTAATCCCTTTCCTTCAAATGCCATGCTGCTACCACGAACGGTGATTCGCCTTCTTAGGCTATGGCTCGTCTTTGGCCTCAAAATCCCCCCTTTAACTTCGATTTCGACGAAGTAAGAGAGGATCAATCGGTGGATTTGCAAGGTAAGGTCCTCTGCTTTATTTCGTTATACTAAAAAAAATCAAAACGAAAAGAAAGATAGATGAAACGGATTCAAAGAAAAGAAATGTCAGGCACTCGAAATCACCTTTCGGTCTTTTTGGTTGCTTTTTTGTATTCCAGTATGCGTAATGTGCGTGTGTAACCTTACAACTGATGAAATCCCTTAGCCTTATAGCCGAAGGGGTAAAATGATAGAAAATAAATCAAAAATACAATATTCTTTGTTGTTTTTTTGTTTGTTTTGCTGCGCGTTCGTCCTTTTTTGCAGGTACGGGGTGCGTGGCACGTGTATGGGGCTGTGCTGGCGTACAGAGGCGTGGGCATGGCGTTTCTGAGGTGAAAAGAGGTAGCTGGTGCGTCGTATGGTGCGAGGGCTGGGGCTTGGCTGCGGCGCAAGGGAGAGAGCCCTAGGGTTTTTGATAACCAAAGTTTTGGGTCGTTTGGGCTCATTTTGGGTATTGGGCCATTGTCTTTGGGCCGTTTGGGTTTGGGTAGTAATTTGGGTATTGGGTCACTGTAATAATTTTGGGCTTTGAACTGTAAATGGACATTTAATTAATTATTGTTTTTTTTATATTCTTTATTTGGCCTTGATGTGGACCTGGGCAAATTGGCCTGTTTACAGCTTGTATTAGGGACAATGTGATTGATTATGAATGATTTATATTTGGAAATAGAAATTGTATGTGAATTGTATGATTATTTATGGAATAAGTCTGGTAATGCTCTGTAACCCTATTCTGGCGGTAGATACGGGTTAGATGTGTTACATGCTTAATGCTTAATAAATTCGTATGAAAATTAACACAACTTACCTAAAAATTTCATAACTCAATAATTGAATATAAACATACAAGACGTGATGTTCCTTGACACCTTGCACAATTCATGTCATAACCAAAATGGTTAGTACATTATCATATACTAAGTATAACATGTATATAAGTAACATAGTAAACATAATGACCATACTCAATTCATGAATACATCTATCAATTTGAGCTTTTATTTCAATTCAATTTCATGATTTATTTTTGCCCGGAGACTTATAACAAATTAGCCTCGGATACTCCAGATAGAATTGTTCACACGAGCTATAAATCAGGACATTAACAATTACTTGATGCCACTCACATGAGTTGTGGAAATCCACAACGTATGTAGGAACCTCAGCCATTGGTAAGGTATCCAACACCAGTACATGGTACCTGATACTCTTTAGACACCAGTACAAAGTACCTGCTGCATTTTTAGACCCTAATGACATGCCATTTGTATCCTATATTCACTAAGTTTACTCGGGCCTTAATTCCATATTCTATCTATTTTAATCCTTTAACATAACCATATTCATGTAATACAACCATTTGCATTGACATATTACTTGCATTTATCAATGAAACCTCAATTTACAATTTAGTTCTTTAATACCAAACTATTTAGTTTAGGTAATTGCATCACAAATAACACACACATATATATATATACATACAATACAAACATATCAAATATTACATGAAATAAGTATCATACAAAGGACAAGTTTTCCTGAAGGCTGCCTCGGACTTACCACGAGCAAAAATTTTGAGGAATTTTTTTTTAACGGTGGGAGAGCTGTCACACTTGGTTATCCTAAATACCCTAACTCGAGGAAGAGTCAGGGATCTAATTGAATAGGACTAGGAATTCACATGCACTAATAAGGCACTTAGAAACTTAAGTGACTGGTTAGGGAAAGTTCAATCTCAAATCCAGTTTAGTTAGATTAGAACTGACTGGTTCCATAGTGGATGACACAATAATTAGGACTGAGTGGTGGTAACGACCCGTGGAGATTGTGCCAAGGGAGTATAAATAGGATGAGTTGGAAACAAAGTTATTCATAATTCTGTTTGCCTATCTTCTCTTTCTCTAAACCAAGTATCATCTTCTTCAGACAATCTGAAGAAGAAGAAGAGGATGTAGCTGTAGAAGGCTTTGCATGTTGCTACCATCATGAGAAGCCAAGTCTGGTAGTAGAGAAATAATGAACTACTACTAGGACGAGGGAGGTTTTGGCAGGTTTGACAAGATATCCTACAAAGAATAAGGAAACAATGGGAGATTCTATACTCCAACATGACTAATATGATATCTTTTGGTTTAGTATGACATGTATGCATGGACATGAGCATTTTTCAATGCATATCAATTGCATGAAATGATCAAGGCATGATTTAGGGGTTTGATGTACTCCATGTTATTATGTTTGTATGAAAATACTTGCATGTGTTGCATGATAACCGTAGGGAAAACCATTGAGGGGATAGATGAAGTTAGAAAGGGAAAAAGGGAGTGACCCTATTAGATACCGCCACGGGTGAAGCTCTGGGCTTTGGTAGTGTACAGGAGGTAATAGGAGGAGGATTCAGGAAATTAGAATCATGGAAAGGTATTTACCACGATAGTGGTATTGATTGGTCTTTTAGGGCAATTTCGTGACGACGATATATGGTGTAACACCATAGATGAAAGATGCTATGGTAGTCTAGTATGAGGTACATAGCATAAGACTATGGATGAAAAATGCCATGACAACATGGTACAAGGTTTAATGTATACGGTGTAAGACCATAGATGAAAGATGCTATGGAAACCAGGTATAATGAGTCAGACCATGGATGAAAAACTCCATGGCATCATATGATAGTATGCCAGGATGGCGGATCGATATAAGATCATGGATGAAAGACTCTATGGCATCCATAAAGATAGTCCGTTAGGACAATAAACACATAATAGGTAGTCCGTTGGGACAATAAACATAGAATAGATAGTTTGTTGGGACAATAAACACAAAATAGATAGTTTTTGAGACAATAAATATAGAACAAATAGTTCATCGGAATAGTAACAATGGGGTGATTTGCCAGGACCAAGGGAATACGTGGTGAGAAAAGTGTAAGTCCTTAGCTTAGCTAAGAAAACTAAAAGAGTCTGCCAGGACATAAGAACAGGTAGTCCACCAGGACATTAAACATGGGTTAAGTAGAGTAAGACCATAGCTATATGACACTAAGGTATCATGGGTAGTTCACAGGGATGGTAAAAGTGGATACGTCCGTCAAGATGTAATTCATGGGAATCGTAACAGGGAATTTTTCCATTCAAGAGGTACACTAGGAACTGAATCAGTAAGAGCAACGTGATTGGTGCTATAAGTCACAAGTATAGATGAGTGAGGAGTGACCAAAAGGTACATACCATCGGGATAATAAGGGAACTTGCTGAAAGTAATATGGAATGGGACCATGAGCATATCAACTAAGTCTGCCAAGGAAAAGTTAAGAAAAAGTTAGTTGTCGGGTTTACCTCGAAGGAAGATTGTCGATGAGAATTATTGAAAAGGGGGTTTTACCTCGAAGGAAGGTTCAAACATGTGTCAGATCGCAAGAAAGACATAGTAAGGGTAATGCGATAAGAATCTGCCAATTGGGATAGATCATCTTATAGGCCAGAACTATAGTACGAAGAATGCTAGGAGCTGGGTATGCTAGGAAATCTGTGGTGCTCCTAACAGTATATAGAGAGTTTAAATTTTGCTTTTCATTTCTTTTCTCCCGAAATAGAGAATCTATATGACATTACTAAATGGAATCTTACTAAGTTTTTTAAACTTATGTTTGAAATGTATGGTTGTAGGGTCAATGGTTGACTCGAGGATCGTGATGGGGGATCAAGCTAGACATAACTAGACCCATGTGAATGGTGGTAGCTGTTTCATGCATATCGAAGGGCAACCTTTGAGGTCACAGCTCAGGGATTTATTGAGTATAACCATAGCAAAGTCATATGTCTCATTAAGCTATAATAACTTTTTGAGTCTCTTGAGTTGGAATGGCAACATGAGTCTAGTACAGGTGTGGAATAATAATTATTTCAATGTTTAAAATGAGAAGTTATTATTATTACTTATGAAATTGAGTAACGATGATATAACAAATAAGGGTATATAATTTGTCTAGGGTTGCAAATAATCAGCTAGGAACTTATTAAGAAATTCGAGTAATTGTGGCACTCGATATCCTTATTTGGTGGTCAGGTAGGATATAAGGTATTACATGTCTGATGTATTTTCAGTCTAGACAATCACATCTTTCTCTGTATCTTTTGGAAGTCATTACTTTGATACCCAAGACAAGGTATCTCTTACATGGACTTGATAGATGGTATAATAGTCTTTTAAATAATTTGCTCAGTTCTGACTAGACTATGAACCATTTAGATCACCTATAATATCAGTTATCTTTTTGCATTATGATCCAACCACATAATTCCACTTTAATATTAGTTAAATGTTAGGTAATCAGTGAGTTAATATTGCTTTTTCATTTTGCTTTGTGTGCAAAAACTGTTGAGGAAAAATACAAACTATATTAATGTGAACGATGGAATTTTATTAAATCAATCTATTCGAAAAAAATTAAAATTACATATAATGAAAAATTGCACTTCCAACATTTTGAACTTTTGGGAGCCTATGTTATATCCTTAAGGATTGAGATCCTAAAGGAAAATTCGACACCAGAAGTGATAATGGGATACTTTTAGGGTACTTAACAAATAGCCGATCATAAAGAGTGAATAACATCCACATCAAAATCATGGAGTCAAAAAATGTGGTCATAGATAATTCTCCCTTTACTGAAGAAACTACGTAGAAGATGATTATGTATATGTTCCAGATTTTGTTCAAACAATAGATTGGACAACAATTGAAAGAAATGCATATCAGGCTACTGAAATAGGGTTAGAGTTTAAACACCTTCTCAAATTTTCAAAAATATCCTTCAAAGAATGTCATCGACAATCTTACTAATGGAATAAGAACTAAAGGTAAAAATATCAACTTTAGATAAATGGTCAAGTTGGCTTGCTATGTGTCAACCATTGAGCCAAAAATGGTTGAGGAAGCGTTGTAAGATAAACATTGGTTGAATGCAATACAAGAAGAGCTACAATAGTTCATCCATAATGGTGTTTGGAAACTTTTTCCTTATCCTCAAGGCTGTAATGTCATAGGAACCAAGTAGGCTTTCAAAAACAAAAGTGATGAACATGGAAATTTTACTTAAAATAAGGATCGATTTGTGGTTCAAGTCTATACACTATTTGAAGGTGTTGACTTTAATGAAACCCTCACACTAGTGGCTATGTTAGAATCCCTTCATCTTTTACTTGCCATTGGATGTAACATTTAACTTTTACAAATAAATGTTTAGTGTACATTTTTAAATGGATTTATCAACAAGAAAGTGTATGTGCAGCAACTGAAAGGTTTTATGGACCCTCATAAGCCTAATCATGTAACACCCCACACTCGACCATGTTGTCAGATTCGAATGTATGATATCACATTATTTTGTCGAAGCAAATCAGACTATCTTACTAGATAATCAAAAAGTTCAAAAAAAATTATCATATTAAAATTTTTATTCATCCAACATTTTCATGCATATCCATTCTTAATGTCTAAAACCATAATTTATCAAGTTACAAAATTATAGGAGGTCGAGTTAAGAGTTAGGACTCGAATCCAAACTCAAATTCCAATTTCTAACATTATGTCTCGAGGTAAGGATTTCCAAGTCTTGAGATAGACCATATTTATTAGTACTAATTTTCATTTTAAAAAATAACATGTCTCAAGACATTCAAATACATGTCTCAAGGCAAGGTTTCTTATGTCTCAAGACAAGCCTCCCCTATTTCCTTATTTTTTTTCTTCAATTTTTCCTTGCCCCAAGACAATGGCCACTCTGTCTTGAGACATACATCCAATTGTCTCAAGACTTAAAACATTAGTCTTGAAACCTTGGCTATTTCCAACAAATCAAATAGTACTATTTCATTCTTGAGGAATCAAGGCATGATCTTCTTGTCTCGAGACTTAATGGTAAAATGTCCTAAAATGCTCAATTTCAAGCGTTAAAAACATAACAATTTGTATCTTAAATATACCTAAACTTTACCTCAGTCTCCAATTCTTAAATTGACATAAATACATAGAATCAAACACCACCAAATTATAGAAATTCATGTATCCATATTCAAGCAACCTATTACCACATTCAAACTCATATTAACTAACATAACTAGTTTCTAAATAAATGATGAGATTCAAATTTACAAACCATTTAGACCAAATTATCAAACATACCAAAATGAAAAGTCAATTACATGTCATAAATTCCCTAGGTACATGTCATATAATTCGAACTCATATTCACATGCAAAAGATGTAGTAAATAGATACTGAGCTGAATCATTGAGTTGGATGCTAAACTATTCAAAATCTATGTCTACTTATGTTCGTGACTTGCGCTCGAAAACAAACATAATCTTACGCTAAGTATTGAATACTCAGTGGTGCTAATATAATTCAAATTGAATATGCTAAATTAAACTAAAGCAAACATGAAAAATACAATATGAACTACATTAATTTACACTATTGCCACTTATCACCAAATAAAAAATCACATCATTCTAATACTTATTTATTCAGCCCCTATTAATTGAAGATAGACATTAGGACGAATACTCAAATCTGTTTAAGAAATGATTCGTCCACTCTTTGGGAATTGGGACTGTTTTATTCTGCCACTTTGGGTTGCCTGGAAATGGTGGCTTCTAGTGTTTGTCTAGCTTGTTTTATTCTACCATCCCGAGTTTCCCAACAACGATGGTTTAGTATGTGCTCAATGTAACAACTCATTTTCCAATGGTGTTAGAAACATTGGTTTTGGGACCATAATTCCACGTGTTTGTTCATAAATATTAATTATTTAATATTTACAAGGTTATTAGTGTTGTATTAAATTTTGGTTAAGAAATTTTATTGTTTAAATTTTGGTTAGTAAAATGTGAGTTGATGGATTCATGCACTAATTAAAACATATAATAAGTTGGTGGACAATTATAGACTAAGTTTGATTAGTCATTAAGTTATATTTAAAAGGGTAAAATGGTAAAATAATAATGGTTATCATAAACAAAAAAATAATAATGTAAAATTATCATCATCTTCATGCCATAGCTAAAAATAGGAGAAAAACCACCATTTTTAAGCTTAAGTTTCGGCAAAGCTTGGAGTAGTGCATGTAAGTGATTTTAAATCTCATTTTTAGTAATTTTTATATTTTTGTAATTATTTTAGCTTAATCTAGTTTAACCCGAGGGTTAACTTGTAAAATTATTAAAAGTTTTGAAACATGCCATTAATGAGTTTAATGTATTTTTGAAGTTTGATGGTAGAGTATGAAGCTTGGGTGTTAAATAGAATATTTTGTTAAGTGATTTTATATAAATTTTAAGTCTAAGGATTTCATTGAAAATAAATTAAATTAGACGCGAGTTTCTTGTGAAATTTTAGCATGTGAGGACTGATTTGGGATATTTATAAATTCGATTTAATAGATATAAAGTTTACTTATGGAAATAATCATGTTTTGGTCTTAGGGACCAAATTGAGTAAAATGTAAAAGTTTGAGGTAAATGTATAAAATTGTAAATAAGAAATCATATGTATTAAATTTAAATAGTATATGAAATTGAGGCTAATAATTGAGATAAATTATATTATAGGTCAGGAACAAGTAGATAACTGAGGAAAAGGGAAAGTTGCGAAATAGCCTCTGAACTTTTACTGTTTCTGAAGTTTAGCCCTGGTAAGTTCGTAAAATTTAATTTTTTTATAAATTTAAATGATATATTATTTTTGAATTGAATTATTGAATACCTTGAAATTCTTGAATAGAAATAAAGAAAATGAGTCGATGAAGTAATTAAATGGATCATTGATGTTCGATATATATTTTGAGCAGACGAACATAAGAGAGAATACAATTGGCAGGCCAATAGGTTGTATCGCTTGTTGTACGAGATTGATTGGTGGTGAGATGATGGTTTCTGATTTATTCTTATTTTCTGATTATACTGAAGTCCAACATTTTTTGTAAAATATCATGTCATATTACAGCAATTTAGGTGTGTTACTGGAGGCAAATGTAAAGCCTTCGGGCTTGGTACTCAGTGCCTAGGTGTGTTTCGGAGGGATGCTAGCTTATGGGCTTGACACTTAGTTCCTAGGTGTGTTTTAGAAGGATGTTAGCCTATGGGCTTGGCACCTGATGCCGAGGTGTGTTCTCGGTTGGATAGCTCATTTGAGCGTTCTTGTAACACCCCTAACCTGTATCCGTTGCCAAATTAGTGTTATGAGGCGATACCGATCATCACAGTTTAAACCAATATGCATTACATTTTACAATTCAGTATTATATCCACATCAATACTCTTATCAAATCTTAAAATTCATATCATTCATTTGATAACATGATTAAAACATAATTCAGTATATATATACCAAACAAATTAAAAATTAAAAAATATATATATATAGAACATATAACAGATAAGTAATTTCATTAATTGAATATCAAACCCATTTTTAATTATTATTATTATTTTCCTTATCTATTCGGCTAACTAGTTCCTTTCCACCAATAGTAAACTCACAAGTAACTAACACTTTTGTATAATCATACACATGTACATATCAACCACAATATAAGCACACATAATTATATGTAATAGCCAATAAGTACTCAGCTAATATATCATGAACAAATACCAAGGTATACATCAAATACACACCATGCATAAGTCTTGAATTTTTACCTAACAAACACATGATCTACTTTAGCTCAATTAACAACCATTAATGTAACGCCCCAATTTTCGGGAATTCAGTGATTATTTGGTAAAATTTAAAATTTTGTCTTTTGTCTGCTTGATGAAGGTTTATTTATGATAGGGGGCCTCTAGAAGGCCCAAACTTAAGCTAAAACCCAGTAACTTTGTGTGATTTTAATCCATAAGAGGAAAAAGGGGTTCTGGTTAGCAGGGGTCTTAAATATTATTTGGGTAAAATAAGACATAAGGAAGCAAGTGGCAAAGTGGCATGTGGCGCCACTGGGAAGGCTATAAAAGTGGCGTGTAGAAGGGTAGGAAGAGCCCAGGTTCGAGCCGCAAGACAAGCAAATAAGGTGTTTATTTTTTTGTTCACAAAAAGGGGAGGTGATGGAATTCAAGGGAGAACTCTATTAGGGAGAGTTTAAGATGATAAGGGGATTGAGTAAGGATAAAGATAAGGGAGGAAATCTAGGAGCTGATCAAGGAACAAGAGGTGGCCGGCCAAGGGACTTTAGCATGGGAAATTCGGCTAGGGTAGTGCTTGTATAAATTCGGCACAAGGGGGTAAGTGAGCCGTTTTCTGATCACTCTTCCTCTCCTTTTATTTTTCTTTTTCTCTCCATTTGTTATTCTTTTCTTCTTCTGTTCCCCATAGCTGAATCCTTCAGCCACCTTACTCTATACCACCTTCCTTCCATTATTTTTAAAACTATAGCCGATTGCCTCAAATCTCGAAATCCCAAAAACTTGATTCCTCTTATACCGATTTCCCTAGCCAATTCTCTTAATTTTTCTCATCATCTTTGGTCGATTCTCTTATCCTCTAAACCCCAAGTTTCTGTCAACAATACCATAGTAAAACCCTCATATTTTATCTTTCTCTACACTATTGCAAAAAAAAGCCGAAAATCCCACACTATCCTAGGGACATAGCCGAATACTGAGATCACTGAAGGCTCGATTTTGTTATCGTTTGAGGGCTTAGAGCTGCATCAGAATCAAGTAGGAACTAAGGGGGGACGTTGACTGAAAGAATCGGTGGTAAGTCTTTCCAACTTAGTCTATCTTTCGTATTTTAAGAAAAGCCGGAATCCCTAAAAGTTAGGGAGGTTGTCGATTTGGACTTGTAGCCCTAAGGGGGTTGTGATAATAGTATTATTTTGGTAATAGTGTGATTAAGAGGCTGTTGATCAAGGGCTTGGAAGTGGAGCAAACGAATCTGGATCAAGATGCTACTTTCGGCAAAGGTAGGAACGCTAAGGCCTAAGGTGTTATTGGCCGAATTTGGTAAGGAGTTAATATGTAGTTTGTTTCGATAGTTAGATTAACGTGGTAGTAGTATAATTGTAGGCAGTTCGTATGTGGATCTCATCAGCGAATCGTCATAAAACAGGTGTGTAACCGACACCCTCTCATAGACTAGATTGGCAAAAGCCGAAAAGCCGAAATGCCAAAAAGTCGGTATTTTGGGAATTTGCGAGTGTGCGAATGCTCGCAAGATAGTTGGGTTTGTATATTTGATAATCTAAAGTAACAAACTGCAGTAAGCGCGATTTCGTGCATTTTGATAATTTGGGCTTAAGGGGCCAAAAATCGGGTTCATGGGCCAACGGGCCCAATTCGGTAAGTATGCGCGGTAAGTGTTCTGATGGTACGTAAATGGTTAGGATATGCAAGAAAACCCTAAAAGTAGCTAAATTTATATGATACCCTTATGTATGGAAAATTACCATGATACCCCTGGGTGTAAATGACCGATATGCCCCTAGGATTAATTTTGTCTGAAAAGCATGTTGATTTAAATTTGTATGTTGTATGCCATGAATGAATCTTTGTTGCATGGGGACATGGGTTATATTTTGGAGGAAGCGTCCTGGTGGCTATGCCACAATTATCTGATCTGGTGGCTCTGCCACATATTTCTGTTCTGGTGGCTCTGCCACGATTATCTGTATTTGGTGACTTTATCGCATTATCTGTTCTAGCAGCTATGCTGCATATTTCTGAGGCGTGTAGCGGTTGGGTGGGTCGAGTAGTCTCCCCACATGATGAAAGGTTGGTAAGGGGGTGCATGTGGTTGGTTATGGGTTGGGTTTTACATATACATGAAATATCTGATCTGATCTGTTATGGGCCTATGGGCTTAATTCTGTATTCTGTTCTGGGCTAAGGCCGATTTATTCTGTTTCTGTGGGTTGAGCTGATATGGGCTATGGTTGGGTTAATTTTACACACTGAGTTTCCCCAAACTCATCCCCTATTTTCATCCATGCAGGTAATCCCCAACCATAGTGGGCTTGGAGCTGCGAGGGATTCGGAGTGGCCACTCGTTCTGCACTATGGTTTTCTTCTGGTGAATTGGACTTCATTTTTCATTTACTTTGATGATTTGGGTTTTATTATGTAATAAGGCCGCTCTATTATTTTTTTATGGGTTTGGTTTATATTTTATTATGATGAACTTAATTTATATTAACTATCAAAATGGGCTAGATCTAGGTTCGTTTTCAAAAACATAAATTGATTTCAAAGTAACACGATCTCGATCAAGGCTTCTACTATGATAACGTTTCCCAAAATTAAATATGTTTTATTTTAAAATGAACATAATTACAATGGTAACCTAAAGGAATACACGATGTTAGAGTGTGGAAATGGCGGTGTGCATGTCTAGGATTGGATCCGAAAGAGCTTGGTACTTAAGCAGTCCGATGGACTCACCTCCTCTTTTCAGGTTTCCTACCTAGTGCACAGCTTCCATTCACTTTAACCCTTAATGAATTAATCCTTTGAACATCAAGTACGATTTTCTGGACTAAGAATGGAAAAATGTTTTAACGCTTTGATGTGGCATGTCGGATCCGGTCATAATGTCTAGGCCGGGTTTGGGGTGTTACAATTAAATACCATATGGCCGAATCATATGACAAGCTTCATAAACATCATACAAATTGGATACACTTTCGATATAAACTCAGACCAAGATCAAACATATATAACATAACCAATTCATCCATACCACCTCCGAATACAAGCATATAACACAACTTATAATCAACCATGGCACACAACATGATAACCGAAATAAACTAAAACTACAATTTAACCAACACTGAAACTCAAGCATAGAAATTAAGGCTCCAATTAAAACAAAAACCAAAATACAATATTCCAAAACATAATCTAGTCTATACATACGATAGGTTCGAAAGTTCGATTATTAAAATACTGAAGACAGTTGATAGTGTGATAGGCATGACTAATGATCCCCAAGCTCGTAACTCGAAACCAAAATCTATAAAACAGAAACACACATATACACAGAGTAAGCTTTTATAGCTTAGTAAGTCGTAAGCAAATATCAACTCAATAATTTATTCAACTCCTTAAAATTTAAACTAAACTAATTTACTATATCAATGTCTCATTTAATTTCAACTTATTCAATCCATAACCACACATGTTCAACATAACTATCACTTTGGCCGAATACTTAAAAGGTTAACATTTTACAAATTGTCATTCAACTTTCAAAGCCAAATATCATTATACATTCAAATATACTTCCACACATTTACACAGGCTCACAAAACAAAATTTAACTTCAACATTACTCATTTAGCCGAATACATAAAATCAAATATATAACATCACATATGTACATATCTATATGGCCGAATATGCAAGTTAAAATATAACATCACATATGTACATACCTATGTGGCCGAATATACATGATAAAATATAACATCACATATGTACATACTTATGTGGCCGAATATACATGGTCATTTAGCTCAGTTTTCTTACTAAATTACCACCTCAATATGAAGTCTTATAAGCATAGGCTTAAAATAAATCATCGGCATAAACCTGCTAGGCATAAGCCTGAATCGCACACCGGTACAAGGCCTACTAGACTCAAAGTCTGATTTTTATTCACCGACATTAAGCCTGCTAGGCATAAAGTCCGATCAAATTCACCAGCACAAAGCTTGCTAGGCTCAAAGCCTGAATATCACTATTATAAAACTATCTTATTGTAACGCCCCCATGCCTGAGACCATCACCGGAGTCGAGATTGAGGGGTTACCGAACATAATTTATCAATTTAAGAACTTCAAATCATTTGTTTCTACATTCACAGCTTTTTAGCTACTCGCATCACAGTTACAAGAAAAATCATATCTCGAGTTACGAATCTTGAAATTAAGATCCATAAATTTTCCCTTAATCTAGACTCATATATCTATTTACCAATTTTTTTCTAGAATTTTTTATTTGGCCAATTAGTACAGTTTATTAATTAAAGTATCCCCTATTTCAGGGTTTGACAGCTCTGACCTCTGTGTATTCCGAATCAGATATATCTCTATAAAAAATTTCAATGACTATGAGGTTTGTTTCTATTAAAACTAGACTCAATAAGGAATCTGTAAATATAAATAACAACTTCTTATTTTAGTAAAATTTATTATGAATTTTTAAAGTCAGAACAGGGGATCCAGAAATCACTCTGGCCCTGTTTTTCAAAAGTTTAAATATCTCATAAAATATAATTTATATTCCTGTTTTGTTCAATCCATATGAAAATAGACTCATTAAGCTTCAATTTCATCACTTACTCATCATTTAGTTCTATTTATACTATTTTTAGTGATTTTTCAAATTCATGTCATTGCTGCAGCAATATTCTGTTTTAAGGCAAGTTTCATCTTTCCATGAATTTTTATGAACTAGATAACCTGTTAAACTTCCATGATATCAAACATGATCTAAATTAGCCATCACGATGACTTATCAATATCAAAAATTTTCTCAACCAAACATGGCCATATCATAAAATTATTTACACAAAATAGGTGTATTGCTATACATGCCATACTTAAGTAGTTGTACAAGCCATTTACCAAGATAAAAGTCCTTTGGATAGTGTGATCGAACTTTCGACCTGTCCTGATTCCTGAGCCGGCTTGTTCAAAACTACAGTGAATGAAAAGGAAGGCATAAGCATAAATGCTTAGTAAGTTCATATGTAAATAACAAGTAACATAACAATACAAATATACCAAACAACTTTAGCATGGTACCACCAAAACATATATCACATCTTTAAACATCATTCATCATCTTACCACCTTATCGTTGTTGTATCTATTTTCAACCCGAGGGTTAAGAACATACCTGTCCAAAGTGTCCATTTCACAACACTTACCCAAAACGTCACTTATATCTTAAGTGCTCTTCCATTAACTAGAAATTTCACCTGTTGAACACATCAGAATATAACTCGGATACATGGATAATTTGCACATAAGTGCCACATATGTAATCAAGAAATCATGTAACCCGCCCCTAAGTGAACTCGGACTCAACTCAACGAGCTCGGGCGTTCGCATCCATAAATGAACTCGGACTCAACTCAACGAGTTCAGATGCCTAGTTACATCTCACGAACTCGGACTCAACTCAACGAGTTCAGACATTTGCATCCATAAGTGAACTTGGACTCAACTCAACGAGTTCGAATGCTCAACCATCCTAGTGACATGTCACTTGTATCCTAATCTATTCCTAAGGTTCAAACGGGCTTTTTCCCTCGATCGCACATTTGCCGTCTTCCATGGAATATCGGAACCGATACTCGGTAGCAATTCATATTTATCAAGTAGTAAACATAATTTGCATATTACTCAACATTAACCACAAAGGATAATATTTCACGATTAAAAATCAGCATGTCATATAATTAACATTAATAACTTAAAATAACATTTATGCTACATTATTTACACATGAACTTACCTTGGTACCAAAATATAAAGATTTTGCAATTTAGTCCACAATCTTTTCTTTTCCTCGATCACGACTTGAATCTCGTTTTTCTTGATCTATAATACCAAATTAATCTTATTTAATACATACATTTATCAAAACAGCATTTAATATGAACTTTAAAAAAATTACACTTTTGCCCCTAAACTTTTGCATAATTACACTTTTGCCCCTAGGCTCGGGAATTAAAATTTATTCCTTATTCTTATGTTTTATAACATGCTGATCACTTTTCCCTTCTATGGCAACATTAAATTCTCTCTCTAACATATACTTGTGATTATTAGGTATTTTTGCCAATTCAGCCCTTTTACTCGTTTTCACTAAAAACCGAGTAGCACAAGTTGTCTAACATAATTTAAAACCCCATATTCTATCATAAAACATCAAAATACACAAATTTCACCTATGGATATTTTTCCAAATATAAACCCTAGGTTGAATTATTGCTAGCATAAGCTTAATCGAGCTTCCGGGATTCCAAAAACGTAAAGAACATTAAAAATGGGGCTTGGAATCACTTACTATGGAGCTTGGAAGCTTGAAACAAACCCTAGCTATGGAGAACCCTTGAAATTTCGGCCTAATGAAGAAGATGGACAAAAATTGGCTTTTAATTTTGTTTTTAATTCATTTTAATAACTAAATGACCAAAATACCCTTACTACTAAACTTTCCAAAATTCCTTCCATGTCCTAATTTTGTCCATGAACTTAAAATTGGTCAAATTGCTATTTAAGACCTCCTCATTAATATTCCAAAACAATTTCATACTAAAAACTTCTAGAATGCAAGTTTTGCAACTTATTCGATTTAGTCCCTACTTTCAATTTAAGCACTTTAGGCATAGAATTTCATCACGAAATTTTCACACAATCATGCAATCATATCATAAACATCAAAATCATTGTAAAATAATTATTTCTATCTCGGATTTGTGGTCACGAAACCACTATTCCGATTAAGCCCTAATTCAGGATATTACAACTCTCCCCCCCTTTTAAGGATTTTCGTCCTCGAAAATCTTACCGGTAAACAGGTGTGGGTATTGGTTTCTCATAGTTTCTTCAGGTTCCCATGTAGTCTCTTCTACCCCACGCTTTTGCCACAACACTTTTACAAGTGCAACACTTTTATTTCTTAGTTGTTTGAGTTCTCGAGCTAAAATCTTAATCGGTTCTTCTTCATAAGTCATATCCGGTCGCAGTTCAATTTCTGTCGGTGAAATTATATGTGAAGGATCCGGACGATGCCGACGTAACATAGATACGTGAAACACATCATGAATCTTCTCTAATTCGGGTGGTAACGCTAGCCGATATGCTACCGGTCCAACTTTTTCAATTATTTCATACGGTCCAATAAAACGCGGACTTAACTTGCCCTTTCGTCCAAATCTAAGGACTTTCTTCCATGGAGACACTTTCAAAAATACCTTATCACCAACTTGAAACTCCATTTCCTTTCGTTTCAAATCTGCATAAGATTTCTGTCTATCTGAAGCAGCTTTCAAACAATCTCGAATCACTTTCACCTTTTCTTCGGTTTCTTTTATTAAATCTACTCCATAAATCTGATTTTCCTTGAGTTCAGTCCAATACAATGGCGTCCGACATTTACGACCATATAATGCTTCATAAGGTGCCATCTTCAAACTTGTCTGATAACTATTATTATAAGCAAATTCTACCAACGGTAAATACTTTTCCCAACTACCTTGAAATTCCAATACACAACATCTGAGCATGTCTTCAAGAATCTGAATTACTCTCTCTGATTGTCCATCAGTTTGTCGATGAAAGGCAGTGCTGAAATTTAACTTTGTACCTAATGCTTCTTGCAACTTTTGCCAAAACCGTGAGGTAAACCTCGGATCTCTATCCGAAATGATTGACAAAGGTATCCCATGAAGTCTAACAATCTCTCGGATATACAATTCAGCCAACTTATTAAGAGAATAATCTGTACGTACCGGAATAAAATGAGCCGATTTAGTCAGTCTGTCAACTATTGCCCAGATGGCATTTTTCTTCCCTGGAGTTAACGGCAACCCTGATATAAAATCCATAGTAATCCGATCCCATTTCCATTTAGGAACCATAATAGGCAGGAGTAATCTCGAAGGTACTTGGTGTTCAGCTTTCACTTGTTGGCAAACGAAGCACTTTGATACAAACTCGGAAATATCTCTTTTCATTCCACTCCACCAGTACATTTTCTTCAAGTCATTATACATCTTCGTACTGCCCGGATGAACCGCTAAACAACCATTATGTGCTTCATGCAAAATCTTTTGAATCAACTCATCATTTTTCGGTACACAAATCTGATTTTTAAACATCAAACAACCATCAGAACCGATTCTGAAATCTGATCCCGTATCAGCTTCACACTGTTTTCTTTTGGCTAGCAAATCTTGATCATTTTTTTGAGCTTCAGAAATCTCTTGTAAAAACATCGATCTTGCTCTTAACTCTGCTAGAATCGAACCGTCATCTGAAGTTTTTAACTGAGTGTTCATAACTCTCAAAGCAAACAACAACTTTCTGCTTAAAGCATTAGCAACCACATTCGCTTTTTGTGATCTTTCAATAACAAGCTTTCTGCTAGAATCGATAACAAGCTCGTAATCTTTCAATAACTCCAACCATCTTCACTGTCTCAAATTCAAGTCTTTTTGTGACATCAAGTATTTAAGACTTTTGTGATCGGTATATACTCAGCACTTTTCACCATACAAATAATGTCGCCAAATCTTCAAAGCAAATACCACCGCAGCCAATTCCAAATCGTGAGTAGGATAATTCTTCTTATGAGGTTTTAACTGTCTCGAAGCATAAGCCACCACTTTTCCTTCTTGCATGAGTACACACCCCAAACTATTTAGAGAAGCATCACTATACACCACAAATTCTTTACCTGATTCGGGTTGTATCAACAGTGGTGCTTCAGTTAATAACTTTTTCAATTCTTCGAAACTCTGTTGACATTCTTCCGTCCATTCAAATTTAACATCCTTTCGGAGTAGTCTAGTCATAGGAGCAGCAATTATAGAAAATCCATTTACGAACCACCGATAATACCCAGCTAGCCCCAAGAAACTTTTAACTTTAGTTACGTTTTTCGGTGGTTTCCAATCAACAATGGCTGAAATTTTACTAGGATCAACCCGTATACCATCACCTGAAACAATATGACCCAAAAATCCAACTTCCCGGAGCCAAAATTCACTTTTACTAAACTTAGCATACAGCTGCTTATCTCTCAAAGTTTGCAAAACTATCCTCAAATGCTCAGCATGCTCTGTCTCATCTTTTGAATAAATTAAAATATCATCTATAAACACCACAACAAATCTGTCCAAGTATGGCCGAAATATGCGATTCATTAAATTCATAAACACAGCAGGAGCATTTGTCAACCCGAATGGCATAACTAAAAATTCATAATGACCGTACCTTATTCTAAAAGCAGTTTTAGGCACATCTGACTCTTTTACTCGTAGCTGATAATACCCAGATCTCAAGTCAATCTTTGAAAACCATGTCGGTCCTTTTAGCTGATCAAACAAATCATCAATTCTCGGCAATGGATACTTGTTTTTGATTGTCACCTTGTTTAACTGCCGATAATCAACACATAATCTCATAGAACCATCCTTCTTTTTCACAAATAACAAGGGAGCACCCCAAGGTGAAAAACTCGATCTCACAAAGCCTTTATCAGTCAACTCTTGCAACTGCGACTTTAATTCTTTCAACTCTGTTGGTGCCATTCTATATAGAGAAATCGAGATCGGAGCTGTTCCCGGTATTAAATCAATACCAAATTCTACTTCCCTGACTGGAGGCAAACCCGGCAATTTTTCTGGAAATACGTCCGCAAATTCACATACAACTGACACTGATTCAACTTTCTTTTCAACTTCTTTTATATTAATTACATACGCCAAATAAGCTTCATAACCCTTTCTCAAATATCTCTGAGCCGACATCGAAGAAATCATACTAGATAATGCCTTTGATTTGTCTGGCTCAACCCGCAGAATTTCACCACTTTCACACTTTAATTCTATAACCTTTTTTTTGCAATTTATTATAGCATCATGCAATGTCAACCAATCCATACCCAAAATAACATCAAATTCATCAAACGGCAATAACATCAAGTCGGCCAGAAAGTAATGACCCTGAATCATTAAAGGGCATTTCTTGCTTACTTTATCAACTATCACGCATTTGCCTAACGGGTTCGACACTCTAATCATAAATTCTGTGTTCTCAACAGGTATATTCATACTAGACACCAGTTTAAGGCATACGTATGAATGAGTAGAACCAGGATCAATCAAAGCAATAACATTACTATCATAAAGAGAAAATGTACCGATAATCACATCGGGTGAGGAAGCATCTTCACGCGCTTTAATAGCATAAGTTCTAGCCGGGGCTCTTCCCTCAGATCTAACTGCTGTATCTCTGGCTACATTCTTACTGTTTGTTTCACTTCCAGCTTTTCTCGGATACCTTCCCCTCGAGTTTGCACCACTAGCTTTTACACTCTGAAATTTTTCTTTCTCAGCTCTCTCTGGGCAGTCTCTAATAAAATGATCCGGAGAACCACATCGAAAACATTCATTTGCTCTGCAAGGACCAAAATGATTTCTACCACACCGTTGGCACTCGGGTTTAACAAATCTCGAGTTCCCTACACTAGCTGTAGAAGTATTCTGAGATTTAGGACCCACATCTGCTTCTTAAAATTTCCATATGATTACCCAGCTGAAACTTGGGAACGAGGATTCATATTTCTTGACTTTTCGGGTTGCTATGAAGGTGCCTTACTCATTGGCCTTTTCTTCTAATTTTGTGTCTCAGCCTCTACCTTCCTCTTCTCTTTAAGTAGTTCTTCAGCCTTACAAGCTCGATCAACTAGGACTACCATTTCTTTCAGTTCAAGGATCCCGACAAATACTTTAATGTCTTCGTTGAGCCCGTCTTCAAATCGTTGGCACATATTGGCTTCTGTAGGAACATATTCCCTGGCATACTTACTCAATCGAACAAACTCTCTTTCATATTCTGAGACTGTCATATTACCTTGCTTCAGCTCAAGAAACTCTTTACATTTCTGATCAATAAATCTTTCACTAATATATTTCTTCTGAAACTCTTCTCGAAAGAATTCCCAGGTTACCCTCTCTTTCGGTACCACTGAAATCAAAGTCTTCCACCAATTATAGGCTGAATCTCTCAACAAAGATGTAGCACATTTCAAACATTCTTCAGGTGTACAAGATAATTCATCAAATACCCGGATAGAATTTTCAAGCCAGAACTCTGCTTTCTCTGCATCATCATCAATATTTGCTCTAAATTCGTCAGCCCCTTGTTTACGAATTCTATCAACGGGGGTTCTGTGAAATTTTATCATATCCACTCCTAGAGGCATTGGAGGCATAGGTTGAGGAATTGGGGGAGGTGGGGGAGGTCGTACATTTGGGTTCGTACGAACGAACTCAGTGTACCATGCACTCATCATTTGGAGAAAGGCTTCCCGATCCCTTTCTCCTCCTCCCTGACCAACAGTAGGAGGTGAGTTTTCAGTCGGCGCTGCCCCTTCAGCCGGAGCTGGCGCATTACTCTCTACTTCATCTGCCACAGCTGGATCGGGATCCATTTACTATATAAAAATCATTTAAAAAGGTTAGAAGTCGTCACACTATCACAATTCATACATATGGCATGTATAGAAAAATCCGTACATACAACACGTAGTCCGAGAATTGACTAAACCTACTCTGATACCACTAAATGTAATGTCCCCACGCCCGAGACCATCACCGGAGTCGAGCTTGAGGGGTTACCGAACATAATTTATCAATTTAAGAACTTCAAATCATTTGTTTCTACATTCACAGCTTTCTAACTACTCGCGTCACAGTTACAAGAAAAATCATATCTCGAGTTACGAAACTCGAAATCAAGATCTGTAAATTTTACCTGAATCTAGACTCATATATATATTTACTAATTTTTTATAGAATTTTTTATTGGGCCAATTAGTACAGTTTATTAATTAAAGTATCCCTTGTTTTAGGGTTCGACTACTCTGACCTCTATGTATTACAAATCATATATATCTTCAATTTCATAACTTACTCATCATTTAGTTCTATTTATACTATTTTTAGTGATTTTTCAAATTCATGTCATTGCTGCAGCAATATTCTGTTTTAAGGCAAGTTTCATCTTTCCATGAATTTTTATGAACTAGATAACCTGTTAAACTTCCATGATATCAAACATGATCTAAATTAGCCATCACGATGACTTATCAATATCAAACATTTTCTCAACCAAACATGGCCATATCATAAAATTATTTACACAAAATAGGTATATTGCTATACATGCCATACTTAAGTAGTTGTACAAGCCATTTACCAAGATAAAAGTCCTTTGGATAGTGTGATCGAACTTTTGACCTGTCCCGATTCCTGAGCCGGCTTGTTCAAAACTACAGTGAATGAAAAGGAAGGAGTAAGTATAAATGCTTAGTAAGTTCATATGTAAATAACAAGTAACATAACAATACAAATATACCAAACAACTTTAGCATGGTACCACCAAAACATATATCACATCTTTAAACATCATTCATCATCTTACCACCTTATCGTTGTTGTATCTATTTTCAACCCGAGGGTTAAGAACATACCTGTCCAAAGTGTCCATTTCACAACACTTACCCAAAACGTCACTTATATCTTAAGTGCTCTTCCATTAAACTAGAAATTTCACCCGTTGAACACATCGGAATATAACTCGGATACATGGATAATTTGCACGTAAGTGCCACATATGTAATCAAGAAATCATGTAACCCGCCCCTAAGTGAACTCGGTATCAACTTAACGAGCTCAGGCGTTCGCATCCATAAATGAACTCGGACTCAACTCAACGAGTTCGGATGCCTAGTTACATCTCACGAACTCGGACTCAACTCAACGAGTTCGGACATTTGCATCCATAAGTGAACTCGGACTCAACTCAACTCAACGAGTTCGGATGCTCAACCATCCTAGTGACATGTCACTTGTATCCTAATCTATTCCTAAGGTTCAAACGGGCTTTTTCCCTCGATCGTACATTTGTCGTCTTCCATGGAATATTGGAACCGATACTCGGTAGCAATTCATATTTATCAAGTAGTAAACATAATTTGCATATTACTCAACATTAACCACAAAGCATAATATTTCACGATTAAAAATCAGCATATCATATAATTAACATTAATAACTTAAAAATAACATTTATGCTACATTATTTACACATGAACTTACCTTGGTACCAAAATATAAAGATTTTGCAATTTAGTCCACAATCTTTTCTTTTCCTCGATCACGACTTGAATCTCGTTTTTCTTGATCTATAATACCAAATTAATCTTATTTAATACATACATTTATCAAAACAGCATTTAATACGAACTTTAAAAAAATTACACTTTTGCCCCTAAACTTTTGCATAATTACACTTTTGCCCCTAGGCTCGGGAATTAAACTTTATTCCTTATTCTTATGTTTTATAACATGCTGATCACTTTTCCCTTCTATGGCAACATTAAATTCTCTCTCTAACATATACTTGTGACTATTAGGTATTTTTGCCGATTAAGCCCTTTTACTCGTTTTCACTAAAAACCGAGTAGCACAAGTTGTCTAACATAATTTAAAACCCCATATTCTATCATAAAACATCAAAATACACAAATGTCACCTATGGGTATTTTTCCAAATATAAACCCTAGGTTGAATTATTGCTAGCATAAGCTTAATCGAGCTTTTGGGATTCCAAAAACGTAAAGAACATTAAAAATGGGGCTTGGAATCACTTACTATGGAGCTTGGAAGCTTGAAACAAACCCTAGCTATGGAGAACCCTTGAAATTTCGGCCTAATGAAGAAGATGGACAAAAATTGGCTTTTAATTTTGTTTTTAATTCATTTTAATAACTAAATGACCAAAATACCCTTACTACTAAACTTTCCAAAAATTCCTTCCATGTCCTAATTTTTTCCATGAACTTAAAATTGGTCAAATTGCTATTTAAGACCTCCTCATTAATATTCCAAAACAATTTCATACTAAAAACTTCTAGAATGCAAGTTTTGCAACTTATTCGATTTAGTCCCTACTTTCAATTTAAGCACTTTAGGCATAGAATTTCATCACGAAATTTTCACACAATCATGCAATCATATCATAAACATCAAAATCATTGTAAAATAATTATTTCTATCTCGGATTTGTGGTCACGAAACCACTATTCCGATTAAGCCCTAATTCAGGATATTACACTTATCCACAATTCATATAACAAAAACTCCAGATATTTCATACAGATCATACGGACTTTCAAATGTTACAACTCAGTTGAATTAAACTCAATACAGCATTTCTTTATTTAAACACATTCAGCTAGCTCTTTTATGAATCTATAGAATCAAAAACAGCATATTAAACTAAGTTACATTCAAGATAAACAATTTTTAATTTCTTAAAGACTTACCTCGAATATCGACGAACGTTGTAAATCGGCTATTCGACTATTTTTGTTTTTCCCCGATCCAAGTCCGATTTCTTTTGTTCTTAATCTATATAATTTCAAATTAACCTCATTCAAACACAATTTTGTTCAATTTAAACCAACTACACATAAATGGGAAAATTACCATTTTACCCCTAATATTTCATACTTTTACAAATTAGTCCTCATTGCACAAAACACAAAACACACAAAATCTCAAACATCATAGTTAGGCCAAATATTCCTTATACTCATACTAATCCATATATTTCATTTATTTCAAATTTTAGTCCCTCAATTTATTATTTTTTCAATTTAGTCCTAATTACTCAAAATCATCAAAAACTTCAATACAAAACATATTAATCCAAAACATATCTTTAATAATTTATCATCAAACATCACAAAACAAAAATATTTATCAATGGCATAACTCAAAATATTCACCAAAATCAGAAATTCGAGCATGGGTCAGATAGTATTCGAAGCAATGATCTCAAAAACGTAAAAATTATCAAAAATCGAAACAAAAACATACCTTGATTTAACTTCCAAATTGTCGAATATTCTAAGCTTTCTAAACCTTATTTTTCTTTAAGTTTCGGTCATGCAAAATTGTTAGAATTAAGTGACCCAAATTCTTGTTTAAATAAAATATGATGGAAAATAAAATAAAAGTAAAATTCATATAGAACTAGACTTCTTTTATTTTATTTTAGAATAAAGTTTTTTAAACCTTATTAAACTCCATCTATTTTATATTGATTAGGATAGGGTGTTTCAATCCTACTAGAATATGGCTTTACAAGCCTATAAATAGACATAGTCTATTCCTCTTGTATTGATTCAAATTTTCGACATAGTGAATTTTCTTCTCCTCTGCCCGTAGTTCTTTCCCGAAAGGGTTTCCACGTAAAATTTGTGTGTTCTTTATTTTATTTTATTTTATTTTATTTTATTTTTACAAATTGGTATCAGAGCTTCCGGGTTATTCATCTCAATCACGGTAATGGCGTCTTTGAGGTATGAAATTCTACTGTTGGATCGCAACACCAGATTTGCGTTGTGGCAAATTAAGATGCAAGCAGTTCTTACACAGATGGATCTGGAGGATGCCCTACTAGGGATAGATAAGATGCCTTCGACATTAACAGATTAAGAGAAGAAGCGTAAGGATCGAAAGGCGTTAACATAATTACATCTACATTTGTCCAACGAAATTTTGCAGGATGTGATGAAAGAGAAGACTGCCACTACATTATGGAAGAGGCTAGAACAAATATGTATGTCGAAAACTCTAACAAGCAAGTTGCATATGAAGCAGTGTCTTTGTACTCATCGTTTGGAGGAAGGTGTGTTTGTACACGAACAATTAACAGTGTTTAAAGAAATTCTCCCAAACTTGGAGGCCATGGAGGTTTAGTATGATAAGGAAGATCTAGGGTTGATTCTACTTTGTTCGTTGCCCCCGTCTTATTCAACCTTTAGAGACACGATTTTATATAGCCGCGAGTCTCTCACAGTTGATGAGGTTTATGATTCTTTAACCTCGTATGATAAGATGAAGCATCTTGTTGTTAAACCTGACTCTCAGGGAGAGGGTCTCATTGTTCGTCGGAGACAAGATCAGAATGCTGATGATGATCGTGGTAGGACACAGGAATGGGATCCTCGTGGTAAATCTAAAGGTAGATCAAACTCTTCAAACAAAGGTAAAACTTGTAACTTCTGCAAAAAAAAAGGGCACATTAAATCTGAGTGCTATAAGCTACAAAATAAGATTAAAAAGGAGGCTGTGAATCAAAAGGGAAAACAACCAGAAAATTTTGGTGAAGCTGATGTTGTAGAAGATTACAGCGATGGTGAACTTCTAGTTGCTTCTATCAATGATTCTAAAGTAAGTGAGGGATGGATACTTGATTCAGGCTGCACCTTCCACATGAGTCCCAATCGGGATTAGTTTACAACTTACGAAACAGTGTCTGAAGGTGTTGTTTTGATGGGAAATAATGCTTCGTGTAAAATCGCAGGTGTTGGAACAGTTAAAGTTAAGATGTTTGATGGAGTTGTTAGAACACTTAGTGAAGTACGACATGTTCTAGAATTGAAGAGAAATTTAATTTCATTGAGTACTCTTGATACAAAAGGGTACAGATATACAGCTAAAAGTGGGATTTTAAAGATTTCCAAAGGTTCCCTTATTGTGATGAAAGGGTAAAGAAAAACTTCCAAGTTATATGTTTTGCAGGGTTCTACTGTTACTGGTGATGCAGTTGTCGCTTCCTCTTCCTTGTCAGATGATGATATTACTAAACTTTGGCATATGCGCCTAGGGCATATGAGTGAGAATGGCATGGTAGAATTGAGTAAAAGAGGACTTCTTGATGGGCAAGGAATTTGCAAACTAAATTTCTGTGAGCACTGTGTTTTTGGGAAGCAAAAGAGAGTTCGATTCACTAGAGGAATCCATAACATGAAGGGAATATTAGAGTATATTCATTCTGATCTGTGGGGGCCATCCAGAGTGCCTTCAAGAGGTAGAGCTAATTATATGATAACCTTTATTGATGATTTTTCTAGAAAAGTTTGGGCGTTCTTCCTGAAGCAAAAAAGTGATGTGTTTTCCGCATTTAAGTCTTGGAAAATTATGATTGAAAAATAGACGGGAAAACAGATAAAATACCTCCGCACAGACAATGGCTTAGAGTTCTGTTTTGATGAGTTTAATAGATTGTGCAAGTCAGAAGGGATCATGAGACACTTGACAGTTCATCATACTCCACAACAAAATGGCTTTACAGAATGAATGAATAGAATGATCATGGAGAAGGTTCGATGTATGTTGTCAAATGCCAACTTATCGAAGTCATTTTGGGCAGAAGCAGCCTCTACTGCATTTTTTTAATCAACCGATCTCCATCCGTTGCCATTGAGAAAAAGACTCCACAAGAGGTATGGTCTGGTAATCCTGCTAATTATTTTGATTTAAAGATCTTTGGGTGTCCTGCGTATGCTCATGTTGATAATGGAAAATTGGAACCGAGATCCATTAAATGCATTTTTTTAGTTATAAAGCTGGTGTAAAAGGGTATAAGTTATGGTGTCCTGAAAATAGAAAAGTGTGATTAGCAGAGATGTTGTTTTTGATGAAACTGCTATGATACCTAACTTATCTCTTAAAGACTCTTCCAATAAAGAAAATCAAAAGTAGGTGGAGCATCAGATTAATACAGAGTCAACTCCTCAAGCCAGAACAAAAGTTGAGAATAGAGTTGCTTCTTCACCATAATACTCTATCGCCAAAAATAGAACTCGAAGAGAAATTAAACATCCAAAGAAGTATGCCGAGGCTGATCTAGTTGCTTATGCTTTAAATGTGGCTGAAGATATAGATGCGAATCAAGAGCCATCTAATTATTCTGAGGCCGTTAGCTGTGAAGACTCAGAAAAGTGGATGTTTGCTATGCAAGAAGAGGTGGAATCACTCCAAAAAAACAGAACATGGGACCTTGTGAAACTTCCTAAAGGTAAAAAGGTTGTTCGTTGTAAATGGGTGTTCAAAAAGAAAGAAGGGACTCCAGGAGTTGAAGAACCCAGATATAAATCAAGACTTGTTGCAAAGGGTTACAGTCAAATCCCAGGAGTGGACTTCAAAGATGTGTTCTCTCTAGTTGTTAAGCATAGTTCGATTTGAGCTTTGCTTGGTATTGTGGCCATGCATGATTTGGAGCTTGAGCAGGTAGATGTAAAAACTGCATTTTTGAATGGAGAACTTGAGGAGGATATTTACATGCAACAACCAAAGGGTTTTATAGTCTCAGAAAAAGAGGACTATGTTTGCTTGCTGAAAAAGTCCCTTTACGGTTTGAAACTGTAACACCCCGAACCCGAAACCGACACTGGAGTCGAACACGAGGTGTTAACTGGCTTTAACCCCTTACAAAATTTATTTTCCAGACACTGCCCAATCTGTGTACTAGCCGCTTTAAAAATCATATCTTGAGTTTCGTAACTCGAAAATCAGTTTCGTAATTTTTCCCAGAAACTAGACTCATGTGCCCATCTATGTATTTTTTTCTAGAATTTTTGGTTGGGCCAATTAGTACAGTTTATTAGTCAAAGTCCCCCAAGTTGCAGGGGTCGACTACACTGACCTTTGCCCATTACGACTGGGATATCTCCCTGCACGGGATTCAATACTGTTGCCGTTTGTTTCTATGAAAACTAGACTCAGAGAGGAATCTGCACATATATGGTACGACCCCTAATTATCTCTGGTTAATTTATAATGAATTTCCAAAGTCGGAGCAGGGAATCCAGAAACCGTTCTGGCCCTGTCCCACTAAAATCTGATTATCTCTTAATATACTGCCCATATGATCTTTTCGTTACTTCCTCATGAAAGCAGACTCATCGAGCTTCGATTACATAATTTATTCATCAATTAATTCCACTCCCACTATTTTTAGTGATTTTTCAATCTCATGACACTGCTGCTGCCAGCATCTGTTACGAAAGTAACTAGGTCCATTTCATGCCTACCCTTGATCCAATTCAATCGAACATTCGTGCCATTTTCGCATGGCTTAAAGTTTACATGCCATAATTCAAACACAACGTACTAGCTTATACATGCCAAAATGATCTTCTAAACACACTAAGAAGAAAGTACCAAAACTTGCTATCCGGTGTGATGATTTCAATGACGGCCCGACCCCGCAAAAATAGATGAGTCCAAGCAACCTATAGTGGGTGACAAGGAAACATCGAGTGAGTTTATAACTCAGTAAGTCATAAGCAATGCACTACCATCTATCAACAACATTATCACAAGAGGAAACAAAATGGAACGAGACAATTTACTCCATCCATACCGAACCATACCATAGTTCCTCCAACTTATCAATTCAATTTCATATCAATTCATGCATTCACATTCTATATACTCATCAATAGGACATTGAAGCAATTTCATAAATCGATTTATTTTCGTTACAATCAAACGACTATACGACCTTTCACCCATCCTACGATAAAACTTATGTACGTGACTTCAAGTATATTTGTCACATA
The DNA here is from genome assembly GCF_007990345.1 of Gossypium hirsutum. Taxonomy (NCBI): domain Eukaryota; kingdom Viridiplantae; phylum Streptophyta; class Magnoliopsida; order Malvales; family Malvaceae; genus Gossypium; species Gossypium hirsutum. The sequence goes on from NC_053424.1 coordinate 50,611,365, forward strand.
GGTTCGAACTTACCGAGCTCAACACCAAGTATAAGCATAGCACCTATTAGCCACGTACTCAAGACACTTACCCGACCCGCTGTCCGCGATCGACTCAATAGTGTCGCACACATAGTGTCCATAATAATTCACGAATGTATATTGAGTCCGCACACTCAGTGCTATATAATCAACTCGCACACTTAGTGCCACGTAATCAAATCGCACACTTAGTGCTACATAGTCAGACTCGCACACTTAGTGCCGCATGGTCAATTCGCACACTTAGTGCATCATATTCATTTCGCACACTGAGTGCAACATAGTCAAATCGCACCCTTAGTGCTGTACAATTTAATCCCGCGCACTTAGCGCCCATCTCATGGTCATAAATGGTTATCCCGCACGTTTAGTGCCGAGATCAACAACTCAGTACATCTTACCTCTTTTCATTCATTCAACAATTTCATCATCACATACGTACATGCATATATATATGTATATTTATTCATTCCAATCAGCATCAATACATACACATTATGACCATTTGAAATACTACCCACTACATGCTTAATGACTTACTTTATGTTGGGTAAAATAATTCCGAGTCGGCTACTCGATGACCTTCGATTTCCCCTTGTTGGACGCCTCTTCTTTAGGTTCTTGAGCTTAAATAATACAAATAAGAGTATTCAATATTTAACTCAATAACATGAATTTATTTATCACATTCGGCAATCACACATCATTAAATTTTCAAACCAAGATGTCATTATATGACCACATATACACATATCCATATACTCAAGCTCAATAATTATAATGTAATATCATGTACCCACTTTAAGTATATTGCCGAATATACTTAATCATACATACACCTAACCAAAACAATTTCCTAAAATCTTCATATCATTTATACACTAGGCCGATTGCCCTCACCAAGTTCACCTATGTTCTTCAACAATTCCTTCATTGATCAAGCACATATTCGGCTAAGAAATGGCAATTTTAGCAACCTTCGATTTAGTACTTAACTTTTACCACATATCAAATAACTCATTTCCTTACTCATGTGACCACGTATATTCGGTCATGCATACACACATAAAATCAATTTGGAGACTCTATCAATCCAACATACATTCGGCACCTTCATCCACCATTCTACCAAGCATGTAATATTCAAACACAACCAAACCCACATTCGGCCCTAGCTCATAACAAGGTAGCCGATTTATTTATTTATTTTTTTTATAGTTCAAACACTCCTCTATCATCATTCACCTAACTTTAACATGAACCAACAAAACTCACCATTTCTCATCCAAATAACATGAACAACAACCATTCCTTGAACCCTTTCTCATGACCGATTGCTCATGTTATCAACAAGATTCAAGGTTTAAACATGGGCTATTTAAAACATGCATGCATCTCAAAGACAACATCAAACATACCTTAGTCTAGCAACCACCATAGCCGATTTTCTCAAGCCTTTTTCCCCCTCCTTTCTTTCCTCTATTCGGCCAAGGATGTTCAAGAATGAACTCTTTTTTTTTTTCTTTCTTCAATTCACGGCAACAAGGGGGGGTGAGACCATGTTATTTTTTTTTCCATCACCCTTCCTTTCATTTTTTTAATCACCATGCTTATTATTTTATTTTTCTTAACATGCATCACTAGCATAACATGTTGGAGACATGTTTCCACCTATAGCATGGCCGACCACTACATATTAGAGAGGGGGAATTTGACATGCAAGTCCCCTTTTTTCTTCCACATGCACTAATAGGTCCTCATGCATTGACCTATCACATTTTTAAATTTTCTCATATAAGTCCTATTGACTAAATTCACATGCAATCGACTAAATCGAAGCTTGAAATTTTTACACATTCATGATTACATATTCTAGACAATAAACATCACATTCAAACCTTTCGGTGACTCGGTTTAGCGGTCCCGAAACCACTTCTCGGCTAGGGTCAATTTTGGGCTGTCACAACTCTCCCCCACTTAAGAAATTTTCATCCTCGAAAATCTTACTAGTAAATAGGTTTGGATATCGTTCTTTCATCGAGCTCTCGGGTTCCCAAGTTGCTTCCTCGATCCCGTGTTTGAGCCACAACACCTTAACCAACGGAACCCCTTTGTTTCGCAACTCTTTCACCTCACGAGCTAGGATACGTATCGGTTCTTCTTCATAACTCATATCGGCTTGAATTTCAACCTCTGATGGGCTAATTATATGCGACGGATCAGATCGATAGCGTCGAAGCATCGAAACATGAAAGACATCGTGAATCTTTTCAAGCTCAGGGGGCAAAATCAATCTATACGCAACTGGCCCCACTCGTTCGGAGATTTCGTACGGCCCAATGAATCTCGGGCTCAACTTGCCCTTACGGCCAACCTAAGTACCTTTTTCCAAGGCGAAACTTTAAGGAACACTTTATCTCCCACCTGATATTCAATGTCCTTCCGTTTCAGATCCGCATACGATTTCTGACGATCTGTGGCTGCCTTCAAACTTTCACGGATTACTTTTACTTTCTGTTCGGCACCTTTAATCAAATCAACTCCGAAAATTTTACTTTCACCGAGCTCGGTCCAAAACAATGGTGTACGGCATTTACGACCGTACAAAGCCTCGTAAGGTGCCATCTTAATACTTGATTGAAAACTATTGTTGTAAGCGAATTCAATCAAAGGTACATACCGTTCCCATGAACCACTAAACTCAAGGATGCAGCATCTCAGCATATCCTCGAGTATCTGAATTATCCGCTCGGATTGACCATCGGTTTGGAGATGAAAAGCGGTGCTAAAATGCAGCTGGGTACCCAAAGCTTCTTGCAATTTCTTCCAAAATCGCGAGGTGAATCTCGGATCTCTATCCGACACGATAGAAATAGGTACTCCATGTAATCTCACAATCTGAGAAACATACAATTCGGCTAGTTTATCCAATGAAAAATCCGTACGCACGGGGATAAAGTGAGCCGACTTAGTCAGCCTATCAACAACAACCCAAATCGCATCCTTCTTACTTGCGGACAATGGCAGTCCGGACACAAAGTCCATTGTGACTCGGTCCCATTTCCACTCGGGTATCATGATCGGCTGAAGTAACCCTGAAGGCACTTGATGTTCCGCTTTCACTTGTTGACATATTAAACATCTCGAAACAAAGTCGGAGATGTCTCGCTTCATACCATGCCACCAAAACCGACGTTTCAAGTCGTTGTACATTTTCGTGCTCCCCGGGTGAATTGACATTCGGCTACAATGGGCTTCGTTCAGGATCATCGGAATGAGTTCCGAATTCCTTGGAACGCACAAACGACTTCTAAACCTCAAACAACCATCATCATCAATCTGAAACTCCGATTCCTTGTTCGGAACACACTCAGGTCGTTTTGCAACCAATTCATCATCGACTTTCTGAGCTTCACGAATTTGATGAGTCAATAATGGTTTGGCTTTTAATTCAGCTACTAACACATTGTCAGGTAGAACAGACAAGTGTACATTCATCGCTCGCAAAGCAAACAGTGATTTCCGGCTTAAGGCGTCCGCAACCACATTAGCCTTTCCCGGGTGGTAATCAATGACAAGCTCGTAATCTTTCAACAATTCAAGCCAACGTCTTTGTCGCAGATTCAAGTCCCGTTGAGTCATCAAATATTTGAGACTTTTGTGATCCGAAAACACATGGCACTTCTCACCAAACAAATAATGTCGCCATATTTTCAATGCAAACACAATGGCGGCTAGTTCGAGATCATGGGTCGGATAATTTCTCTCGTGTGGCTTCAATTGTCTCGACGCATAGGCCACAACTCGACCTTCTTGCATCAATACGCAACCCAACCCGAGTAGGGATGCGTCACTATAAACGACAAACTCTTTACCCGATTCGGGTTGTACCAAAATTGGAGCTTCAGTCAGATGAGTTTTCAGTTGATCGAAGCTTTTCTGACATTTCTCCGTCCATTCGAACTTAACATCCTTCTGAAGTAGCTTCGTCATTGGTGTGGCTATCATCGAGAAACCTTTGACAAATCGTCGGTAATAACCGGCGAGCCCTAGAAAGCTCCGGACTTCGGTAACATTTCTCGGAGGCTTCCAGTTAAGTATGGCTGAAATTTTGCTCGGGTCAACCCGAATACCCGATGCGGATACCACATGACCCAAGAAGCTAACCTCTCTTAGCCAGAACTCACACTTACTGAACTTAGCATATAACTGCTTATCCCGCAAAATTTGCAACACTAGCCTCAGATGCTCAGCATGTTCGGCCTCATCTCTTGAATAGACCAAGATGTCATCAATAAACACAACTACGAACCGATCCAAATACGGCCTAAAGATCCGATTCATCAAATCCATAAACACCGCAGGGGCATTAGTGAGCCCAAACGGCATCACTAAGAACTCATAGTGACCGTACCTCGTTCTGAAAGCAGTTTTGGGTACGTCTGAATCTCGAATCCGCAACTGATAATAACCCGATCTCAAATCTATCTTTGAAAACACCGATGCCCCCTTTAATTGATCGAACAGATTATCAATACGCGGCAACGGATATTTATTCTTTATCGTCACTTTATTCAGTTGACGATAATCAATGCACAACCTCATGGTTCCGTCCTTCTTTTTCATGAACAATACTGGTGCACCCCAAGGTGAGAAACTCGGTCGAGCGAAACCTCTATCCGTCAATTCTTGCAACTGAGCTTTCAACTCTTTTAACTCGGTTAGTGCCATACGATACGGAGCGATCGAGATAGGCGTAGTTCCAGGTACAAGCTCAATACCAAACTCTACCTCCCGAACAGGTGGCAAACCCGGTAACTCTTCAGGAAAAACATCCGGGTATTCACAGACCACCGGCACCGATTCGGGTTTCTTTTCTAACTCCTTGTCATCAAGTACATACGCGAGGTATGCTTCGCACCCTTTCCTTACATATTTCTGGGCCAACATTGCTGATATTACAGCTGGCAACCCCCTTAAGTCCGCAGACTCAACTCGGATTATCTCGTTATTTGCGCACCTCAAATCGATAGTCTTGCTTTTGCAATTCACAACCGCATCATGCGCGGTTAACCAATCCAAACCAAGAATAACATCAAACTCGTCGAACGGCAAAAGCATCAAATCAGCCGGAAAACAGGATTCTCGGATTATTAGAGGGCATCTCTTACACACTTTATCAACAAGTACGCATTGACCCAAAGGGTTTGATACTCGAATTACGAGCTCAGTAGACTCAACAGGTAGAGTCTTACTGGTTGCTAAGGTTTCGCATACATATGAATGAGTAGAACCAGGGTCAATCAATGCAATCACATTAGTATCAAAGAGAGTGAAGGTACCAGTGATGACGTCGGGGGAGGATGCCTCCTCTCGTGCGCGAATGGCATATGCTCTAGCAGGAGTACGGTTCTCGGCGCGATCGGCCGTATCAGAAGCCCCCCTCTGACTACCACCCCTGCCTCCAAAATTCTCGGTGGTCTACCTCTAGATGTCACTCCACTAGGTCTTGCACCTTGAATCTTATTCTTCTCATCCAGCTCCGTGCAATCTCTAATGAGGTGGTCCTTCGAACCGCATCCGTAACAGGCCCTGTTAGTAGACTTGCCCCAACATTCACCTAGGTGTCGTCTTCCACATTGGGGACATTCAGGTTTCTCGTGACGATTATTGCCCACACTAGCTACCGAAGTAGCTCGGGAGCCCATCGATGGTCTTGCCCTGATGGAAATTCCCGCAGTCGCCCTCGACTTATTAATGTCCTCCCTGAACTTCTTCACAGCTGAGAACGGAGCTTTACCCGTCGATCTTTTACGATAATCTCTAGCTTCAAATTCAGCCTTCCTCTTCTCCTTTCCAAGTTCCTCCGCCTTGCAGGCTCGTTCGACTAGTGTTACGAATTCCTTTATTTCCAAAATACCCGTTAGTAGCTTTAAATCTTCATTCAATCCTTCCTCGAATCTTTTGCACATAGCAACCTCATCAGCTACACACTCCCGGGCATACCTACTAAGTCTTACGAATTCATGTTCGTATTCAGATACAGTCATACGGCCTTGCTTGAGTTCCAAGAACTCCTTACGCTTCTGGTCAATGAACCGTTGGCTAATAAATTTCTTCCGGAATTCCGTTTGAAAGAAGTCCCAAGTTACTCGCTCGTTCGGGACTATGGAAATCAAGGTCCTCCACCAATAGTAGGCTGAGTCTCGCAACAAAGATACAGCACATTTTAGACATTCATCGGGTGTGCATGACAATTCATCGAACACCCGAATGGTGTTATCAAGCCAGAACTCGGCCCTTTCGGCGTCATCAGTTACTATGGCCTTGAACTCCTCGGCCCCACGCTTCCTAATCAAGTCTACAGGTGGCTTACTCAGCCTCACAGGATCAGCGACTGATGGCCTTACAGGCTCTTGGGGTGGTTATTCAAATTTGGGAATTGTTGGACAGCCGGGTTGGCTCGGGCATATTGCGCGACCCACTCATTCATCATGGTAAAGAAGGCTTGTTTAGCCCCCTCACCTTGATTATTCGCAGATGACTGAGGTTCAACAGGCGGCGTCCCTTGTGCAGGAGCAGCCGCTACGCTCTCAACGTCATCCGCTAGGGTTCTTTCTTCACCGGGATCCATTTACTAATCAAGACAAAAACATTTCAACCGTCAGAAGTCATCACCCTTTTAAACATTAACATTATGGCATGTATAGCTAGACTCATAGGTGCTATGGTAGTCCTAGAACCGACTAAACCATAGCTCTGATACCAATAAAATGTAACACCCCGAACCCGAAACCGACACCGGAGTCAACACGAGGTGTTAACTGGCTTTAACCCCTTACAAAATTTATTTTCCAGACACTGCCCAATCTGTGTACTAGCCGCTTTAAAAATCATATCTTGAGTTTCGTAACTCGAAAATCAGTTTCGTAATTTTTCCCAGAAACTAGACTCATGTGCCCATCTATGTATTTTTTTCTAGAATTTTTGGTTGGGCCAATTAGTACAGTTTATTAGTCAAAGTCCCCCAAGTTGCAGGGGTCGACTACACTGACCTTTGCCCATTACGACTGGGATATCTCCCTGCACGGGGCTTCAATACTGTTGCTGTTTGTTTCTATGAAAACTAGACTCAGAGAGGAATCTGCACATATGTGGTACGACCCCTAATTATCTCTGGTTAATTTATAATTAATTTCCAAAGTCGGAGCAGGGAATCCAGAAACCGTTCTGGCCCTGTCCCACTAAAATCTGATTATCTCTTAATATACTGCCCATATGATCTTTTCGTTACTTCCTCATGAAAGCAGACTCATCGAGCTTCGATTACATAATTTATTCATCAATTAATTCCACTACCACTATTTTTAGTGATTTTTCAATCTCATGACACTGCTGCTGCCAGCATCTGTTACGAAAGTAACTAGGTCCATTTCATGCCTACCCTTGATCCAATTCAATCGAACATTCGTGCCATTTTCGCATGGCTTAAAGTTTACATGCCATAATTCAAACACAACGTACTAGCTTATACATGCCAAAATGATCTTCTAAACACACTAAGAAGAAAGTACCAAAACTTGCTATCCGGTGTGATGACTTCAATGACGGCCCGACCCCGCAAAAATAGATGAGTCCAAGCAACCTATAGTGGGTGACAAGGAAACATCGAGTGAGTTTATAACTCAGTAAGTCATAAGCAATGCACTACCATCTATCAACAACATTATCACAAGAGGAAACAAAATGGAACGAGACAATTTACTCCATCCATACCGAACCATACCATAGTTCCTCCAACTTATCAATTCAATTTCATATCAATTCATGCATTCACATTCTATATACTCATCAATAGGACATTGAAGCAATTTCATAAATCGATTTATTTTCGTTACAATCAAACGACTATACGACCTTTCACCCATCCTACGATAAAACTTATGTACGTGACTTCAAGTATATTTGTCACATAGGTTCGAACTTACCGAGCTCAACACCAAGTATAAGCATAGCACCTATTAGCCACGTACTCAAGACACTTACCCGACCCGCTGTCCGCGATCGACTCAATAGTGTCGCACACATAGTGTCCATAATAATTCACGAATGTATATTGAGCCCGCACACTCAGTGCTATATAATCAACTCGCACACTTAGTGCCACGTAATCAAATCGCACACTTAGTGCTACATAGTCAGACTCGCACACTTAGTGCCGCATGGTCAATTCGCACACTTAGTGCATCATATTCATTTCGCACACTGAGTGCAACATAGTCAAATCGCACCCTTAGTGCTGTACAATTTAATCCCGCGCACTTAGCGCCCATCTCATGGTCATAAATGGTTATCCCGCACGTTTAGTGCCGAGATCAACAACTCAGTACATCTTACCTCTTTTCATTCATTCAACAATTTCATCATCACATACGTACATGCATATATATATGTATATTTATTCATTCCAATCAGCATCAATACATACACATTATGACCATTTGAAATACTACCCACTACATGCTTAATGACTTACTTTATGTTGGGTAAAATAATTCCGAGTCGGCTACTCGATGACCTTCGATTTCCCCTTGTTGGACGCCTCTTCTTTAGGTTCTTGAGCTTAAATAATACAAATAAGAGTATTCAATATTTAACTCAATAACATGAATTTATTTATCACATTCGGCAATCACACATCATTAAATTTTCAAACCAAGATGTCATTATATGACCACATATACACATATCCATATACTCAAGCTCAATAATTATAATGTAATATCATGTACCCACTTTAAGTATATTGCCGAATATACTTAATCATACATACACCTAACCAAAACAATTTCCTAAAATCTTCATATCATTTATACACTAGGCCGATTGCCCTCACCAAGTTCACCTATGTTCTTCAACAATTCCTTCATTGATCAAGCACATATTCGGCTAAGAAATGGCAATTTTAGCAACCTTCGATTTAGTACTTAACTTTTACCACATATCAAATAACTCATTTCCTTACTCATGTGACCACGTATATTCGGTCATGCATACACACATAAAATCAATTTGGAGACTCTATCAATCCAACATACATTCGGCACCTTCATCCACCATTCTACCAAGCATGTAATATTCAAACACAACCAAACCCACATTCGGCCCTAGCTCATAACAAGGTAGCCGATTTATTTATTTTTTTTATAGTTCAAACACTCCTCTATCATCATTCACCTAACTTTAACATGAACCAACAAAACTCACCATTTCTCATCCAAATAACATGAACAACAACCATTCCTTGAACCCTTTCTCATGACCGATTGCTCATGTTATCAACAAGATTCAAGGTTTAAACATGGGCTATTTAAAACATGCATGCATCTCAAAGACAACATCAAACATACCTTAGTCTAGCAACCACCATAGCCGATTTTCTCAAGCCTTTTCCCCCTCCTTTCTTTCCTCTATTCGGCCAAGGATGTTCAAGAATGAACTCTTTTTTTTTTTCTTTCTTCAATTCACGGCAACAAGGGGGGTGAGACCATGTTATTTTTTTTCCATCACCCTTCCTTTCATTTTTTTAATCACCATGCTTATTATTTTATTTTTCTTAACATGCATCACTAGCATAACATGTTGGAGACATGTTTCCACCTATAGCATGGCCGGCCACTACATATTAGAGAGGGGGAATTTGACATGCAAGTCCCCTTTTTTCTTCCACATGCACTAATAGGTCCTCATGCATTGACCTATCACATTTTTAAATTTTCTCATATAAGTCCTATTGACTAAATTCACATGCAATCGACTAAATCGAAGCTTGAAATTTTTACACATTCATGATTACATATTCTAGACAATAAACATCACATTCAAACCTTTCGGTGACTCGGTTTAGCGGTCCCGAAACCACTTCCCGGCTAGGGTCAATTTTGGGCTGTCACA